>NC_057770.1:1032426-1369145 GCF_014825855.1 Bombus pyrosoma | reverse complement strand
ATCTGATAACTCTCCGCTTTCTCCCTGATTCTTAAGAGCGCTTAATAAACTCAAGGACCTTTCCAAGACCCAGCCATAAACTGCAAATACTTCTCGAATTAGAGAATTTTCCAGACATGCAATTAGAGTGGCAACATCTGTGGAGACAATGCAGCTAAGGGCTAATGTCTTTATGGTGGGTCATTGGGTCTATTGAGACTCGGGATGGCTGTAGGTTGACCGTTGGCTGCCAGGTAGCGAGGGATAGCGTGCAAATGTCCTACGCGACGTAACATTACGACTACGAAAATTTTTCTGAATCATCTGGGTCGAAAGTATCGAACAAAGTAAAGATCTTATTCATTCTAAATAATATCTGTTAAATTCTCGTTCAATGTTTACGAAGCGGAGCTATGGTTTTACCGTATTTTGTAGTTCACCGATTCGTAAATGAACGAATTTCTACTTATATGTCGTTTGGCAGGTAAATGATCAGATAGTAGAATTAGCTCACACATATGTAACTACAAAGATCGTAAACGCAGTTGCCTTTTTGATTTCGAAAGCTCTTAATAAATATGCAGCCATACAAAATGAGAGATGCGAAGGTACCAAACGAAAAAAATTGCAGAAGGCAGAATCAAAGATTCAAGCACCGAATAATGCTTTCTTATGGGGACATTATCAAACGTTGAAAATTTATTTCGTTCGAATTACTAATTGGAAAGAACGTGAAATTGTTTATTAATTGGTAAATACTAATGTTACGTCGCGTGAGATGGTCCGTGCGATGTCCTTCATTGTCTGACCGTTAAAGGCCCACGCATCGTTATACAAACACTTAATGAACCTAAGGGACCACCATAAACAGAAAAATTTAACGGAATCTTTATTCTTGCAAGGATTTATGGACAATGGTCGGACAACGAAGGACGTCGCACGGACCATCTCACGCGACGTAACAACTAATATGATGGAACTATTTTAATTGTGTTCGAGTTGATTTTTATATAAACCTAAATCGATGCAAACGACGCTACATGGTATCCACGCTTATTTTTAAATCAGAAGTAATTTGACGTGAATTGTGAATTATGTTTGTCTGGATTGCTGGATTTACAAAAACAAAGACGATAAATCGAATATTTAAGTACTGAGATTTACTCTAATCTCTATCCAGAAAAAGCCTGCTCGTTTTTGATTGTTTGGTCAGCGAATTGTTCAAACGAACGCGTGGACGAAGGTCGGACAGACGGACGAACGAACGGACGATCGAACGAACGATCCAACGAACGAACGAACGAACGAACGAACGAACGAACGAGCGAACGAGCGAACGAACGAATGAATAGATAAGCCGACCAACCGGTTTTTTTTAGTTTTCTGAATACCCGTTGGATGCTGGTTGATTGAGATCAGCGCATCGCGAATCGTTGTATTAATAGAATACAGTGGATCGCGTGGACTGCATTGTTTTGACTCGTCGTTGTTCTTATTCCTTAACCAACAGTAAATTGAAGTTTAATAACCATGAAACGTGTCGTTGGAATAACTGGAATAATGGGTAAGGATAATTGGTTTTTCTTGTGTGAAAACATAATCGAGAAGTGAATTTAAACGATTTTGCAAATGTATACATAAATTTTTCTGGACAATGCAGCAGATGGACGGTAACGTTTACTTTAACTTAATATTTTCACGGCCGATTTTGTTAATTCAAACTTGAAGTTTCTTTTTCTTTATTCGATCGCTCGGTCCATGATCATGTTTGAAAATCACGATCGTCGTTCACGATCATACGGCGATATTATTTACTTTCAGGATATCTGCTGGTTTCGTATATCGTTGCCGTGACCCTCACCATAAAACAATGTAAGTCAGAGATAACGAAATCTCCGTCTCATTTGGATACGAACACAAGCACTGGTCCTATAATTGTTAACCGCAACGAAGACGATGAGATTTTTGTACCTTATCAAGGAGAACGTTTTAGCATATTCGATTGGGCATTGTTTAGAGTAATAAGCGTCGACTTTTAATTACACATCAATTGTATACATACACATGCATATATACTTTTATTTTGACAACATTCAATTCTCGTAGACTATGAGCAGGAAATATTCTGGGAATATGTTGCTCTCGCCGATATCCTTAAAAATCGTATTGGCATTATTGTACGAAGGAGCTCAGGATGAAACTGCACACGAACTCGCTACGGCGATGCAATTACCCGCCAACGAAAATGCTATACGAAAGAGATTCTCCACTATTTTACAATCGCTGCAGGTAAATTTTTGGAAGTCTGAATTTCGTGAAAATCAACGTTAACAAAAATACGACGACACGCAGATTTTCCTTAAAAAATAATACTTGTCGCATCTCTCACAGACCAATCCTCCAGCGTACATTTTGAACATTGGAACGAGATTTTATATTGATTCAAACATTTTGATCCGGCAAAAATACGAGGCCACCGTGAAAGCCTATTACGACACCGACGTGATTTCCGCGAATTTATCTGACGCGCAGCCGCTCGTGCAAGCGATTAACGACTGGGTCAGCAATATCACCGATGCTAACATAGATCAAATGATAAAAGACGGTAAAAATTAAACAATGATAGTAAGCGGCAATAAAACCAAGTACTTTCGACAAACGAGTTCTTCCTTTTCAGAAAACAGCGTTAAGAATTCTTTGATGCTGATCATGAACACGCTTTTCTTCAAAGGATCATGGCGTCGCAAATATTTTTCTCCGGAAAATACACGAATGGGAAAATTTCATACGATCGATAACCAAACTATAGACGTACCTTTTATGCATACATTTGGTCGATTTTATTACGCCAACTCGCCTGAATTAGACGCCAATATTCTACGAATTCCATATGACGTACGTTCTTCCTCTTTCTTTTTCGTTTTTTCTTCTTATCTTACCTTATTTTAGGGGTGCAAGTTTGCCTTGTACTTGCTATTACCACGGAATAGAACATTAGATGGAATAGAACACCTTATCAACGAAGTTACTCCTTTCGTGCTGACACGATACGTATGGCAGATGCAAATTATGCCCATTGCTCTTTCTATTCCTAAGTTTAAATACCAATTTTCCAGTCACATGGAACCCGTTCTCCGTGAGGTAACTTTTCTCCTTTCACTTTCTTCCACTTTTCCCTTCCACTCGTTTACATTTATTTCATTTCAATACCTCTACATCTTTGTTTCGTTAGGTTGGTATTCGCAATATTTTTGATGATACCGCGACATTAACGGGCATAGCTCAAACCAGACGAATTTCGAGTAATCTCAAAGTTTCGGATATTTTACAAAAAACTGGAATCGAAGTGAACGAAAATGGCACTACGGCTTATGTGGCTACTGGTAAATTTTCCTCTTTTGCTCTCTCGTATACGTATACATATAAAATATTACTTTCTCCGCTTTGTTTCCTAGAAGTTGATATTGGGAATAAAATCGGGGAGGAAATCTTCCACGCCGATCATCCATTCTTATTCTACATCGAAGATGAGTCCACAGGAACGGTTATCTATATCGGCAGGATGATGAATCCTCTTGAAACAACCGGTAGTACCGCTAGCTGGGAACAATACTTATCTCAATCACCGCCCAAGCTTAACGCAGGGATATCAAATGCAGGTTAATCTCTTCTTCCCGGCCTTCGTGACGATGGGTTTTAAAACGACAATTTTACTTTACAACTAAATACTAATTTAAGATAACGTAATGTAAAGATACAAGCAGGATTTAATAACTATTCTATGCATTCGTTTCTTTCCATACTAATCGTTGCACAAATAAGTACTTAAACGGATTTGTATACCAATAGTTAATAAAATACAACGTCTTCCTTTTTCTTTACAGTTACTATACTGCTTTTTACTATTTTACTATACTATGTATATTTGTCTATGTAACATAGCAACTGCTGCACTCGTATTGCACGAAGGTTCTTTTCCTAGGTATACTTAAGAATTATGCTTAATCTCTTCCTGTTTCGTGACATCATTATACGGTTCCTCGATAACTTGTATCAGTGGTAACGGATAATGGTCTCTTGTCTTCCTATTTCCACGATGAACGAGATAACACACTACATATGATTATTAATATAAAACTATTTTTAGACTCGATTTCCCAAGCAGGCTTGAATGCCGAAGATCGAAATAATCTTTTCAATATATACTTTCCACAGGTAAGGTGAACTCGACATCACTCACACGGATCGAATAATCGAATGAAATTAAATCCGATGTACTCTTTTTCCACCGTAGGCTCTAAGCAAGAAATATAAAGATGGAAATCTAGTATCATCGCCTGCAAGTGTTAAAACAATCTTGACAATGTTAATGGAAGGTGCGAATGGTAATACGAAATCGGAAATTATTTCGGTATTAAGATTACCGGAAGACAAATCGCGTAGAGGAGAACTCGCACAACGTACCCTCGCGTCTTTAAACGTACGATATCGAAGTTCATAAAAATATATGTATATAGAACTGCTACGACTAAAGGCACGAAATCTTTTTAATTTCAGAGGAATGAAAACGGGACGGAAATTGCTTTGACCACACGATTGTGGATACACCAAGATTTACGCGTATCAAATAATTACAAAAATATTCTACGATCACGTTACCAAGGAGATATAGAAAGTGTAAATTTTATGGAATCGCAAAGTACCGCGCGCCATATCAATGAATGGGTTCGTCGTGTAACGCACAATACGATCTCTTCGGCTTTGTTATTAAATGACCTTCCGCCTGATACGCGTCTCATTTTGACTTCAGTCATCTATTTTAAAGGACTCTGGTTAAAATCGTTCGATAAGGCGAACACGAAATTACAATGCTTCTATATCCCTAATGGAGAATGTCGAAACACGTACTTCATGAAACATGGATCCATTTATCGGTATGCTTATATGCCCTCCATTGAAGCACATGTTTTAGAAATTCCATACTCGGTAAGGCAAAAATCTGAAACGCAATCACCGAAATAAATGTAACACACTTTATTATAATGATGCAAATGCATTGATAAATTTCCCAGGATGGTAAAACATCAATGTTGACATTGATGCCAAGGTCTAGAGAAAATGATCCATACCTTCGGATATTATCCGACGATTTAATTACTGTTCCAGTCTCTGCGATCTTAGCAAATTTGAAAAAGCAAGATATTACTATTCATCTTCCGAAATTCAATATTGAGAATAATCTTAATTTAGTGCCTACGTTACGACACGTATGTATTATCGTACACGAATTTACTTTTAATGGGAAGCAAAGTATACTTACTAGTAAGTAAAGATTAGTATTAAAATTATCCTCGTTTCAGTTGGGTATCGAAAATATATTTCAACCTAATACGAATTTGTCCAAAATGATTTCTGACAGTTCGATACATGTGACTAGTATCTTGCAAAATGTTAAGTTGGAAATAGATGAAGAAGGAACGCTAGCTGCAACCAATACAGGTTTTTGAACCTTTTTTTTTTAATTTGATTCATCTATAAAATAGTTACAAAAATATAGTGGTAAAATACTGTTACAGAAATCGGATATAAGCTTCTGTCATCATGGGATAACGACGTTAAAATGGACAGACCATTTCTTTTTATGATTATTGATTCCGTTTTAAACATGACTTTATTTTCCGGTCGCTTTATCGAACCACTGTAAGTAGTACCGACTGTTTACGTTTAAATTTATATGAAATATTATATGTAATTATTATTATATGAAAATATTAATAATATATATGATTTTTATTTTGACAGTAAATAAATAACGTAAACATAAATGATATTTAAATATTATATTTAAAGACATAATACGCGACCATCACGCATGTTGGAAACTTTTAAGTTAAAGAGAAGGGGAGAAGAAGGAAAATTGTGGAATGAACGTAGGATGAAAACAAGGAAATTTATTATTTTACTTCGCGTTAAATGTCGAAAATTAACTAAGAGAATAACGTACTAAAATCAACAACAATGTTTAAGGAAGTTTTTTCCATACAAATACACGTAGACGAATATAGATAGTAAGTAATTGTAAGGATAAATAAAAAATATTGTACACTTACTTTACTGACGCTTTGCTACAGCCTATAACTGAGAGTGTGACGAAAATTGAAACACACCAGTCCTATTTTATCGACGGTCAGTGATGATCTGTTTCGTAAGGAGTGGGGTAATCAGTATTCCTCTCTCCCCTGTATCTCATCGACGCGCAAAGTTTTGGGTACAGGTGTTCGTTTTCGTTACGCTAACATTTCTTAAGATGCAAACTTACACTACCGTGGTATAGGAAATTTCGTTTCAATAAGCAATATAAATTCATATCATGTTTTATTCGAATTGTTCTTTATTTATACAATAGAATACCTATATGATATACACAAACATATACATCTAACATGATATAATTAACATTTTTCATTGCTGTTCTTCATATTGTTGTTTAATATGTTTCCACAGTTTCTGAAACAAAAATTATAGATCATGTTGTCTGACTCTTGTTTTCTTTCCTTTTTCTTTTTTTTTATTTTAAGTCTAATATACCTGTTATGCAATGCTTTTTATTGAATTACTAAAATTGCATTCAACTTATGTAAATGAAAAATTAATTTATATTACTTTACATAGCTTTATTCGTGTACAATTTACAATAGCATGTGATATATTATTGAATGCTTTATTAAAAACGTAAAATTAAATGAGATTGAGCATGAGATATATTATAAAATGAAAAATAACTAGATCGAACTAATACTATTTTAATCAATTTGTTATACAAAAAAGTCAATATATTTTTAAAATATACAACATTTCTTACTTGCATTTGTATATTTATACATACCCCCTCATTCACCTTGTCGAATATTTTATCCCCAATCATATCAAATCCTCGTTCGAAGAAAAAGGTGGCTGCTAGAATGCTCAATGTGAATGTGGAAGATCTTTTAAAAAGGTTATATAAAAAAGCCATTATCTTGACTTCGATAACTATTTTTCGAACAAAATTATTAATTTTACAAGCTCCTCTTATTATCGACCGCAAGAGAGCAACACTCTTTATATACTTATTCTTATTACTCTAATACAACAGTCGAAATGACGTAAATGATCGTTAGGTTATGTCACAAACCATATATAATACAGATCTATCATTCAATGAAAATTTTTATCGCGTATTTCATGTAGATGAGCACTTTGTGTCACTTGCAATGTAAATCGGTATTGAACATAAAATAAAATTACAACCACAGAAAAATCTGTTACAGGTTACAATATTTATAGTGATATGAAATTACATAGTACGGGGCGGGCTGTCGACATACAATTGTAAATGGGATAGAAAGTGAAGAGTTCTATAAGGGTATTCGATTCGGCAACGCGCCAGTCAGACATTTGTCGAACTACGTATTCAAATTATCAAGTACATATGTCGGGATACTTCAAATTGTCAATTAATGATTGAATTATAGTACTAAATTTAAATTCCTCTATCTTTTGATCCGATTCCTTTTCCGCAGTAACAATTATCTATAAAATAATACAAAAAAATATATTTATCGCAATCTCGAAAGTAATTTTTAAAAAAATTTAATATCTACATTTTCTTGTGTTTCTAATGATAATAATGATACATCTAAGTATGTAATTCGAAATTCTATGCAAAACATTTTACGTTACATAAAACCATTGTTTCAAATTTCACACTTTTTCGAGTTTTTATTTTTGTTTCATTCGCAGAATAAATTTTGAATTGTGTACAAAAAGAGTGCAATACGTATTTAATGATCTATTTTATTCGATAGAAATACTTATATGGATTATATGATAATAATTTACACGAGATATATTTAACATTAGTTAGGGCTTTATTTCAAATATACAATTTTGTTATAACAACCTGTGTAAAATTTGCGGCTAATAATAATAAAATAGTTTATATTGTATGTTTTTAATTCGTATATTTTGAATTATAAAATTGTCTTACAATTAACTTAAGTACTTGGATTTAGGTCTTTCCCCTTAAGAGATAGCTTATATTAAATCAGAGTCATAAAAAATATATTTTGATAAATTATATCAAAATACCTGATAAAGTATAACACTGTAATGTAATGGATTCTTTTCTATTACGTTACAATAGAAATGAATAATCAGCTAATAAACAATTAAGCTGATTAAATTACTTTCAAATAGCATCCCCATAGTTTGGCATTTAGATCTTGAATCTTTTTCTTGCTGCATTGTAGATTTTTAAGGATATTATGTGTACTTTTCAAATACTTTCTTAATTTTTTTTATTAAAATATTAATGTGATTTCATAAGAATCCCAAAAAGTGCACATTTTAGTTATTTAAATCAGGTGCACAGGATGTAGCAAACAAAGAATGCAGCAAGAAAAGAATATTACAACAATGTATAGTTATAACTTGTTTAATAATTCGGTCATATCTGTAATGTAAATAAAACAGATTAATCTAATTAAAGGATGGCACGCATGTACATACACATAGTAATAAATTGAGTTATCACAGAAATGTGAGAAAATTTATCATGTAAATTACTACATTTATAGGATTGTAAAAAAATTAATTATCAGTAACTTTCTCCTTCCCTTGTATCATTCAATTTTTCTTACACATGTATATGTATTAGATACATATTTGTATCTCATAAGTACATTATAAAAAAAGGTTCTTAAATTATTTTCATTATATATAAAATGATAGTGAAATAAATTTCACTTGTCTATCAATAAAAAACAATCTGTTTCCTATATGTTTGCATAGTTATATGTTTAGGTGTAAGCAAATATATGAGTTCATATAATTCAGGACATAATTTGTTAAAATTGACAAGTTATATCCAATTAAATGCAGGTACTCCTCTTTTTGTAAGGTGCTCATTTAATATTTATCTACTTAAAAAAGTCTCTTTTCATATGAGAAGAGACTATGAACATTCCCTTCTTGTTGAGCAGAATGTGTTCTTCTTTCGAATTTTAATTCTCCACTATACATCATAGATCTTAAGGTAGATATAGACTTTGCTCCGATATCTTGGCATCCATGTTTAATGCCACATATCAGATAGGGTAAAAACTTTAAAACAGTTCCTCTGTCAACTATTGAGCCACTAACACCTTGAGCTATTTTCAACTTGTCCACCTCATTATAAAAGTACCTATCCATTACTGAACCATGTGCATCTTTTCCATTCATAGCTTCTAAGGAGCCCATACCTCTATATTTCTTTAGACGTACACCATCACTAAAAAAATATTCACCAGGTGCTTCTGAGGTACCAGCTAATAAAGATCCCATCATAACTGTGCTAGCACCCAAACTTAAGCTTTTAATAATGTGCCCAATAGATTGAATACCACCATCAGCTATAATAGGTACACCAAATTTCCTTGCATATTCTGCAACTTTATATACAGCAGTTGCTTGAGGTCTTCCCACAGCCATAACTTCTTGAGTAATACAAATAGATCCACAACCCATCCCTACTCTTAAAGCATCAGCTCCAGCTTCTATAAGATTTTTAGCTTGCAAAGTTGTTACAACATTCCCTGCAATTACCTGCAATTCTGGATATTCTGATTTAATGTATTTAATCATATCAATTTGATATTTAGAATTGCCTTGAGAAGAATCCAAAACAATGACATCAACACCAGCTGTAGTAAGATGTTGCAGTCTTTGTTTATCAGCATTGCGTGTGCCAATAGCAGCACCAACCAACAATTGTTTATTCTCATCTTTACTAGCATTTGGATAGCTACGATTTTTTTTCAAGTCAGTTCTTGCCATTAAAGATACTAATTCCCCTTCCTCATTGACAATTGGGAGTTTTCCTTTTCTAGACTTCTCAAGAATTACATTCGCCTCTTGTAATGTTACACCAGCAGTTGCAGTGATCAGATTCTCTAATTTTGTCATTATTGGTTCCAATTTTATGCATTGTTGATCTATTGTATTTTCCAAAAAATCAATATCTCTAGATGTTACAATGCCCAATAGTTTACCTCCAACTTTTCCTGTATTTGTAATAGGAACACCAGAAAAGCCATGTTTAGCTTTCACATTTAGGACATCTTTGACTGTGTGATTGGGTGATAAAACTACTGGATCCCTAATGAAACCATGTTTATATTTCTTGACCTAAAATCATAAAAATTGAAAAAAAATTTAGACACATTGACCTAAAACTGGAATAGCTGAACTTCAAGTTCAAGGGTCATAAAATTATTGTTCTTTATATTTAAAACATTCAACTTTACAAACGCATAACTTTCGAACCATTAGATTCTTAAAGTTAAAACTTACATTTTTGGATATTACGCATCGAAAACTATTCAATGAGAAAAAAAATGTCAATAATTTTATGTCTCTTAAATCGGAGTTAGATCGGAAATTATTTACCATCGATTTATATGTTGTTATTGAAAACTAATAATGTTATTATTCGAATCGAAAATCGAAAATCGAATCAAATTCGAAAAAAATCATAGATACAGATAGACGAGATGAAACCTGCATTCCATTTATATGAATGGCAAATGTGTCTGCGAGGGAAGTCGTGAGTTACGATACAAATTTCGCGGTTGTACTAGATAAACGAAAATGTTTAAATGAAAAAGTATATATATACCTTATGTACTTCATTGGCTTGATATTCAGGCGTGCAATTATGATGTATTATGCCAATTCCTCCACATAGGGCCATGGCAATAGCCATGTCGGATTCTGTAACTGTGTCCATGGGAGATGATACTAGAGGTGCTTTAATCATAATCTTTTTTGTCAATGGCGATAGTAAATCAACCTCATTGGCAGTAAAATCGATATAACCGGGTAAAAGAATAAAATCATTATAGGTGAGGCCATCACCGATAGCGAATAATTGTGCTGCTGAAAGTCCATCATCTGGTAAGGATACATCTGCCGGTTTTGTGTCACAATTACCAATCATAGAGTCTGCCATTGTTTTTTTTCTTAATCGACGATTATTTGTGTGAATTCGTGTCCTTTCTTGTCGTAGAAGATTATTTGTACTTTAATTAATATTACAACTATCATATGACGAGATGATATATCACGCTTTTGTAGCACTGACGTTAAAAATCGCGCGTCTTTCCCGGTCCCGCGTGCGTTGAACCAGAGATCTCCTGGCAAAATGACTGAAGTCAACGTGCGCACAGTGCATTTATAGCTTGTAGCAGCTGTAGCTTACGGCGTTACAGTTAACGGCCAGCGTGTTGTTACCAGATGGAGGGAATAAAGGGAAAGGTCGGAAGGTAGTGGGGGAAAGTAGTACAGTTAGTAACTAGTGACGTGTTACTCGTATTGTAGATAAATGAAAGGATAATAACGGTGTCTACTTTAAATCGATCACTTCTTCCCTTGATGCCTGCAATTTTATACAAAATGGGATATGATGTTGTTCACATGAAATTAGGGGGGGTTTAAGTCATCATTTTACTCCTTTCGAAACTGTTTGGGAAATATAAGCCTTTGGATTTTGTGATTTTTGTTCATTTTTAGGAAAATGTATTGTACGTTCTAATTTATATCTCGGAAACTATTTATCCTATTGGGTAAACTTCGTTTCGTTTAAATCGGAAAAAATAGCTTTTTCTGAATAAATGTTTATTGTGTTGAAAAATTATGAGCAAATTTTTATTTTGCAAATTCCACTTCAAGGTTGTGTTTTTAAAAATTCCGAAAGGTTACTGTCATATTTTTTGAAGTTTTCTCTATAAAATAGCTAAATCTTGTGTAAGGTAGATGGACCGCGTGGTCCGCTTCATGGTCGGCTGACCGAACCGAACAGATATTAGATTTATTGTTTCAATGAAATCTACAGAAGAATATTTCATCACAGGGTCAATACCGTTATTTATACCTGCAATAGAATTTGGCTACTCCACACTTGGCCAATAACAATACTTTTATAATAATCAAATTTCTACAAGTTCCCTCATTTTATGCTTATTTGTAAAAAAATGTCACTGTATGGTAGGATCCAGGAGAAGATGGTGGATTCTTTCCATTAGGATAAGATAAGAATGGGATAGAAAGGATGATATGGATAGGATTGTAGGATAATTTTATGAGTCAAGTGTTTGTTTTTGTCTGAAACATTCATAGCATGTCATATATGCGCAGAACGAGAACCTTCTTGCATTCTATGTTGATTTTTTTATATTGAATTTTCAGACGGTTTCTTCTATGCTTTCGGCATATGATTGTTGAGACCTGTTTATATGCCCTCTGCCCACTGATATGGTATAGTCTGGTATAATGTATACTATTTATACGAGATATGAGATTACCATAAACCAACTATACCGCAGTTGAAGCAAATTAAAAGAGATTATATATGCCAGCGTCCCTATCGTTCGACTGATGTATTAAGGGAAAATGGCGCAAAGTTCAAAAAGTGGAGTTTATAACAGACTAAACTAATAATGTAATACAATAATATATTATTATATTAAGCATGTAATATGGTATACGAATAGCAAAATAGTAATACAAATTGCTTGAAATTCAAAAAAGTTAACTACAGCAAATGAAAATACGCATGTTTACTGAAATACGCATATAAATGTAATATGAGGTAATATGAAGTAATGATTAATGAAGTTCACAGAAAGGGAATAGTGAATTTAAAATATTTCTAACATTTCTCTCGTTTAGTTTATTATTATGGATAAAGAAGAGGTACTTATACAGTTATATCACATCGTATCCATTAGTGACAGTGTTGAAGTGAGGGCGAAGGGGAATGCAGGGAAGTGAAGTACACAGGTCGAACGATAGTGGCGCTACATACTAAAGCCATGATATGTCCAAGATCAAATCGTTTCATAGGATCTTGTATTCATAGCGTACATATCAGTGTCTCGATCTGGTAACGGTAGTCATAGGCAAGGATTACACATATATGTTATATATATGTAATCTTACTTTATACTAGATCAGTTATGTTAGAAATTAAAAGTACAACATTAAAATGTTAAAAGGATTTTACGAGAACTCAAGCCATGTAGTATATCTATTTTATACTTTATCTGTGGTAACATAAAAGCAAGAGAAATGATGAGCCACGTCAGCGTCTGCTCAATTTCAATTAATAAGCAACTTCTCTTAAGAGTGAGTAACGGTGATCAATGCGTGTCATTCTTGACAGATTGTCATTGTTCTGTCAGAAGTTCCGGGAGATCTCTGTAAATTTTCCGTATAATGGCACATCATTTCGAAAAATTTTTGGTATGAATTTATTATGTCGAATAACATGGAGCCCGAGGAGGACGAAATATCTTTGGATTCCAATGTCCCAGAAACGATTACGGAGATGTCAGATCCTATTGAAAAGCCTAACCTAAAAGTTAGGCGAAGGAATGTAATTGAAACAGCAAATTTTGTATCAAAAGAAGAAACTTCTGATACGAAAAGTGATGTACCTCTTGTAAGAATGTCCGATTCTACGAAGGCATGGTACGATAATATTATGCCGCAAATATCTGACATCGCAGATTTTAGTTTGTCAGGTAAACAAAACGGAGCGTTAAATCACGAAGACGATAACAGTTTATTAGAACATAATTTTGGTGATACAGAGCCATTGACGAATAGAGAACGGATGAAGATAAGTGTTATTCGAGGAAGCGTCGCCAATCCGAACCTAACATTAGGAGAACTGAAGCTACTGGGTTGCAGCAGTGAGGGTTTAGTTAATGGTATTTTATTGACATGACCATTATTATCATAGCATTATTATCAATAAGAAACCTCTACATGAATAATACAATGTAATTTGTTGTTATACCTTTTGTTAAATGAAGATTGTATTGTACAAACTTATTTAAGATATTAAAACATAAACTTATATATAGGTTCCTTATTGAAAATAATTTTATATCATGTAATTAAATCTTGTAGTCATAAAGATGATCTATAGATGATATACGAAGGGCTTTGTGGCCAACACTGTTGCGGCTCTCGGAAGAAACTACTTTTTCTGTAACTGGACTAGAAACTATACACAGTCATATACCAAATGAGGTCTACCAACAAATATTAAAGGATGTAGCACGCAGTGGCAGCCATATTTCTCAAAATGCTACACAACATGAGATTGATCATTTCCATGAACAGTTAACACAATTAATGTGTTGGGTTCTTCACAAACATTCTATGTTGAAGTTAGTATTATATATACATTTACACATCACATGCAACATTTCCATATTGTTATAATTGTGGGAAAGCTTGCTATAGACATATGTATGTTGATAATACAAAATAAAATAATACGTACTTAGTTATTACCAGGGATATAATGATATAGCAGCAACTGTACTTCTTGTCATGGGCTTAGAAAAAGGTTTGCGTGTACTTGAAAGCATTTCTTTAGAATTCCTCGAAAGATTTATGGAGAAAACAATGGAAAAAGTGAATCAAGAATTATTTTATATATTTGCACTCTTGGAGAGAGTGCATCCCACATTATTAGAACACTTAGAAAAGTTTGTATAATATAAACATATATTATATATATTTGATAAATACATATTTTACACGATATTTGTACAGAATTTTAAATTGAATCTATTTTATGTTATAGTGTAGAATTATTTCCGCATTTTGCATTGGCTGAATATACAACATGGTATGCGCACAAGTATGCGGAAAATAGAAAACTGTTACACAGATTATTTGATTACTTTCTTGGCAGTCCTCCACTGATGCCTCTTTATCTAAGTACTGTGATCGTAGCACATAGAGCAACAGAAATTTTTAATACTACACCTGATATGGGTCACACACATAAAGTTTTATGTACTGTGAGTAATGTTTAATAAAGTAAAAATGCACTAAAGTCTGTTTATTTTACATAAGAATTATCTTTATTTATAGTTACCGGACGACCTACCTTTTGAAACGCTTCTAGTTGAAGCAAAAAATTTATATCGTGAATATCCACCTGAATCTATAAGTAACGATGTTAGAGAATTCGATCGAAAACGAAAATGTAAAGAACAAGAATGGAAAACGAAGGCAGAAGCAAGTCGTCAGGAAAGAGAAAAGCAACGTCAACTCAGAATTGTAAAATCAGCGCCAAGAATACCGTATCGTATCAGAAGTTACAAAACGATCACGGTAGTAACTATTTTGGCTCTGGGATTATATGCCTTTTTAAGATCTTCATCTGGTCTTAACTGACATTAAATGAACATAATCTATTTAGATAACAGATTCATTTATGTGTCCTTGAAACAAAATTCCATTTTATTTATATGCCATTGGTTTGGTAAATAAAACAAATTGTTGGGCACACAACATAATGAAATAATGATGTACTATTATAAAATACATGTGATAAGGACCGTTGGTAATCTTATTAATCAGTGATTAAACGAATTTATTTCTGAATGTGTTATAAGGAACATATTGAGCATTCCTGTGCTGCCTTTATGCTGTGTTCTTTGAAATCGATATGAATCTTTTGTGCACATATATTTACAGTGTCAGAAATGTAAACAGATCTTTGAGATTGAAAGGGAGGGCAGAGACAAAGCATACATGTGCTTGCAAAAAAATATATCTGTAATATGTATATTTTGAAACATTAAAAAAAGATTTTTAAACGTGGAAGATATATTTGTTGTTTAGATTATTATCGTGTTTTTACGATCTGTGATGCAAGTATGTATATATTCAAATTTGCAAGTAAGAATTAACTTAGTATAACAACAAATTAATGGTTACTAATAAAAAAATATAATTTTATAATTTTATTTATTCCCATTTATACATTTTCAGTTATATTTTTCTTTGTCGTGTGTGATTTTTATCTAAGACTTATTACAAGAAATTGCTGTGAACAATTTGTACTTTCAAAGGCTTTGTTAAGATTTAAATGTAAACAAATTAAGCTATATTATAAATAGAAAAATCACATAATGTATGTTCTAAATGAATTTGTACCTGAGATATTAAGATAGGAAAAATGTGCTAATAGATTTTTAATATATTACATAGATATTATAATAAAGAATAAAATTTCAAAAGTAATATCAATGTCTAAAAGTATAAAATAAATAAAAACTATAATATACCTTTGTAACTGTTTAGCCATAGATAAACAAGAGTACAAAGCTAGAGTGTTATTATATTTTTCTAATATTAATATTTACTTAATGGAAGATATACTAATAGTTGTATATATGTACACATAGTCAAAAGAGTATTATTTCTAATTGTAATTTCTTATCGTGAAATATCATTATCGTATTTCTACAATTTATTACATCTTCTAATTATTTGATTTGGCAATTACACTGGAAATTATACTTAAAGACACAATTCCTTGAGTAATATCATACTTTTAGAAGAATTTTAATATAATTTAATACAGAACTATTGTTAAGAATTTCCATGTGATTTACACCAGGGAAGACTTGAGAATAAACTTTCCGTTTTTGCTTACCCTGCCAATACTTACAACCCTCTAAACTTCTTAAATTTACAGTACCATCACCATCACCGGGAATTAACTGAGGAGTTCCTTCTATTGATATACCAGGCTTATAATATAACCTAGGAATAATTTATATGTAAACATCCAACAAAGCTTGTAAATTGCTATTAAACTGATGATAAGAATAGAATTAACATACTTTTCTACTGTATCTATACCACTTCCATACAAACAATGAACCTCAACCTCTGGAGCAGTAAAATCTAATTGATATTTTTCATTATCTTTCCTAAATTCCCAACCATTTGGAACATTTATATCTCTACAAGATTTAATAAATATCATTTTTAATAACATAAGAAAACTATTGAAATATTATTAATACTAGTAATTACATAAATCATTAATTATCGTATATAGTATATCTTACATTAGATAATCTTGTAATGTGAGTAATGTGTAGTTCTTTCGTTCTGACTGTACCAATATTTCTGTGTCTTTCCAGAATAATCTTGATGGCAATAACCACCCTAAGCTAGGACTAGTTATCTGTTCATCTTTCAGAATACTTTGGCGTAAAAGATATGCGCCTAAATCATCTCCTACAAAAGAGGAATAATAAAAGTATAATTGTTTATATATATAACATGCATATATATTATGCGTACTTCATACCAACTGCAAAGACTTTAAGTGCTTTAACACTGCCACCCCAAACAGCTGAAAGAGTAATCAGACAATTGATGTATTTATCCTTCCACTTCTGAGATTGACGTTGTAAGAATATAAGTGACATTGGTCCACCCATACTGTGTGCTAGTAATGTTACAGGGACTTGATTATTATTGTTATATGTTTCTTCAACCAAATCTTTCAATCTATTGAAAAACATTTCATTTTCATCTAAAAAAAGAGGTAAAGATTTTCTCTTTGAATCATGGTAAAATTAAAATATAATGATATCAAGCACAACTATGTAACATATATTTTAATAATGAATTATACATACTAGGTGCTTTTCTAAAATCATAAGGTGCACCACGTAAAGAATGATTTCTGACGTATCCAAGTTGATTCACTAGCATGTTACCAATGTCTTTAAAGTATGCTCCAGGAGAAGCTTTACTTGGATCTAAATATTCAACAACAAATGGATCACCCCAACCTGGTATACGTATATCAACACCATCTTGATTTCTTGTTGTTCTTGTAATATTGTCATAAGTTAATTTCATATTGTCAATCTAGGATGATACAGTAGATATAATAAATAAATAATTTGTTATATACTATTAAAAGTATAAGAAATACAAAATATGACAACAATTACCCAGCAGTCTATGATGACTGGTACAAGTAATTCTAAATTTAACCAGATATTAAAATATTCAGTAGAAACTTTCTCACATAAATAATGCACCACTGTGGTTTTGTTGATTTTTGCTTCCACTTGACTGCCACCATCGCCTGGAACTTTTAATACAATAATTATATTAATTTCAATGTTCAAAATAATGCATTACGAAATTACTTCATATAATGAAAAATAATTACCAAGTATAACGGGAGATATTTGTTTATTTCTAGAATGCCACGACTTTACAGATAGAAAGCAAGATAAAGAAATAATCGTGTATATAACAAAATATAAACGCATTTTATATTAAACTCTTCTACTGATTAGATATGCAATGACATTAAAATTGTACATTTCAATTTATATTGTATAATTGACACCGCTATTTGGAATAGCCGTTGATTCAATCACAAACACGCACAATAAACAGATCGTTGCACTAACAATGAATTTTTTTCTTTTGGTTACGTAGCTGATAGTACGCAATCAGCTGATGACGCACACATTTGAGATTTGCCAATATCGAAAATATCGTATTCAATATGATAGTCGCCGATGAGCATGGGAAACATTCAGCCAAAAATGAGTTCCAAAAATTATTGCCTCTAGCGGTCAAACGGCTGAACTATACGCACATTTCTCACTCAAGTGCAATTTTGGTACTTTTGATGGGAGAAACCTGTATATATACGACAAGAGGAGAAATTTCCACATCTTGAAAATGACGTCATATTCCAGGAATTTTTCGAAACTGAAGTTTTCGAGACTTTACGATTTTGTATGAAGAGGATATGATCTTGTAGAAGGTGATACTATTTCGATAATTCTTGGAGTTTAGCGTTATCTCTCGGAATTTTCGTGGTCATTTTATTCTTCCTCTTTAAATTCCGCATGTTCTTAACCATTTTTCGATTTTATTTTTTAAATTCTGGTGGGTTTTTGTGGGATTCGATAGTGAAAAGAATAAATAACAACATTGTAAAATGTTGCTGAACTATTCTGATTTATTGAAACTCTTTGCAAATACATTTTGTATAAGTAGTTTAAAATAAGTAATCTCATTTTTTACTTTCATTATATTATGTATTGTATTGTGTTTCCAAGAAAATCGTTGCTGCTGGTTGCTGTTGGTGGCTGCAGCTGTGCTTCTGATATCATGATTATTGCTCCCGTCCCCAATATGTTTGTAATCAATAAAGAAATGCAATTTACTTTCAATGTTTACGTTTCTTTCTAGATGCGTTTCTTTCACGTCTTCATGCGCATTTTTAACAATGGCGCCCAACTTTTCACAAGAGTCCCAAACACATAAATTTCATTGATAATAACGTACCGAATCAGTTTGTGCAAAAAAATTTTTGTTTATAATTTTTCCCGGTAATGGATGTGTGGAAGATTAATCCAACAGATCTGCTTTTGCAGCGACCCCTACCCTATACAGTGCGCAATTTTTTCCTCGGTAGACGATACGAATGCACTTCCCCTCTCGCCGTGCATACGCATGTTACTCCTACCAAAGCACCGGAGAAGAAATATGCGTAGAGTTCGGCTGGTGACCGTTAGAGGCGTTTATTCTTAGTGCGCATATTTTGGCTGACTTTTCTAACATTGCATCGGCGATCTTCCTACTTATCGCTAGTATAATCTGTTACTGCATACATGTGCTGTAAGATAAATACCATGATAGAAGCTTGTTTAATGTCTGACAAAATAAGTTATAAGACAAAAACAATTGCGCAAAATGTAGTATTATCGTAGGACAAATGATTAAAGCTGAATTGACTGAACAAAAAATTATAAGATATAAAATAATAACATAAACTATAAACACAAAACAGAATAAAATACTGTTCAATGGAAAATGAAAATATAATTTATAAATCTATTACTAAATGATCAGAACGATATTTACGAGGCAATATACATATATGTGTGTATATATATATGTACACATACACATGTATAGACAACGTTTAAAAGTTCTAACCTAAAATTTTCGAATAATGACTATTACGTTATTTTCTAGTTGATAAATATAGAAAGAAATGTGGATAAATATTGTGTTGATATAAAGGAAATTAAAACTTTTGTTTAGTAATATATAAAGATGCCAACAGTTATAGCATTAGATGTGTCTTTATCAATGAGGCGTCCTATATTAGGAAGCGGATCTGGTGAAAATAATCAAATTGAACAATTAACAAGACATCACTTAGCTGTACATGGCATAAATGCATTATTACATTATTTGCAAGCAAACTCAAAATTGGAATTTGTGGCTTTAGTAAGTCCTTTCTCAATAATAAATAGTTCCTTATTACTTGTATTACTTATACGTTTCCATTTTAATTTAGGTTGTGTTTTCCTCATTGTACGAAGTTATTTGCCCATTCACTCGTGATTATGATAGCATACGTTCGAAATTACAAAATATCGAAGAATGTGACAAGACTTGTATTGAAACTGCTCTTCATGGTGTTAATAATGTTATTATGGCAGAATGGGGTAATACTACTGCTTGTCAAGTAGTGTTAATCACTGATGGTAATCCTGGAGTAGGACCGATGTCTTTAGGTGATTCTTTGAATTCCTTAAATGTAACAAGAGATGTAAATCCATTTCCACTACCTTTTCCTTATCCAGGAAAATTAAGCGTTATATGCCTTGCATCACAACAAGGTATGTTATAATATGATCATGCAATATTTCAGTAGTCTTAAATATGTTAAGTAATTTAAATCTTTTATCAGATGCTGGTTTACGCATTGGTTTACCATTGTACCAACGTTTAGTCGATCTTGCTGGTGGTGATAGCGTAGTATTAGTGCCTGAATCTCCACTTTCAAAACATTCGGTCACAACTTGTTTTCAAAAATTATCAGAAACTAATTATGTGTCTTTTCAAGGATATTTGAAGTGTGGAAATTTAGGTTCTCGTATTCTTCTTTCACCAGCACCTATGGTAAATAATAACATGTAAAGGAAACTTACTTCAGGTTTTAAACAAAGTTGTTACATTTCAGCCATACACTAAGAAGACAGATTTTGAATTAACATCTGGGTTAATGATATCAAAAACCATAGAAATTTGTGGATTTATATCGGTAGCAGATGTTGGTAGTCCTAGTGCTATATCTAGACATTTGGTGTTACCATTAGCCACAGAAAAGAGTCCAAGCATGCAAGGAATATCTTTAGAAGAAGATTCAGATACGGATGAGAATGGAGATGAAGGAAAAGTACCATCCTTTTGCGTATTATTACATGGAGCATTAAAGGTAACAAAATTTCAACAAATTCAATATTTTTTAATTATATAGAAATTATAGAATAGATATTTTCTATAGGTTGAAAATATGGTAGCTCTCTGTTTGTTAAACAGTGAATGGTATGGATTTATATATTCGTGGGCAGATACAAAAAAAAAGTCAAATTTAATGTTAACAGTATTAGAACCAGGTTTAGATGTTGTGCCTTGGTTAGGTAATTTCAGCAATTTAGGTCCTACTGATGCAGCTAAAGGTACTGCTGTTAGTTTTCCAGTTAGGCCAAATGACAAAAGGAGTTATACTCAAAGTGGACCTTCTTGGATTCGTCAAGGCGGGTTACAGTCAGATATTCAGAAAATTTTAAGGCATGCAAGAAAATTACCTGAGAAAACTCAAAACTTCTATAAGGTAAAATAATAAGAGACAACACAAAATTGTTGCGAATATTCTTATTCATAACATTTTTATATCTTTTTGCAGGAGGTGAATCGATTACGTAAAGCTGCATCATCAATGGGATTTATAGAACTTCTAGAAGCAGTGGCTTGCATTTTAGAACGAGAGTGTACATTATTACCTCCAAATCTAAATCCTGACTGTACGATTCAAATGGGTCATGTAGCTTCTTTGATAAGGAAACCAGAGTTTTTAGAGCTTAGATACAATATACCACCTGCACGTACTAGATTTCAACATGGAGGATCATAGATGAAGTGACAACATATCTGCGACATATATATATTTATATAAAATAACAATCATTTTTTTACATTAAGAATAAGTTTAGTATTTTAAATAGTGATTTATTAAATACTACTTTGGACATACACACATACAATTATAACTTTTATATTATAAAGCTTATTGTCTATTGTTTTTTCATATCCTCGATAATATAATATAAAATTTCATATAAACCTTTTGCACTTTGTACACTTGAATACTGATTGAAATCTGGAACATGAACAAATAGTGTCCTTTTAGGTGCAATCTGTAGAGATTTATAAAATATGTATTCACATAAATATCTCCCTGCATTGTATGAAATACAAGCATTGCATTTTGTTTTGTCTGAACTTTCGTTAATTATGTTACAAATTTGTTTGGCGTTGATTTTAGTTTCAAAAATTTCAGATTCAATATTACTTTCGTCTGGACATTTGTTAAATATATCTTTTCTTAAGTAACCATTACTATGAGCACGACATTCTATAGTTAAACATCGCGCTTGGCGACTTACTCCTAAATGTAGAACCACCTAACAAAAAAAAAAGGGGGAAAGTAGAAAGTTGCTATTCATCGAGTCGTAAGGTGTAACTTGATTACAAATCAAAATTTACTATAGGTTTATACTCTTGCCAAAACTTTGGTACATATTTAGTTACATCTTCATACGAAACTGGAATCTCTTTTACGATTACTTCAACGTCCATCAATTCTTTCGAGTTAATGCATAGTTTACTTAATTCCTTTGCAGCTTCCCAGCTAGCGTTAACGATATGATTATCAAATGGACCAAATCCGGTTACTAATACTGTGTACTTTTTATTAACTTCCATTGTTAAGTTCAGTTGTTTCACTTGAAAAAGCACAGTTTCCTTTATTCTAGTAATATTCGATTCACACAAAACATTGCTGTTATCATTTTGTCACAAGTTGATAAGAGTGATCTCATAAAGATCTGTCAATAAAGGAAAAGATACTATTTCATTTACTTAACCATAATGTTCTATCTACATTCATTTATTTGATATCATTGTAAATTACATTTTTCTTTATATTAATTTCTAGGATATATGATCAAAAACGTGTATAGACATTAAATGAATATGGCCTTATAAGACATTTGACGTATAATATAATTTATTTGTGAATCTAAAATATATTTTCTTTGTCGAATGCGTGAATCGCTATCTAGTTTGTATCTTACCAATGATGCACAAGAGAGAATCAGTTGGGGAAAATGGCTGACGATACATTAGGTGATGTTTTGACAATTTACTCCTTTCATTACATTAATTGAGAGAGAAGTGTGCTATATTTTAAGATATGTCTTCAATTGTATTGTGAAATACGTACTTTGGTGAAGACTAAAAATATATGTCGACACACGTGCCTAAATTGAAGAGGGAAATCTTGTCAAAACTTGTCTGGACGTGTTTCAACTAGCTGCCATTAAGAAATGTTCATTATGAACGTCTGAATAATCCTTTTCTATAGCCTCTGTGAAGATATTATGCTATAGGATTTTTATATTGCTGGTAAATATGTATATGTAATTAAAATTCATATCTAAAGTGGATGAAATTTATGTTTGTATTAAATAAGTCTCTTTTTGTTAAAAATTGATACCATTTTACTTTAAAAAGAATAAATAATTGTTTTATAGGGAAATAACAATTACTTGCAGTATTTTAAAACTAAATAGTCTTCTATTTTAATTGATTTTGAAATAGTATACTTTGTTGTAGATAAACGAGACCTCCTTCGATTGAATCGATTGGCAAATTTATCTGATATAATAATACAATGATATTGTATAACGTAAAAGTGTTAATAACATTTCTGTAGAGGAGAAATGGAAATGAAATACTTTTGAGGGCAATAAGATGCCTGTCAATCCATTCAATAATGGGACAGCATTTCGCTAGTCTCAGGGAATTTTTTAGAATGGATGGTGAAAGGCAGTCTTCCGAAACATGTACTAATGTTATCCAGCCAACACAATTAGAAATGATGAATCAAGATGATATAGAAAATTTATTGAATTTAAGTTTGATTCTTCATGAAGAATGCAAGACAGATGGGAGTTTGGATAATGATAATTTAAATTTAGACCTAGATAATCATAATTCTAAATTTGAAACTTTATACAGTCAACCAATCGAGACACAGGATTCAAAGAAGATTTATAATAATGGAAATATTACTAAGGAAATATGTTTTAAGCAACAGGAAGCGTGTTGTAGTAGTTCTGGGGGTAGTAATACTAGTAGTAGTTCTGAAGATAGTCCTATAAATCCTCCTTTAAGAAGATCTTCTAAAACATTATCATTTGGAAAACGAAAAGGTAAAAGATATATTTTTTGTCTTTCTCATGTTTATACGTTTGTTGTGGATTTTATTAATTAGTATTATAAATTGATATGAAATTTAATATTATTAGGTAAACAACGTAATAAGGATCAAAGTCCAGTGTGTACTCATATTTTATCTTCGAAAAAGAAGCGAAGTAGCTGGGTATTAAAATTTAACTGTGCTAAGAATAAAAGTTCTAAAAGTACAGATATTATTCCTGGTCAAGGAAATAATAGTTTAGATTGTGTTTGCACTGGTTATAGAAGAACCGAAGAACACCCTATGGGAGCTGGTGTTATATTTAATAGTCGGTCTGCTCCTCAAAGTCCAGTGCTACGACCGCTTCCTCCCAGCCCTGTGATCGACCTTTCAAGATTCAATCCAGAAGAATTTCCAATGGAAGTATGTCTTATTGCATCTGTAATAAACTTGTGTGTCAAACTTGGTACTTAATAGTCTGCATTACAGGATTGTGACAAAAGAGCACGACTACAACGTGCACGAGAAATGGAGGAGGGAGTCGAACCTCCTCCGGGTTATAAACCTAATTATCCTTCGGCAATTCAAGTACATCCAAATGGAATAACAGTAGACAGTTTGGCAGCTTTGTTCCAGGCGCATGCCGGTATACAAGCTGCTGCTTTGACAGCGTTATCACAAATCGACTTTACGTTAATTCCAAATATCGAGAGGCCAGCGCATACGCAGGTAGATTGATTAACTTTTACCGGAAAAGAAGGAGTAATTGATTTGAATTAGGTTGGTGATTTTTAACCACTATTTGTATATATTTTCCACAGGTTGATTATGTTCATTGTCTTGTGCCAGATCTTAGATCAATTACGGCTTGTTCTTTTTATTGGGGTAAAATGGATCGATACGAAGCTGAACGTTTATTAGAGGGCAAGCAAGAAGGTACATTCTTGTTACGTGACTCGGCCCAGGAAGAATTTATTTTTTCCGTTAGTTTTCGAAAATATGGACGATCTCTGCATGCCCGAATCGAACAATGGAATCATAAATTTAGTTTTGATTCGCACGATCCGGGAGTTTATGCTTCAGAAACGGTATGGAATATAATTGCATTCTTAAAAATATAAGTAGAGGAAAACGTACATGTAAATAGAGGTATACGATGTAATATGTACTCTTTCCAGGTGTGCGGTTTAATCGAGCATTATAAGCATCCATCGTGTTCTATGTTCTTTGAACCTATGCTTACAATACCATTTCACCGAAATTTTGCTTTTCCTTTACAACACTTATGTCGAGCAGTAATTACTACACGGACGACATATGATGGTATAAATAAGTTACAATTGCCAAAGACGCTTAAGAGTTATCTCAAGGAGTATCACTACAAGCAAAGAGTACGAGTTAGGCGATTAGATACTGAGAATGATTTACAATCAGATGGAAGATCCATATCATATTTACCTTTAATATAAATCTCTGTATTCATATTTAATAGAGTTTGTCAGGCATTATTTTATTGATTTTGCATTCGCATCTATCACTTTATTACAGTGATATATGTCTTATATATAATAGCAGAATTAATATCACTGCACGGGTATCGATATATATATATAAAAGCTATAATTAATTTTTCGTGAATGTTATAAAACTGAAAAAAGCTATTTCATTTTTTCTGGTAGTATCCGTCCTTTGTTTTCTTCACGTTGTAATATATTGCATATTTCCGATTATAATTACATTTGTTCGATGTGTATCTCCATGATCGCAAATATTTCGGATAATTAATTTAAGAGTTTGCAAAAAGGCCGATTTGCAATTACTACTTCCTTATTTATAATATTACAATGTTAAAGATTGAAATTATGTTTGCAGAACACTTTGCGCTTAATAGAAAGATCACAATACATATTAGCAAACAAATCATACGCATATTCTACATAAAACGAAACATTAGTATAATTGAAATAGTAGTTGTCGTTCTTCATTTTATCATGATCTCTTACATTTGCATCACAAATACATCTATATGTTAATTGAAAAATAAGAAAAAAGAAAAAAACAGTAACATGTAAATACATTAAAATAGCAGTTTGAAAAATATTGCATATTATAAGTTTTATGTAATTTAGTATTGAAATCTTTCTTATCGTGTCTTTTTTTAACATTTATTTGTAATTTAATTCAATCGTTATTCATTTCAAATATAATTTGGTTTATACATTATTTTAATTATGGTTAAAAAGAATTAAAAATATCTGAAATCCAATACCATTGTGGTGCTTTATATCAGCATATACCTGTAGACTTTTATTTTTCAAAAAGTTTGATTCTCTTGCTCTGTCTATTTATAATATGAAATGCCAGTTGTATTGAAAAACTGTCTGTGTTGATGTTTGCTGTTATTAAATACAGAAAATAACAAGAATATGTTCTAAATGTATGTAATTATCTTTGACCTTGACAGAGTAATTATCAGCAATCACATTACACTTTGAAAAATGCCAATATTTTATTACGTATAGAAAGAACGAATGCTTAACATTTTACTATACATATAACACACATGGTCTTGGATATATAAAGATGCATTTCTTTATATGATAAATTAAATTAATTTAATTTGTAAAGTAAAACGTTAATTAGATTAATTTAATTTATTAAAATAACGTAACAGATTAACACATAACTTTGAATGTAGAAATTTACTATTGGTTTAACATGCAATATTAACTATAAGTTATAATTTCTTTTTGCTTTAGTCAAAACACAACATAGTATAATTGTGTTACAATAAACACAGTGAATTAAGACAATATTTCTTTTGAGTGTAATGCGTATTGTATAATAGGCAGCATTATTTTATAATTAAACCAGAAAAAGGAAAAGAACAACGTGATCAGAAATATATCTGTATATAATATAGGAATAGCATATTAATTTTCAAATATTTCATCACTTTGTTAACATCCTTGAAATATATAGACTTACACGTTATAATATCGTAGTCGAGTAAATTTTCACTGATGAAGTTTCGTGTATATTTTTGTGTAGATTTTTAAAAGGATACTGATGAAGTTTCTTTCCCATTCTTCAACCATGTATAACTCCGTAACAAGCATGTATCTAAAGTACCAATACTTTAAGAAAGAAAATAACCTTTGAAGTGGATTAATCATATTTGTTATTATTCACGAGATGCTCCGATCGAAACAATGAGGTTATGTACTACGAGTTAGAAATAAAAAGAACGTGAAGCGTGACGATGCGTTGATAAGTTGATACCAGTTGATATGTAAGATAAGTAAGTAAGTAAGTATATAGATGTGATACGTACCAACATTAAAGCGCGAATTCTCATGAAAAATCGATTGCTCGAAGAAATGATTAAAACTATGTTTAAGTCAAGTGTTAACAATTCCTTGGGAACCGACAACGAAATGATAGAAACAAATTTCAATACACTATCTTTGATTGGTTTATATACATAAGGAAATGTATAAAAAAAAATTTGCGAACACCATGACTACCGTTAACTTACAAACGAGATTATGGAGAAGATCTTATATGTATATGTATTATTTTGAAAGAAAAGATAACAATTTTAACAATAGCATCAGGATTTGTAGAAACTCTATATTATTATTTAAGAGAGATTTTTTAATATATAATCGTTAAAATTTCTCAATGTGGTTTGCATTTCTTTATACTTTGCTACGGAACAAGCTTCTTCCAGCGGAAGCCATTTAAATGCTTGATGTTCGTGTGACAATCGAATCGGTTTCTCAGGATCTAATAATTCTGCTAACCAATAAATGACAATTTTCGGTTTTCCATTTGCTTCGTAATTTTGTTCTTCCTTCACGTTTTCGAAAATATTTAAATCATTAACCAATAAGCCCGCTTCTTCTTCTGTTTCACGTAGCGCAGCTTCCATGTCTGATTCACCAGGATCGACATGACCTGCACACAAAATATAGGAATCTATCACGTGCATAGAAACGTAGAAACAGTACCGTTGTTTCCTATAGTCCGTAAAAAAGAGATTCGAATCTGTTGCCTTCTCAAAGGTTAGGTGCTGAAATAATGAGTAAACGAACGAACGATTATATTACAAACCTTTCGGTGGGGTCCAATGATGCGTCCCGTAAGATACTTGCATTAAAAGATATTCGATTATTCCTTGAACACGTCGAAATACAACGAAACCGCAAGCGCGTGTTGTCATTGTGCGTTCACTTAAAAAATTGTTGCTAGTGTTTATGTTTCATTCAGCCACGGAATAGACAGGCAAGTGGCGACAAAATAGCGACAAGAGAAAGCTCTAATTTAATTATTTATGAAATTAGATTCGAAAAGCTCGACGACAGATGTTATTCTATTTGAAGACTAATGAAGTCTGAAAATTCATTCGTATTTATTCATCTATCTTAACACTTGAATAGACATAGTTAGAAGAAAAATCAGAAATATTGTGCAAGTATTATCGGAGAGCATTACAGGATACGTTACGGTACTGGAAATCCATGACGATTCTGAGAAATGTTTGTGAGAAATAGATATTATTCTCTGACAAATGAAATGTTCTGTTTTGCCTCGAGTCATATATTGTTTAACATTTCTCCTTTTACATCAGTGAACAGGAAACAAGTGTTTTACATATTTTTGTAGAAAGTCGAGGTTTTGGATATTCGTAATGAAAACGCGGATTTATAAATAAAAATAAAGAAATATATATTGACGTGTTTTTCAATTTTGTCTTGGATTTGTCTTCCATTTGCATTTTTTAGCATTCTTGTTCGAGCGATCGTATCACAGAACATTATGGCATGTTAAAAAATTGTTTAAAAGGATAGAACGTTTACCCTGTTGCGCGTGTACAATTTCGAAAGGAATTGGGAAACAATGTGTGTTACCATTTTATTATAAATGTTTCTGCTACATTTTGTTGGCTAAATACCGATCACCAGAAAACACTTAGCAAAGCTGTATGTACGTACCTATCTACAAATTGTTAAGTGTATGTCGCATATGTTTGTCGTGTGTTGTGTAGGTGTGTGTATATATGTGTGCGTGCAGGGCGAAGTGATGTCACTGGATGGATGACGAACCGAACCGAACCGTATCGAATCAAACCAAATCAAATCGAATCGAACCGGATCGGACCAGATCAGATTCGGTATTCGTTTCTCCCTCTATCGTTTTACTACTTACATAATAGAAAAATCACAAAAGCTTTTTGTTTCGCGGTGCGGCGCGATGAGGGTAAACGCGCGACACGAGCGAACCATGCGCTCGCCGTTTCGAATCGCTGCGCTGGTGTGTCATCCGTTCAGCTTTTCCATCTTACGATTTACTTGTTCATTAGTATTCCTCTTAAACTCGAGTTCTTCTCTTTAAGCATCGATCATCAATTTACATATTTATTTGACGAAGCAAGCGAATGGCGAGCGGCGAGCGAGCGAGCGAATGAATGAACGAACGAACGAACGAACGAACGCACGAACGTACGAACGAACGAACGAACGAACGAACGAACGAACGAACGAACGAACGAACGAACGAACGGTGAACGAACGAACGAACGAACGAACGAACGAACGAACGAACGAACGAACGAACGGTGAACGAACGAACGAACGAACGAATGTGTATTTATTTCGTTACAGTGGAATACCGTTTTCGCGCCTACTTGCATCTTACAGGGATATATCATTAACGCTACCGAAGGATCTTATTTTGTAACATTAATTCATAATTGCTATGGTAAAGATACAGTTTTCTACAGTATCGTGTCTTTTTTGCACAACGACGATTGCATCTGGAATTATACACAGTGCTGTTTCATTGACACGCGTGATCATTGCGAACAGATTCTACATTCTTTTTTTTCCCTTTTTTCGTTTACTACTTCCTCCTCTACGTTCCCATGTCTGCCATTGCTTCAAACTTCTCCTCCTTTCTCCCTTTGTTATCTGTTCCTTTTGTTTTCAGGTCCATTTCTTTTCTCTTGCTTTCTTTTCTTTTTTATACGTAAAGGAATCGACAAAGGGAGAGTTTACGGATCGGTAATTCGGGCAGCGATTCGACTTGTGTCACAAGGATCTTCCGTTCGCTGTATTACATATCATTCGTCGAAAATCGTGTCCGACATAGCATAATTATTCGTATCGAGCCTCTCGATATGAATAACACTTCAAAATACGAAGCTTCGTCGAAGACTAGTCGAAAGACGATTTGCTTGCAACTTATTCGGGTCATAAAAGGAAAAGATATTGATGAAGTTACACTTAAACGCTATACGCACAGTAGTTAATCGTAGATCGAAAACTGAGTTTTCGCGAATTCGTTCTACGAACGCGAGAACGACATTGTCACAGATCGTTGATAATAATACTTGGTCGTTATCGGTCGTTTCCGGCGACTCGAAAGAACCATGCACCGGAGAAACATGCGCTGAACAATGAAGAGTTTTCATCGAATTGAAAACGAAGATTTTGCTCGACGTTTGGAGGCACGTTCGTGTGGTTTTTTTTTTTTAAACGCGTGTTAGAAACGTGAAAAAATCATTCGAGTTTTGTATTTATTTAAATAAATTAGTCATTGCCTGCTGTGTAATGTAGACGATCAATCTTAGGCAAATATAAAAAGATTGCGCGATACTCGAGTTTCGAACTTTCTCTCTTTCGTTCTCCTTGCTTTGTTTGCACTATTCTTCTTGTCTTTTCTTCTCTTTCCCTTGCCTCCTCCTCTTCCTCTTTCCGCTCCGCTATTCCTTTCTCTCTTTTTCCTTCCCTTTTTTTCGCCGTTTTTTTAATTTCTTATTTGCATTCATAGTGTGTATGAGGCTTCATTTATTTGGTTAATTTAGTACCTTCGTATATTATATTATGTATATACACCAAGTCTCTCTAGACGCCTCTACATTTACAATAATTCCTAATTTAAGTTCATTCAACCGCGAATACATCTGCGAATAAAAGGTTAAATAGCGTAATAGTATATAGCCAATTACAATACTTAAATATAATCTTACATAGTATCCTTCGTAGAAATAACAGATCTCGTTATCGACGATGTCGTGCGCGCGTGCATATTTGCTAGCCTATATCCCGGAATCGCTTCGGAGCAAAGTACTTACTTGCATCGTTACTCGCGCGAGATATATACGAGTGGATTCGATCAATAATAATCCTTAAGTTACGATAATTAGTAGCTCCTCTTCCTCTATCTTGTTCCGACACGTTTAACATTGTGTCGTAATATTATTGGTACATTATTGATAGAAATGAAAATAAAAATATGTATAATAACAATAATAATAATAATAATAATAATAATAATAATAATAATAATAATAATAATAATAATAGTAATAATAACGCGTTAATTAATTAATTTGGCTGATGCCTACAATGTTGCATAGTTTTTAAACTTACGATATAGATAAAAAAGTAAGGTATTGTAAAAATATTTGAAAGGATAAATGGTTGGGCGCGGACGTGTTGCTACACTCGCGTAATATTTCGAAATGGTTGAATTTCCTTCAACCTTCAACGAATGACAAGTGTGTAAAGATGCCTTTGTTACGAGTAAAAGTCTACGTATTCCTTTACAGATTACTCGAATAATTTGATCGATTATGTACAAAGAGACCGCTTGTCTTCTTAAGTGCTCTTCACATATAAAACAATTCGAAAAGTGAACGTTGCGAAAAGAAAGACTCACGACGTAGATGTTCTGCACAATGCGCGCTCGATCGAACGTCTCGCTCTAGAACATTCGTTTTTCTCCGAAAAATGCGGTTCTTCATCCCCTTAGCTTGTTCCTTACCTTGTTCGCAGAGAAGACAGTTTGTCAATTCTATCGATACGCGTCGTTAGGCACAGTTTACATAGAACGTAATATGTTTTCCATTAACAAGTTTCGGCCCTAACGATTTAGCGGCAAGAGAAAAGAAATTCGAGAATAAAGAAAGCTCGAGTGTAATTCTAAAAAAGTAGAATGTAACCGAATATAAGATTGGCCTGAGTTACGCAAAACGGCAATTTTTCAATTTCACCGGAAACAGTGTGTTTTGTAACATCGATAAAATAACTCTCAATATATAATACTGTAAACGCGTAGCGTTTCAAGTTCTAACGTGACGGCGACCGCTCCTGTATGACGCGTGCATGATCGAGCATGTCTCGAACGATCGATACGACGATGCGTACGATACTCTCGAGGTATCGAGGTTGTCAGGAACTATCCTTTGTATACCAACGAAAAGAACGTCAAAATCGTGTTACCGCGATCGTAGCGTTCGATGATAATTCGACGTTTCTGTTCTCCTTTTTCCTTCTTCCTTTCGCCTCGCCTCTTTTTCCATTTCCGTGGCCATTTTCCATTTCTTTCGTTCACCGTTGTCCGATCGGCAACACTCCATTCTCCTCGCACTCCCAATCTTCCTGTCATTGTATCGGTCCGCATGCAGTAACGATTTCACGAAGAACCGATTGTTTCATTTCGTTTTGGCACTCGGGAGTATTTGAATACGCGCGCGTTCAACGGTCACGGATCACAGTGTCTTCGAGGCTTCCGAGTAAATAGCAGGACGACGACGTAACGCGTTGATAGATCGATGATCGACGATCGATGATCGATGATCAGTGTGAGAGTTTGATTCGGCCGACGTTACTTTCGTTGTTCGACTGGGACAGAATTCGGGCAATCGTTCAAACGAATATTTCTCGGTTATTGGTTTCGGAACGAGGGTTAGAACCGGAACCAGAACTCGAATCAGAATCGGAATCAATATCGGTATTGGTATCGGTATGGACGTTGATGTCGGTGTCGGTGTCGGTGTCGGTATCGGTATCCGTATCGGTATCGGTATCGGCGTCGGCGTCGGCATCGGCATCGGCATCGGCGTCGGGATCGGTATCGGCATTGGCATCGGCGTCGGGATCGGTATCGGTATCGGCATCGGCATCGGCATCGGCATCGGTATCGGTATCGGTATCGGTATCGGTATCGGAGTCGATATCGGTATCGGTATCGGTATCGGTATCGTCGACGAGGTTAAAGTCCCAGAAGAAGGAAAACTGAAAGTCGTCGGTAACCGTGAATCTGCGTCATCGATCACGAGAGCGTTATGGGTTGGCGCGAGTGGATAGAGCGCCTGTTGTCGGCAGTCACAGCTTGAGTTCGTTCGCTATTTTGCTAGCAATGTTTTTGAAGCCGATCGATGTGCCTGAGATCCGTTTGAACCGTACACCGTTCAGAGAAAGTCGTGGCAGTTTACAGACTTCTATCTCCCACTGTACTTGGCTATCTGTAGCCGCGTCTCCATGTGCGCACAGTAGCAGGAACCTTTCGCGTTGCTCGTACTGACACTTATTGGCGTCCAACACCTAGAGAATCGATCGACACACATTAGTAAATCCTTTATGCTCGTCGTTACGATATTCGAAATTCGAGAAATATCAGAGTCTCCACGAGACAACACGCTATCAATCATCGTTATACTCTTTCTTTTCTTTATTTCTTCTACGAGGCAAACGAACAAAAATATTAAAAGGATATTCTAAGGATATACGATCCATTGCAATACCTTTCGAATTTCGGACATGATTTCGTTCGGATCTCGACTACTCGTAGTTTTCATACTCCAAGTGAAACGTAGACTGCGTGGCTTAACCTGCTCGTCGTTAGTGGTTGCTCCGCTGTAACAAAAGAACGTTTTAACCCCTTGCCCTACGATTTCAATTCCGAATGCGACCAAGAAAGAAAAGTGTTTGTCGCCTGTATATAGCCCGAAGAACATACGTTTCATGCTCGTGTTGTTTACGATTGGCCCGAAGGGCGTACCACGTTTCTCGTACGTGTTCTTCGTGTTTGGCCCGAAGGACGTACCACGAGTCTAACTCGACGTTGTAGATTAAACTTTTTCCATCAAGTTACGCGTTATTCGTACGAAAATTTTCGAGCCACTGAAACGTATCGGTTAATTGTCAAACATTCATCTATCGTTACCGCTCTTTTTCTGCGTTCTCGTGTCACATCGCATCCATGTCCCATTTCCCGTCTCGTCGTTCACAGAGATCTCGATAGTTGCGGGACACGTGCATTAAGATTCCGTAAGCCGTTGATCATCGAACGATTCGAAAGGCGCAACGTAAAACGCGACATGCGTGCACACATGCATACATACCGACACTTTTATAGGAGAAGAAGCTAACAATTTTCCCGAGAAACGTGTTAATTATACGTAAAGACGGTCGAAGATTTCGAATTTGAAACAGCGTGTATCGCGGTTCTCTGACGTTTGTTTTCTTTTCCTCGTCCTTCCGTTGCATTCCGTTTCGTTTCGTTTCGCATCGTTTGAATTATCGGCGTGCGGCGCGATTACACACAGAAACTTTCTTCCTTTTTTCTTGCTTGTCTCGCGATCGAATCGTGAGATATGAGAAAAATAATCGATCCGACCTAATACATTTCAATATAGTTAAGATAATCATACGGCTGTAAGATAAAAGGAGAAAGAAAAGAAGAAAGAGTGTGTGAAAAATTGAATGAGGAACGTTCTGTTCCTATGACATGTATATTGCTGTCTATCCACCCGATCATCGTTCGGGTGGTTCGTATACGGTACACGGTATACAATAAACAATTACGATTATTGCGTGGCAAGTAACGCATCTGTATCGTATACGTATGCTTCAAGTATATATACATCGGTGCTTTTCCATTGATATACATGTGAAACATTGCTCTTCGAATAACGAACACATTGCTTTACAGAAACAGGCGTCACTCTATTCTACGTCGTAATGAGACTGTATGGATTTACATAGCAGTTAAGCGTCGATAGAAAATAATCCAAGTAAAAATACACATTAGAATGATCCATGATAACGAACGAAAACTTAAGAAAAAAGAGAAAATAAAAGAGAAAAAAAGAAGAAAGAAAGAGAAGAAGTAGTAAGCGGTGAGAAAAGAAACGTAAAAAGAAAGAACGAGACAACAGAAGAGAACAAAACGGATAAAATATGAAATTAGAATGTGTGGACCATGGTATTATGGTATGTAGCAACGTACCTCACTACTGGGTGCTTGGGAGGTACGGATGGGTCCATGGGGCTGAAATAACAAAACAAAGGTAGTTGCAAATACTAAATATGATAAATCATCAAATCAAATTCAGGCAAATTCAGTTCATACGTTTAAGCACCACCATTCTTTCTATCACCATCGCATTACCTATCGCAAACATTGGCGAGTTATACCATAGATAGTTATAACGATAGACAGCATTGATCAAAACAGTTAAACGAATTTTATTATCGTTCTTTTCTAGCATTTCAGGGCAAGATAAATGGAAACGAAGTGCTTTAATCAAGTGCTTGTCTACTCGTCTACGATGGTCATACTTGTTGTCAATGGTACAAAAATACGTCCACGTATTTCCTCGTCTCAAATGTTCGAGCATCTACAGTTAACGAACTAAAGCTAATTACACGCAACGCTTTTAACAAAAACATACAGTATATCATACAACGCACACGTAGAATAATTTAATTGCTTTTGAATAGAGGATTCAGAAATAAATTGATACAACACATGTATAAGGCAGTTTTAACATATTTATTAATATGAAATTATTACTATTATTGCTTCTTAAAATTATTTTAAATAATATTTCTATTCACTTTCTATTAGCTATTTACTGCCCTCCGTATCGTAAAGATCTAAAGTAAACGCCTTTCAGATAGATCCATGAAAGTGATCGGTTCTCGGTCAAAGATCCATCGACGAAAGGGGGGAAAAATCAAGAAAAAAGAAAAAAAGAGAAAAGAAAAATGCCAGACGTTTAAACAGTTGGATGGGAGCTGGAGTGCAGCAAAGAGCGTTTAATATCATTTACAGATGTGCTATATTCGTAAATCTTGCGTATAAAATCTTGCGTTGTTGGTGTCATTTCTCTTTTCCTTTATATCCCTCCTATCTTTATACGTATTACAATATACACGACAAGTTCGAGACGCTTAAATTCCATTTCCTGTATCTTTCTCCCGTGCGCGTAAACTAGCAATCTACTTGGTGATCTCGGCAATGCGTTATCAATTTTTCTTCTCCATCGCCGGAATCTAAAGAATTTTTCAATGGAACCGAACGTTTTCTTTCCATTTGACACGAACGCGTGTCGTATAATATGGAAAATGACCAAGTTAGGTAGAGTAACTATAATAAAAGAATAATAAAGGAAATTTTCGATCGATGATTAATCACGATGAACTGTTCTTTGATTTAAGAAAAACGTTGGAATTGACGCGTGAAAAAGTACTTTTGTATACCAGCAAGTAACGTCGTTCGATCGACGAAAACTCGTGACAAAAGGAAAAGACTTTCGACAGTTTTAATCGTTAAATTCACCCGAGGCCTTTCTTCATTCATTCTCTCGCTCGTTCGCTCGATCAGGCACCCACTTTCGTCACATGATCCTTTTCTTTCTTCGCTTACACCACAACGTATTACAAATCTTTATTTTACTCTCTTACTTTCTCTTTTGTAAATAATGGTAGTTATTGTATCGTTCGGTATGTACATATTACGCATTTTCATCGGACTGTGTGAAATTTGTATCGATGCTTGAAAAACTAGTGCATAGGTTTCGTACTCGTTTCATCGTTCTCTTTTTCTCTTTTTTCTTTCCTTTTTCTCGTTTTCTTTTCTTTTCTTTTTTTTTTATAGTAAAAATACGCATGAATTGTATAACATCGAAAAGAGGAAGGCACGCAGTTTCGACAATGATCTGGTTTACGCAATATTCGAGACCATTTAGACGATCAATTACCTGACAATTATCTGACAAAGAGGACGCTTGTATTTAAATATAGGATACTGTTTGCTCCGTTCTTCTGGTTTGCTTACGTATCTCTCGTACAAGTTATAAAACAAATAGGTATTCGCAAAAATATGACATCGATCGTAATGGAAAAACGATTTCCAAGTTTACGAGTTCGTATTATCGGACGTGAAACATTGTTGCGTTAAAAAAATGACGTTTGAAGAACAGGTAATTTTCTGTTAAATCGCGATTACCATAAAAAATAAATTGTATATGATTTTACTAAATTAACTAACTAGCATACTACATCAATTGCGACAGGATAATATCGCATATAAAAATATGGAACAAACCGTTCGAGTCTTGTTCGTTTTAAATCTTCGACATTTTCTTTCTTTTTTTCCCCCCCTCCCCTTTCTTTTCTTTTAACAAAAGTTGCGTTTCTCTTGGACACTAGAGATAACCCATTGTTTTAAAACTTGACCTTTTCTTTATTCCTTCATTTTTGCCTCGCACTTGCTTAGTACTGAGATCAATTACGAAACAATATCGTATTGCTTCAATGCAAAAGAAATGCAAAGCCTGATGTCGCTTTGCTCTTTTTCTCCTTTTTCTCTTTTCATTTTCCTCGTCAGTTTGTTATCGTAATTATTACTATTAATATTTCTTCGCTAAATAAAGTGTTTCAGCGGTAGGAAGAAAATGCATATCAGCGCAACGGAACAGTTTGCTGTTCGTTTGCACAACTCGAACTCGAGTATCGAGCTGGAATTCGAAATTCGAAGGTGTCTGAAGGAAATCTGAATTTCCAGGATAAATACGTCGACGAGCAACGGATGGTTGCCGTTTCGATACGGCGAGTATGTTAAAAAAAAAAAAAAAAAAAAAAAAAAAAAAAAAAAAAAAAAAAAAAAAAAAAAAAAAAAAAAAAAAAAAAAAAAAAAAAAAAAAAAAGGCATGCGAAGGAGAAAATACAATGGAATGCCTTTGATGATATACGTTACATCGTGTTTCGTAGCGATTCGGAATAGAAGTAAGAAAATGCATCGCGTATCGATGGGTTCGGATCGACCGATTCGCAACAACGGAGTGCGAAGCACGAACGTTAGATAGGATAAGAATGTCAAATGTAAAAAGGGAATACAACGAATATAAAATAACGAATGCGAAAGCTGCTTGTTAGCCGATAAAGAGGTGCAACGTGTCTGATATCGATTCTTTGAGAATTCGGCGACGAATTCTTGTACGTTCGATGATTCATTGAACTGTTCTCGGTTCCTTTTCCATTTTGTGGGATATAATTTATTTCCATCGTTACGTTAAGAAGCTGTACAAAATACTTTACGAATGCCAATACTGAAACTATATATCATGAAATGTATGAAACTATATATGTCATATATTTACATAAATTACACGCATATGTATATTGCGACATACATGTACATTCGTATAAAAAAAAAAAAAAAAAAAAATGCATTCTCTGTTAAACAAAAGAATCGATATAAGAATTTTCTTATAGTTGATGATTCAGTCGAGTCTGTCTTGCATTCAGCATCGAATGGAAATTTGACAATTGCAAACTTAAACATAATTCGCGTTTATTTCCGACGTAAGACAACAAATATTTTGGATATCGATAGAAGAAAGGAACAGACACTGATAAGAAATGGAGAAACAAAGAACGAAGAGTCGATACAATTCCGTAACGCTCGGTTATTATCACGATAACGTGTGTTAGCTGTTCTCTCGTTCTCTCGGATTTGAAAATGAGCGATTAATAACAAGAGATCGAATAAAGAGATGGTTGCAGCGTGTTGGCGTAACTAAGTGACGAATAAAATTGCGTGGTTCTACTGCGGAGAATTTTGCTCGCGAAACGATCGACGAGCGAGTTTAAAAAATTATCGATATCCAATATATTTCCTCGAATTTACGGTGTATCATCGCTACGAAGTTTTAACCATTTCTCAATATATGTCTTTGATACAAAATCTAAGTAAAAATTATTATCAGACAAACGAAGACAGAAAGAAAAGAAAATAATTAGGAATACGCTAATGTTAGAAGTTATAGTCGGCCGGTCGATCGGACTTTAATTACTGTGCCGGTAAAATGTCTGTATATTGCCGTTGCTTGATATTCAGCGTGCGGCTCGCTCTCATTTCGGCTCGAGGGAAACAAGGCGAGACTTCAGCCTTCACTTAGAAAACCTGTCAACGTACGAAGAATTCTCATGTACTCCATTATTGTTGTGAAATGAACCGTGTGACGTTTGTTAGTACAATTATACCACTTTTACGAGGATTAAAGGATAGGTATTCGTACGTTTTCGGTAACAAAAACAAAGCTATAGAACGTTCACGCGATGGACGACGATTGACGAACGTTGTCGCTTCATCGACAACGTCGAATTCGTCGGTAAAACAAACGTTCTGGTCAACTGATCGGACCTAAAGTAGACAAACGACAATTACTTTTCGGGAAAGGTAAAACGAGGCTAACGAGGCAAAAACACGCTGACATTATTAAGCGGTACACCTGCATGTTTTCTTCTTCGCGATTGTTAATACGACAACGATGGATTTTACCGAGTGAATTGAACCGCCAAGATTATATAATATTTTGTCCGTGCGACTTTGGCACTGTCCACGCATAAAAAGTCACGCTTGTGCACCGACATCGTTTCACGCGTATTTTTCTTCTTTTTTTTTTTTTTCTATCGTAAACACGGTAACAGCGATAATGATGGTAACGGTAACGGTAACTGTAACGATAACGCTAAAGGTAATAATATCGGAAACGAAAACAAGAGCTGAAACGAAAATGGAAACGGAAATTGGCAACGATAGCGCGTAACGGTGTGCCACGTGCCACGCGCGACTTAAGAACACGATACGCGCGAAATACTCCATCTCGTTTTTACCCTATTTCCCCTTTAGATCTGACAATTCTTTTTCCTTTTCCTATTCTTCCAATGTAACTCTCTTCCCTTCCTTTTTCCATTCCATCTTCTCTCTCTCTCTCTTTTTCTCCTGCTTTCTTCCTCTTCTTTTCGTCGCTCCTTTGTCAGTTTGCCACGAGACTAAAGACAGGAACTGGACAGGCGGACGAACGAGCACATCGTACCGCGACTACTCGCGAGCGCTACGCGTTCCGTACAAAAGTGGATAAGTCTGTTCGATCAAGTAAACCGTTCAAAAGCGTTCAAAGGATCGGGTTATTCAACAAGATCAGGAATGATCGATTCGCATGAACCAGATCGACGAAAGGTCGACGAAAGATCGACGAAAGATCGATGAATTATCGACGACGAGTGGCCGACGTTCGTTACGGTTATTTTAGGACGAAGAAGGTAAAACGAAGCTGACGTACGACGCGATGAATATACGTATAAAAATAGAAAGAGATTATGTATAGATAGGTACGTCTTTAAAAGATGAGCGGCATGAAAGTGCACGTTCACTATTATAGCTGGCAGGCTGAATTAGGAAAGGCACGATTTTCAATGCTAAGTCTAAGGGGATAAGGCTGCGGGCTGGCAGTTGCGGCGACGACGGCTGCGACGGTGACGGTAACGTTGACGACGACGGTGGTGACGATGGTGACGACAAAATAGCGGCAGCAACGGATCGTTTGATCGTCGCGCGTCAGGAAGACACTTCGCGTTTCGAAGGATCGTTATAGGATGAACGCGAGAATGTCGCACTCCGTGCGCCTAACGGTAACAATATCGTAAGAACTTTTCTTTTATAATCAACGACAACGATCTGTCGACTCTGAAAAGCTTGACGATACACCACAGAATAACGGAGCGAGAGACGGAACGTGTTATTTCTTTTCTCTTCTCTTCTCTTCTCTCCTCTTCTCTTCTTTCCTCTTCCGTTTCCTTTCTTTCTTTTCTTTTCTCGTTTCGTACTGTCTCGTTCGTTGGTCAAACGCATTCCGACATCCGTGGATCGTTGAGCCGGTAACACGGATGCTGTTACCATTGTTTCAGGCCGATAGAACGCGACGAGCTCGGCTCGCTGGTCTTGCTGCGTTCGCGCGAATTTCTCTCGCGCGCATCGGTCGTTAAGTTTTGCGCGTCTCTACGGCCATCGTTTGACGAAGCTCGAGCGATGTCAAGATTTAATCGGTTCATGTCCTGTAGCATACAATACACCGGTAAACATTAATCCAAGTGTGAAGAATTTGAGCGATGCACCAATGGCTATTATGCTGTGTCGGCAAATCGGACAGAATTTTCGGTTTGATCGAACAGTTGTGTGTCTATAGTACGTATCGACGATGCGTACAGTGACCATATCGTGAAAGTAGAAAAGATGCTGACGGTGAGACGAACAAGCTGGATTGCTCTCGTTATTCTGTGGCCTTGGGTCCTCGCTTCGAACCGTTTTATCGCCTACGCTTTATCCCTCTAATCTACCTCTATTCTACGCGTAACAATATAACAACACGCATTTTCACTTTTTCCGATTATTGTAATGATTGTTGTATGCGACAAGATCAAGGTTCCATATATAAAGTATAGGTAAAGTACTAAGTCAAGGATATGCCTCGCTACAGTCGAGTCAAAAAGGGATGCACAATGAGTATGCGAGGTGGCCTGAACTCGAGCTGGCCAAGCGGTATTACTATCGTCGATGGTCGATTCTCGGGGTTTTCTTTCGTAAATAGGAACGTTCGAACATTAAGCAGACACGATAACGGTACGTACGTTCGCTATGAAGGACACAGAACGGACGACGAATACATTTTTCCTAGAATTGCTCTCGATGCTTTTCTTCTCGGTTAACGAATTATATTCTTATATAGGAAAACGAGACAGGAATCGAAGGGAAACAGGTAGGATAGATAAAGATAGATGAGAATTAGAACGGTCATTGTCAAAGTGTGTGCGTGTATGTATCGCGTATGTATGTTTTGCGTTTCAGTCTTTGTACGCGTGTGTGTTTGTTTGTTTGTTTGTTTGTTTGCTTGCTTGCCTGTGTGTGTGTGCGTGCGTGCGTGTGTGTGTGTGTAACAATCGGTTAACGAAGAGAGTAGAGTCGAACTAAAAGGGTGCTATAGAAACCTGAGAAGCAGATGCTTATGGGATAAAGAAACGGCGAAAACGGCGTAGAAACAAATACAACTACGAGATGTATCGTGAACAAGCTACGTTTTTCGTCGCTTTCACTGATAATGGTCGCTGCTCGCTCATCGGGTTACTAATTGATCGTACTGTATATCGTTTTTGCAGTATATTACGTATACTTGTATAGAAATGTTACGTTAAATACGATACGGAAATATTTGACGTATCGATAAGAAATTTTTAGAATTACATAGTCATTGTGCATCCTTAAAACAGAAATATCATATCACATGCAAAACGATAGGTTCGACTCGTTCAAACTATTGTAGCATAAGTATAAATACAGTTGAAAATCGTTCGTTTCACGGGATTAATTGCTACGCATGCATCGAAAGGCCCACTGTAAAAGCTTTTTTTGTGTTTACAACTTTTTCTTTCCGATATATAGAGACATGAGCGATGATTTCTACAAGATCGAACGAAATACACGTCTGGCTCGCGAATTAGAATCGAACGTATCGTACGTACACCACTTTCTCGTTTTATCTCTTTCTTTTCGTTCATGGACTATCCTTTCTTTTTCTCTCCCTCTCTTCTTCCGCTGCCGTTTCTTCTTCTTCTTTTCTTTCTTTTACTTTTACATTACTTCTACTACAATTTTACGTTTACTTGTTCTTCTCCTTCCATTTCACGAAGAAAGAATGTTTTTTCAAATCGGAGTGTGGTCGAGCGCGATTCGTTCGGTACGCGGATCGGTGAAAAATTTGCATTTCCGAAAAGAATTTCATCGTTTATCGTACAAGGTTGATCGATTGTCGTCCATCGAAATTTTACGATTAGACACTTGGCCGAACTTCGATCGTAAGCTAAAGATATATTTTTGTGGACGAACGGTGGTACTTTACAGTGGTACATGTACTAGCATGCTGTCGAATACGAGAAACCGTCTTTTTTTTTCTGTTTTTTTCTGTTTTTTTTTTTTTTTTTCAATGTATGTACGTATAACGAATCGACAAAACTTACCGTTTGGAGAACCTCGAGGATAACTTGGAGAAGAAGGACGGTCTTGCTAATGGACTAATTGCATTTGTGTCCTGTGTATGCGTATGACCCTAGAAAGTTCATAGAACACAACTATACATGGTAATGCAAAGGCACGCGATAAATCAACTTAACGGTGTAGTTGTTAGCTTACAACGTTTATATCGAAAATTTCGATCGTCTTCGATCTATAGATCATGAAAATTTTCTAATCGATACCATTAAAAAAAAAAAAAAAAAAAAAAAAAAAAAAAAAAAAAAAAAAAAAAAAAAAAAGAAAAAGGAAATGTATCGAAACTTACGAACCTGAGTATGATTTCGCTGAGCTCTGTTCTGGCCAGAATGGAACGTACTACGGCTTGGGACATTTCTCGGAAATGCCGGTGTTGTAGGCGTTGCCAGTCTATTGCTTGGAGATACACCCAAACTAGTTGAGAAAAGATCGTGTTTCTATTATTATTCCCATAATTGACGGGGTAACGCGCGTGTCTATCGGTGCATAATACGTATATACATGTGTACTTATGTATATACATATCGATAATGTTTGCTTTGCCCGTGTCGGTTCTTTTGCTAGAAATTTGTGCATTTAAACGATACAAAAGACTCCTCCGTTTCCGTTTCGTACATCTTTCGTTACAAACAAAAAAACAAGCAAAAGACAAGGATGCAAAATAAGAGAGAGAGACGTAGGATGTAAAGTAAAATGTTCACTTTTCACGCGAATTCTTCCGTGAGGTTCAAGGGGGCGGTTGTAAAAGTAGATAATGCACAAGCGATCTTTGTACGTCTTGCAAAACAAGCTTCGACAGTCTGAGCTAAGAAAGCGGAATTTCAAACGAATTAGTTTGGTTTATCTAGTGAAAGTTAAATGATTGGCGGGTATAAAATGTAGCGAAACAGTTTTGCGTTCTATTTGCGTATGCGTCGACAGGACGTACGATTGTTTCGAGGTAATTCGCTTCATCGAATTGACGAAACACCGTTTAAATTCGTATCGGTTAGAGGAGAAAGAATTGAACACGATTTGGGAGATCCGAGTTATCGATACGTACGCGCGCGGAAAATTTTGTTCAAAACGATAGCCAATTTGATATTTTATGATAGCCAATATTCGACGTCGCGATCGTCGTATCTGGATACTCGACGATTCCGACGTTACGTTGCGATATTCGGCAGAATTCTTTTCTCGCCGAGGCGTATACCTGTCACACGCGTTGCTATTTCAAGGCACACGCAAATTGTCGCATTGACGCGGCGTTTAACCGTTAAACCGTTTCGTGTTACAACGTATGGTTTTACCCGCTAATTTTAAAACGAAAGACAACTTGGAGGAAAAATGCAGAATGGTGTTTAGCTGTTCGTGTGTGAACACGGTGATTGTAGTCGTAGGCGCAGAATTATGTGCGAGAAACAAGGTAGTTTGGATAAATGAGAAACCGGTGACCAAAGCCGATGATCGCTAGTAGATAACTAACAACGACGATATTCATGCAAATTAGAAACAGAAATCAGATAAAACGAAGGTGATTACGAATAAATGACCAGAAACTGTCCTAGGACGAACGTTCCTACGAGGGCCGATTTTCATCGCGAACAAGACGTTGTGCAATTTCTACGTTTCGTTCGAAGCACGAACGCGCCACACACAAGTTCTAGTTGCCCTAAGAGAGTTAGTGGCCCAAGAAGGAAATAAATATGTAAAATATGAACGAATGAAAAGAATATGTATTCGAATATATTTTGTAGTTACAGAGTGCTCCAATAGTCTAACGTAAAATTCTGCCGTGCCTCGCTGAAATCGTTCATTCAGGGTCAGCGACGAACGAGTTTTTCCATATGGAACAGGTTCGATAGCCTCCGAATCCGATCCGATCGAATCTCTCGAGTGGAATTTGAAATCGCAAACTTCAACTTTAAGCGATCGCTTTGAATTTAATATATAGAAAGATTCGTGATAGAACGATGTAATCGGTGTGGCCGATAGAGCGGTACGTTAGACTTTTGTCGCGTATCTAATAGAGGACTGTATACAGGTTGGCTGATAAGGCTTTGAGGATCTGTACCTCTGTCTAAGAGGGTCAGCAGTGGCGAGTAAGGAGTTGTGGGCGTTGCGTGGTTGAGGGTCCAGTAGTGAATGGTCGCTGGGGGGTACGCCACTCGAGGAACGGTGACCTGCGCTGATGCTCGCAGACTTGGTGTGACCCCGCGTTGGTCTAGTGCCCTCGCCAAGGCTGTGTACAAAACTAATCAGCACTCTGCCCGGCCCTACTTTTCTACGATTTCTATAGCTATTCGCGTTGACGTTACGTTTACTTTCTCGCGTTTCTCTTTACTTTAGTTTCTCTCTTTTCTTCCCCTTCTTCTCTCGTTTTCTCTTTTCCTTTTTTTCTTTCTTTTTCTTTTCGCTTTGAACGTTTCTAAGAATCCCTAAGAGCCGAATTTCTTTACACGTTTCCTGGTCGAATTTCTACGTGACACGTATCGGAATTTCATAACGGAAGGTTACGTCATTCCGATACGCGAATGTTTCCTTTTATCGCTTCAACGTCAGACGACATCCCGTAACTCTTTTCCTCTTTACTTTTCTCTTTTCTGTTTTTAGAAACGGTTCGAAAGGGTAGGAACAAGAGAAAGGGAAAGAAGAGGAACGGAACGAGCCGATGGTGGGTGTTGGTTCGCGTGTTCGTTCGTCTACGTTGATCGTACTGCACATAGATACGTAGGCATGTTTCGTAGGACGCGATCAAATTCACTGAAAACTAGAGGAACAGGATGCGCTACGCGGAGGTCGGGTGGGTAGTAGGGGGATACATAGGGTAGGTTAAGGTGAGCGGATGACAAATGAAAATTCTATCTGGCATTGCCAATGATATTAGCACGCGAGAACTTCTACGATAAGGGGAACGGAATGTGACGCTAAAACATAAACAGTGACGTATGTATGATGATGTTAATGACTGTTTTTATACACACACGCTGATAAATCTAGACATACGCTGGTAAAAAACAGAGTAAAGAGATATGTGAATGTAACTGTGATTCGGTATAATTTTAGCAAGCACTTGTATATGTATACACGTTTAATTAGACTATCTGTTTCGGTAGATCTGTCAAGCCATAAAGAAAGTGATCTGCAACGAACGATTGGCAGGCAGCAGCCAACATGCTAGAGCAACGCAACAAACAAAGAAACTCCCTGGGGCTTATCATGACAGATTTTTTGTTATCGATCGGCCGGTTTTTCTACGTTTGTTCGTTAAAGTTAAAGAGTTAATCACCTATTACGTGGTTAGTAGTCGGTACAACGAAAACATTGTTGTTTAGTCAATAACGGAACACTGTAACGTATATACGATTACACGGGCCGCGCCTATTTGTGCGCGAGTTAACGAAATTCAATCGTTCGATCGACGTACACACTGGATCGTGCTCGCCATTCTTTCGAATAGTTGCTCGAAAAACGATCCCGTTGTTACTTTTACAGTGCCGCGATTGAACGCGGGAAGAACGTATTGCGCACGATGGCGCGGATCCAGCGTCTACGTTTCATCCAGGCTACTCTACGATCTTTCTCGCCCTTTGATTTATCGTGAGAAAAAAAGAAAAGAATTCTTTTTAATATTACGGTTTGAAAAACAATTGGATTATCACTGTACCTGGGTGCGTCGTTGGTTCTTTCGGTAGACGAGGAGGACGTTTTCGCTTGATCATAGGAGATGGTACTACGTCGACCAACAGAACCAGGGGCAGGTGAGGTAAGAGGCCGACCACCACCTACCCCTGCGTTCATCGTATTGCTCTTGCCTGCCCATGCCCTACCACCGGGACTTGTACCCACGCCTAGAATGAACATTGTCACTGCAAGCCTCATTAGATATAGTTCAACACAAAACAAAGCAGCGTACTTTACTAAATTATAACAAGCATGGCAACGAGTACAAATAAAATTGGGGAGGGGCGCGCACGTGTTACACCGCGCAAAACACTGCACAGCGTCTCATCTGCTTCCATCCGTAAAGAGAACCGTGGAATTCTGTTTTTCTTATTCGTTGAAACGATAAATGGTAGGAAACGTACGTGATAAATTCTCAGTGCAAGGATCAAAGAGAGGCAGATGCGACGCTAAAATTACATGTACACGTACAATCGTAACTTTGTAAACGTCATCGGTATAAGCGAATAACGTAGACGTCGTTACGATCGATGTATTGGTTCGAAAAAAAAAAAAAAAAAAAAAATGTAACTACTTTCGATACACGGTGATTTCGCTACTCTCGGAGAGTAAAAGGACTACAACGATCTAGAATTAGCGCATAGCATCGATACGTCCTTGCGGTAACGTTTACGAATTAGGGGTAAAAACAAGACAAGGGGTAAAAGAGAAACGAACAAGATATAAATAACGAATTAATCGAAACATCGGTAGATTAGGGTACGAATCACGGGCAATCTTGTCCAAAGCAGATATACGTTCGTGGAAGCTTTACACAATTACAGCGCCGCAAAAAACAATTGAACAGATACCGATCGGATTACGGTGGTACAAGTCACAGGATAACGAAAATAACTCACTAGTATCTAATTGGCCAGGACTGTTTTTAGGAGCCGAAGGTCGACTCGCGGAAACACGAGCGGTATTCTCCTTGATGGTGGCCGCGTCCACGGTATTTTGTCTCTTAAAATTACTACCGCTGCCACCAGTCACTGTTCCACCAGTCGTAGCAGTCGCGTGATTATGGTTCGTTGCGTTTCCTGGACTTGGTGCTGCTCCTAGCAAAATATAAACGTCGTATACGAAACAAGAATAGGATCAGTCGCGCGCGTAACAACGTGGGCTTTGGTCGTTACTAAGAGTTTTCCTACGAATATCCTCGTAATTGCTAATCCTTTAGCACGGGGAAACACTGAAAATCAAGAGAAAATCTCGCTGAAACATAGACACGTTCGATGATCGAATCGCCGCTACTACCTACATAGGCTTCGTGATAATCTCCTAATCAGCTGATAGATTTACATCGTCTTTAAGGCTCGTCAGCGTAGCATAGCATACGTTACTAAGCGATACGTCCAATCCGGATTGACGCAGAGATTATTAAATAAGTTTACAGTGGTAATCGTTGATCTGGAATATGGCTGGAACGAGAGAGGTTCGACGGTGTTTACTTACGAAGCGTTTCAAGACCGGACGAGACTCGTCTACTTGGTTTTGGGTTGCTAGCGGAAATACTTCTATGAACACCTCTATGCGACGGACTCTGCACAGCGCCACCTGTGCCTCCGCCGCTTCCGCCACCTCCTCCTCCGCCGCCGCCGCCTCCCGAACCAGCTTGCGGTGGAATGTTGCGCAGCGACAATGAACTGCCTGACCGCGAGCCGTCGGATTCAGGCTACGAAACGAACCATTCTCATTTCTACTTCTTCACCGATCGTGTTAAGCTTACGCGTACTTTCGATAAATCGAGTCTCCTTCCGTACTCACATCGGTTGTCTTTCTTCCTAAGAGTAAGTACGTGGCGAATACGTCATCGTACTTTGCCTGTCCTAAGGAATCTTCTATTTCGCTTCTCGTGTACCCCATACTAGCCAGGGCCTCTAAAACAAACAGGTGTAACGGCATAGTCACAACCACTAAAGATATCAGAATAACAGGATCGATTCGACACAAGAGAAACATTACATTACTACGGCTTTATACACTTTCGCGATTTTATACACTTATCGATACAAAAGAAACATTTTCAAAAGAAGCCCGGTGCTATGCTGTGCGAAAAATATGCATTCACAGACGCCTCTTACTACTAATAATGCTATGGCTATTACTACTATCACTACTAGTACTACTATCACTAACATCGTTTCTAGTACTATTACTATTACTATCGCTATTGCGCATAGTTTGGCGCGCACATTAAAAACACAGCCAGCTCTCGTACGTAGTAAGATCGTCTGACGGTCCTATCGATGCGAAGAGTTCAAGAATCGTTTAATTACGACCAACCGTTGCTTGATTAAAGAGTCGTATACCGTTCACGCAACTGTATAGCACGTTCGATCCCGAGCAGCGTTACACGATGCGACGCGACGTTAGTCGACGTGACAACTGGGTGGTCGTAAATCATGCAGATTTATTATTTTATGTAGAAACAATAAATAGTAAGTGTTATGTACATACTGGCAGACTCACCTATCCTCTTGTGGTCTTTATAATCAGGTTCAGGTTCTAAGTACGGTTTTAATTCATCGTCGTCATATCCCATGTTCATCCATTTGTCTTTCATAATAGTCTAGAAGCAGAGAAAAATAGGAACGCTCTAGAAACAGACACGGTACACGGCCGACGACCGCGTTATGATTATCACGTCTCACCCCGCTTACCTCTAGGGAGGCCCGTTTCGTCGGGTTGAGCACCAAAAACTTTTTCAACAGGTTTTCGCAATCCGTGGACATGTAAAACGGTATTCGATATTTTCCTCGTAGTACTCGTTCCCTCAGTTCTCTCAGCGTCGAACCGTCGAAGGGCAGTGATCCGGACACTAATGTGTACAATATCACTCCCAACGACCAAACGTCTACTTCGGGCCCGTCGTACTTTTTACCTAAATGGCAAACAAATAGATCGATGAAATCGCTGCTTTCTCTCGAAAGGAAATAAGGAAAAAAGAAAGGAAAGACAGAGCATACCCTGGAAAAGTTCGGGTGCTGCGTAAGGAGGTGAACCGCAGAAGGTATCCAACTTATTGCCCGGAGTGAATTCATTGCTGAAACCGAAATCTGCGATTTTGATGTTCATCTCGCTGTCGAGTAGCAAGTTTTCCGCCTTTAAGTCCCTGTGAATGATCTTCTTTTGATGGCAGTATTGCACGGCAGAGACGATCTGCCGGAACTTTGCTCTAGCCTCCTTCTCCTTCATTCGACCGTGCAAAACCAAGTAGTCGAAAACTTCACCACCGCTAGCGTACTCCATTACCAGGTACAATGTTTTCTCGGTCTCGATTACTTGGAAAAGCTTCACTATGTTCGGATGGTCGAGCATCTTCATTATTCTTACTTCGCGGAACAGCTGTAACACGCAACAAACACCGATCACGCGTTCTCGTTAATAGCTTCGTTCTGACGACGATTCAACAACAACGCATTCCTTACCTTTTGAAGACTACCGGGATTTAATTGAGTCTTGTCGATGATTTTAATAGCCACTTCTTTCCCGGTAGGCACGTGCTTGGCAAGCTTTACCTTGGCAAAGTTACCCTTGCCGATTGTTTTGAGTAATTTGTACTTGCCGATGTGGGGCTCCTCCGACGTCCGACTTCGAGACGAGAGTCGACCACCGCTACTCGACACTCCCACGCCATCCCCTGTCTGAAATAAACGCAGTAGATCTCGTTAGATTAAAACCGAATACGAGGGACGGTGGTGATTCTCGCATGGCGTTGCAGCTGCTGCGACAAAACTGAATTCTACCGACCGACTCAACGTTTCGATCGTTTACGCGAGATTTCTCTATTCCCATATATGATATATATGATATATATATATATATATCACTCTTTGCTGGCCAAGTTCGAATTTTGCTCGAATTCGCTCGAGTTTGTTCGATCGACACGAGTTTGCTCGACTTGTTACTAGAGCGCGTCGAGCTTTACGTATGCAATTCGCGTGTCGCGACCACGCGACCACGCGATCACGTTTCACATTTTCAGGGACGGAAACTCGTCGATGGGATTTAATCGAACCTCGTTAAAGAAACTTCATGCGAATTGCGTTTCTAATATCGCAGCGTTCCAGCGTACAGGCTGTGCAAAAATTTGTCGATCAAGTTGCATTGCAAAAGAAACGTGAAGATAGCTCGGAAGATGCAGAGATAATAATTTGTACAAGGTCAATTACCCGCGCATGGCCACGAGTGACCATCTTGCAAGAGGAGGCTGCAGCAACTTTCGAGGCCGCCAGTTTGATCGGTTTTTCTTCGGCGTGTCGCAAAGAAACAAAGAAAATCGACCGGCAATCGAGAAGATGTTGCTCGCAGCACCTTCTCCTTTATGGCGACCGACTCGATCGAAACAAGCTTTCGGCCGCTTCGGAGGTCAGCAAGAAAAGGGCATCAACGATCGGAACGCTCGAGCGAGTATCATTCGCTTCTCCGTCGTACTCTTCCCTGGCCATTTTCGTTCACGGCCGATGTGCACCAAGTCCGTATCACCTTATTCATAAATCAGTCGGATAAAGCGCGTATACGACATCGCAGTGATGGGAAGATGCGTCAAAGCGGAACAAACTGTTTTCTGTCTTTTCTGCGAGGGATCTTCCCTGCGAATCGCATAATGACACACACGATCGTTCTCTTTCACGCTTTTCCGGTCCAACTATTTCATAAACGGCAGTAAGAAGATACTCGAGTTATCGGACAGAACAGAGGCTTTTCCCGAGGCAACGACGGTTCGCGTTGACTTTCAACGAAAGTGGCAAAGACAGGAGGGGAAGGGATTCGTACGGTTGCGATCGGCAGCCATACAACTGCGTGCGCGTGTCCAAAGCGAAACGAAACGAAACGAAACGAAACATCGTCTCGTTCGAACAATCTTCGCGAACGATTGCCGAGTAGCTTCCTGTTTCCTTTCGCAAAAACCAGTCCGAAAGCGTGCACGAATCTCGACGAATATTAGAAACAGTCGTTTACGAATCAGCACGTATCACTCAGACACTGTTTGCGTCGTAAGATTGGTCGCTCGACAACAGCGAAAGTGCACACTCGGTTGTTCGCACTGTCGCCTCGATGAATTCACCGACGAGTAGTTCCTCCATTGGTGACAGCGAAGAACGAAAAAGGGGCGAGGGGCGTACATCGACGGCGAGAAACGTAGATTGGCCGGTCGGTGGACCCGAAACTCGTTAAACGAATCGAAACGGCGCTCGAACGGAAACGAAAAAAGCAGCGATCGACGCTCGAAGACAAAGTCCCGGAGGCGTGCCACGAACGCGAACGCGAGCGCGAGCGCGTACGCGTCTGACGTCACTAATCACAATTGGCGGCCTTCGTCTGTGGGTTAGGTCGCGCGAGGACCGAGCGGAACGCATCCTCGTCCTCCGATCGGTGACAGATCCAACTCCAAGGTGTCGCCACGCGATACCACGTACGAAACAGGACGCGTGACGTCCAAAGAGATTTTGCTCGTCGTCGCGTCACCGTCCGACGACTAGCTTCTCCCTCGTATTCGTCGGTTACAGCGGACTCGCTTGCCGGCCAAAGAAGTGCACAGCCGAGGGATGCGAAAGGAGAATCAATACGCGTAATGCCGCCACCCCCTACTGCTACACTACGAGCGAACCACCCTTGACAGCCGAGCTTTCCCAGCTCTCCTTGCTTGTTCGTTTTCCCCTATGATTGTCCCGATGCGATCATCGCAACCACGAGCACGAACACGACCACGATCACCGACGGTATCGCGATCATGGCGATCACGATGACGACGACCACGACGACGACCACGACGGCCGCGACAACGGCGACAACGACGACGAGCACGACGATGATCACGTCTGCGCAAGCGTCAACCTCGGGAATAAGTACCGACTACCAACAACCCCTCTTACCAACTTTCGCGAATCACCTCCGTCCTCTGGGGCGCGCGATCGAAACCGAGTTTTCGCGTCGTCAGCTGATCACTCGTTCGATCGACGACCATCGTCGTTTCCGAATTCGTTGCAGGGAGAAAAATAGAAAGGAAAAAAAAAGAAGAAGAATAAGAAGAGAAAGGAGAAGAAAAGAGAAGAAAAACGATCGAGCCGTGTCGAGCGAGTTACTTAACACGAATTCGGTGTATTGCTCGGTTCGCAACGAGATACGATTTAAAGGGATTGGCGAGCCAAGCGCTGGCTTAACGCGTGAAGAGATTCGATATTTTGCACCGAGTCGCTTCCAATCTGCTGAGCCAGGAGGAAAAAGGGGGGGGGGAGGGGACGAGGAAGAAAGGAGATAAGAAACGGGATGCGGGGTAAAGCGTGTGACGTAAAAGTGGGAAATCGACTTTGATGGGTTTCACGATCGTTAGACGATACACCCTCGTACGAGCGAGTAGACACGCAAGCCATCCGCGTCATTCTAGCTGAAACGGACGAGGAGCAGACTGCGAGTCTAAGTAGGTAGGTGATCCGGGCGTGTATGTAAATGCGTTTACGCTGCTGTGCTCTCGTTATACTCGACTGGTCAGCCGGGGTTTGTAACTACGTTCGCCGAACGTGGATACGACGATACGACCGACCATCGGTCTCGACATCGCTCAGCATTCCACTTTATCCTATCGATTCGATGGTTCGATCTGTATGGGCTTCGCTGCGATTCAACGTGGTTGCTCGAAGAAGAGATGAAACGGTAAACGGAAAATTGAAACGGAAAGAAATCGAAAAAGAAAAGAAAAGAAAAAGGTTTGAAAAGAGAAAAGATGAAATAATGCTTGTCATTGGGAAATTTCCCTCGACCATCTCTCTCTCACTCTCATTCTCTCCGTCCGCTCTCCAAAGGATTTACTACTTCTATTTAATTGCCGTCCATTATAAACAATATCTACCTCCTTCTCATTTATGCCACTCTTCTGCATGATGTCTGACGACGGTTTGATCGCGTTGTTAACCGCATTGGTTTGTCGCCGTTGTTGCAGCCGTTGATCTTTCTTCGCGTTGTTGTTGGCCCGTGCCGCGACGAACGCACGCGCTTGCTGCACCATCCTAGTCTGCGCTCGAAGGGGCACTTCCGCTTCCTGTGCTCGCCTCGTGTCCGAGGCTGTCCTTGATAATTTCGTCGTGGCTTTCTTCGTTGTAACACCCGCGTTTCCCGTCGAGTTCCTCGTCGCGTCTCCTCGATGCAACGGAGAGGCCCTTTTCGTTTTAATTCATCGATGGTCATTCTCTAACTCTGTCGTTCGTCGTTCTGTTTTTTTTTTTTTTTCTACGATTTTAGGCGTTAGATCGACGTGCCTCTTCGTCGCGCTTGCCTTCGCCCGGCTCTACGGGGCGTCGTATTGCCGAGCGTGTTCGACGCTTCATAAAACGAACGACACGTCGATGATCGGGATACGCGACGCGTTGCACGCACGAGAAACGGATCTCGCAGAGTCACGCCTTCCCGGACGAATCAACGAACGAGAACGGAACAGATTTAAGGGAACCGAGAAAAAACAACTAAATGGATAAAAGATAAAAAAGAAAATAGAAAAAAAGACAAAAAAAAAAATAAGAGAGAAAGGAACGGAAGTGGGACGGAAGACCGTAGTAGTGCGCGTTGCGAATGCATGTATATACGCGAAAGAATTATTGTTTCGGTATGATGAGAAGAGAGAAAATGTTACCCCTCGGCTTCGTCATCCGTCACGTTTCGAAGTAGATCCTCGTGTTCCCTGTATCGAAGGTCCGTGTATAGAATTTCTGGCTCGAAATCCGAGCTGATCTCCAACTGGCGCGTTCTGGCTGCGAGAGTGTCCATTTCGATGGCCTTGACCTGCTGCTCCAATCGTTGAAGCATATCCGTACTCTCTGCGCCCGAAGCTTTTCGCTGTTTCAGGATCAGTTCGAGTTTAACCGGAAGCTTGGCGTCGCTGTCGGAACGATCGTCATCGCGTCGAGGACGAACCGCGATAGGCTGAACGATGTTCGAGTTTCTGAACGCCTTCAATTTCTCCTCGAGGCTCGCTTCGATCGCGGCAACCTTTCTACCGGCGATCGATGTCGCGTCGTTGCCGGCGACGCTCGGTGAACGTTTGACGACACCAGCCTTCGACGAAGGATTCGCCATGCTTCCCTTTTCTATCACTTGGAGACGATGATCGTGCTCCACCAACTCCCACTGCTTCAAATTGTCCATCGGTGTACGAGCTGTCGCCACGTACCTGCCGGGGGCCGAGGTGAGACTCGTCGGTTCTCTGTTCGCGGAACGGTATCCACCGATCTGACGTTGCTTGTTCTCCGTCGTCGCGACGTTCGGCGTCTCGAGGCTCTGCCGCTCGCTTTGCGATCGAACCGAGCTTCTGCTCGGTTGGGCTCGAGAGAACACACTTTCTCGACCCTCCATGGTCGATCGACAGAGAGGTTATCGCGTTCGAACGCTCTCTATCTCTCTATCTCTCTCTCTCTCTCTCTCTCTCCCTCTCTCTCTCTCTCTCCCTCTCTCTCTCTCTCGTCGCGAGAAAGAAGAGATACACTCGGCGGGATTCGATAGTTTTCCACGCGTCGTCAGCAAACTTTGGGAAAATGTTCGAACGTCGTGCAGCACCAGCGGTAATTCTTCAACATGGATCCTTCATCGACCGAATGGATCGGCTTCCACAGGCAGCTTGGCAGGTCGCGTTCTCTGTTAGAAAAACATGCGTTATCCTCGTTAAGGAGCCGCTGATCGCTTCGCTGGGCGACGATCTTCGTCGACGAAGGGACGATTATCACTCTTCACACGTTGAGACATTTATGTATGTATATTACCCAAAACCCGAGCACGAGGAACGAGGCACGAGGCACGAGACACGATCCAGCCGATTATCCTTCGCCGGTCTTATACTTTATTTCTTGTTGGCAACAATGACATATACATGTGTGTGTGTGTATATATATATATACATATATATATATATATATATATATATATATATATATATATATATATATATAGAGGTATCGACAAGCAAAAAGCAGCGGCGCGTACAGACACACTTTATGTGAACACGAAAGCTTTCCTCGACCGAGGCGAACGGTCGTGATTCGTGATACTTTCTTGGCGATCGATCTCGCCAGAGTACCAGGTGCGTCGACTCGCGGACAGGCGATTTCGATTATTCGCCGATTCGAAAATTCGAAGCGTGAAGGTGATTATGGTTGCGACGATTGCGGCGAGTACACAGGCCTTGTATACGTTGTCCGGCACGAATTTCTGATCGATGGAAATCGATGGTGGAAGGTGTCGATACACGGAAGGACAGGCAAACGAGGAAGAAACGAAAGAAAAAAAACAACTAACGAGAAAAGAAAGTGGATGGCACCGATGTTACGGTACTCCGCGCGATACATCGAACCGACCGATAAAGATATGCCACGCACGCGTCTTTCCAAGGTGTTGATTCGTCGATCTTCGAGTTTATTTTTTCACTTGCTTATCGCTCGATGGTCGCTAGTAGCTCGCGCTCGAATACGAAAAGGCAGGTTTTCTCCAGCCGAACGAACCGACTATTCGAATCGCCGGGGAATAGATATCGCTCGGCGGAAATTGTTCGAACGGAACGCCGCGGTAAAACTCGGAGAAAGCAACTTCGCAGTTAATTGCGAAACGGATCGGGGTGCGTTCGATGGAAAAGTTGGAATCGTTTCGAGTGCAGGTTGGTAAGCGCGATAAGAAACGCGTCTCTTTCCGTTGTAATAATCTCACGGTTGGCCTCGATGGCGGCGCGATATCTAAGAAACGGTACCGATTTCTCGACCAGAATAAACGCTTCGAAACAAACCTACGGAAACGTATGCAAATTTCTCGCGTTATCGACGTAAACGGATAGGAGACGAGAAGAAAAGCAACGAATCTGTAGGCGGTAGCGAACGAACATCGATGGAAGGTCGGAGAGGAAATATTTGCTCGATCGACCGTAGTCGCGATCGTTGTATCGTTTTATATCGAATACGCGCGACGTATCTCTCCTTTGATTAAGTCACCGGTCGTCCAAGATGGAACGCTCGTGCGACGCGGCGGACACTTTGCGAAAAAAGGCGGATCGATCGCCGAAAAGGAACGAACGCTGCGAGGTTGCGCGTCAACGGTCGGCTACGAACAACTGGGTCCATTTCCCCCGAACGATAAGCGCACGACCGGCCAACTTGACTTCGTTAGACCGTTATCAGCGGTAGATGCTGATAAGCGATACAAGCAACCTAACTCGAGCTCGATTCCGACGCCCAAGTTGCGAGAATCTCCGACACGACCGAGCCAAGAAAAATATATTTTCTCCTTGTCGGTGGGAGTCATTTTTTTTTTTTTTTTTTTTTTTTATCGAAACGACAACAACGATGACGAGTAAAACCTGAAAACTGATAAAGGCGCGTCTTCAAACAAACTAGCTTACAGAGTAAGGCGAGTCCTCGTCTTTTTTATCTAACGATAAAAGTATCTACAATAGTTCAAAGTATCTGGTAGATACGTATTACTCGAGGATTATCCGAAGGTGTTTCGCGTCGTAATTTTCTGGAAAGTCTGCTTGTAATCGATTTTCGACGGATCGTTTCGTTGCGACGATTGCCCGATTCGGTTTGCCAAGACGAAATTCCCCTTTGCGTTCGGCGGATTTTCTTTCAAAAATTTCCACGGAAAAAGACAATTTTTGAGCAGTGCATCGTGATCGATAACAAGAGATTTCCGTTTTCGCTTACTCGAGTCGAGCGATTGGACAGGAAGCGAGTGAGGTCAAGGAGAGACGAAGAGGAAAACAGAGAGAGAGAGCCTTCTTATCGCTGGCAAAGATGTTTAAATCGCGATTTCCGAGAAGGTTAAAACCTACCAAAGACATATATCTGTATATCTGGCCTGGAGGATAGATTCGTTGTCGAGACGATAAAGAAGAGGCCGCGCATTCTGCTTGCGCTGAATACGCAGAGGCAGTAAAGCATAAGTCGTGGTTAAGAATGGAACAGGTGGCTAGCAAGGCTAACCTGGAAAACATATCTCAGTCTCGTCCGATCGAAATCGCGCTTCACCCACGTGAACTTGCGATGCGAGTTCTCGTTTGCATTCACCGCGTGGCAACGTGCGTACATAAGTAAAAACAATCAACGCGAAGCAGCGGCAGCCAACTGTTTGCATCGAACGTTTGCGTTCTGGTCGATCGAGCCCGGATACTTGGATACTATCGGCGGTAAGCAACGCTAAATGTTTGAACATTCATTTCCATCGTACGCGTATTTCTCGTGGTTAATTCGACGTGTAAACTTTCCCTTAAGTACGATATTAATCCGCGTATCGCGAATTATCCAAGATACAAGATAAACGACTGGTTCGAGAGAACTTGGCAAACTACGCCTACCGACGTACCAATTAGTCGTACGATACTCGAGTAACGTGAAATTACACGCAGGTTACGTAAAGCCTCGGCGTCCACCTTCCTTTCTTTTACATTTTACCTTTCCGTTTTCGGGCTTTGCCCTTTCTCGATCGTTCTCGGTCTATCCTTATCTCGCTCTCGTTGGACAAAGATCAGGGAACCGTGGACAATTGTCGCGTAACGATATTCTTAAGAGTCTCGAGTTCGCTATTCGAGTTGCGAAAAGAAACGTATTCTATACGCGTAAAACGATTCCATCGAAAGCGAAATCGAGGAAAGAGTCGGAGGAAGGAGCGATCGAGCGAAGAAGTTCGTGCGACGCATCGTCGATATATACCGCGTACATGTAAATTAGCAAGGCGTGCCAGTTTTCGCACTTATTCACTGAGTTTACCCGATTGTTTTCGATCGTTTCACGTACGAAAACGATAAAATCGTGAAAAGATGGAGCGCGTGTACTCGACGAACGGCCACTGAAACGGCTCGTGTCGGGCAGTCTCGCCGATCCCCGATGAGACTGCATCCGGTGGACGCGACGAAGCGCGTTACGTGCCGAGCCATGCCATGCCGCGCCACAACCATATGCCACGCTATATGCCGTCTTCGGCGCGACGCGAAAACTTCTCGCGAGTGCGAGCGCAACCGCGTACGCCAATTGCGGTCAACTGTGCGCGCGATCGACGAAAGCCGTGCTCGTGAGTCACGCGCGCGATTGATCACCGAGTCGATCGAGTAAACTTCGTTTCTCGTCTCTCTCGGCTGTCGGTGTTCCTTTTCCAACGCGATCGGCCATCGTGTTAAGAGCTCAAAGTGCAAGTGCCGATAGCAGGTCTGTATTTGATCGCTTCGGTACTCTCGAGCCGCCATCTTTTCTACTGCCGAGACCATCGACCTTGAGATCTGTTGGATCACGCTCGCGACTTCTGCTTTCGCCTGGTTGCCGTAGGCGTACCGAAACGCGCGAAAATATTTTTCTTCCACCTTTCGACTCCACCAGTTTCATATAAATCGTGTCCATCTCTTTACGAACCTCGTTGCTACAAACGGATCGACGTTCACGCGCTATCATCGTATTTCGAGCTTAGATCTTTGGCTGAAATTTTCCACGACGTCCAAAGCGACTCACGTCGGAGGCTCTCGCGCCGTTCGAAAGGTCCCTTCCCTGAAGAGTCGTTGAAAGTAGCGGCGAACCATACGTTGGTCGAGGATCGACGAATCGCTAAGCGGCATTATCAACTGGAACGAGCTCGACGAGATTGCGAGCGCGTGACAGTTGCGACGTCTCGTGACCTTCCGTAGACTAGTCACGTTCGGGGCATACATTTCTCTAACCTTTCGCGGAGAAGATTATCGCGTCCCAACGTGCACGCTTGACGCCGAGTAAAAATGAAAGTTGACGTGCGCCGATGGAATGGCCCGTTTCGCGTTACCTACGCATCTGACGATCGGGTTCCGTTCGATCGGCTTCTGCCTTCGACGAACGCGATCACAGCTTTGGCGATTCGGTTCGTGAGGAATCATCAGCTTCCGAAATTTACGTCTGACCGTCGTTTGTCCGTGTATATGTATACAGGGTGAGTCAATAAAAAATACTTTCTGAAATAACTCGTTGTATATTGGTAAAAACGTCTTAAACGAATTGCACTGCATTTCCCGAGGGTCTCGTTGAATGGATGCTATTTCATTTTCTAATACCTTGATTTTCTGAGATATCAAGGTGATTCTTGAACTTTTTAAACACTGTGCCGTATATTAGATGTAACTGAACGTTCTCTCCAAAGTATTAGAAAGGTGTTATCTTATTTACACCGAAGAACCGTTAGTTTGGCAGATACTTTAGCTCCAATTTGTCAAATTTAATGTAGGAGAGGCAAGGAAAGGCGTGGGACGGTATTCTTTACCTGTTTGCGTCACCTGTTTTTCGTGCGTTAAATTTGACAAATTCGAGTGAAAATATCTCTTAAACTAATGGTTCTTCGATACAAGTAGATTAACGCTTCCTCTAGACAAAAATATACGCTGTCGTTTAAAAAACTCAAGACCAGCCTGATATCTAACGCGATATAAAACGTAAGAAATTAGAAAATAAAATTGCGTCCATCCTGTCGAGTCCCTTCAAATGCAACATGATTTATTTAAAACAGTTCTCGATAAAACCAACGAGTTAACGAGTTGCTTTAGACAGTGTTTCTTATCGACTCACCTTGCACGTTAGTCAGGCCGATGGTTCGCGGAAGTGTGACGGTGTGAACAAATTTTACGTACCTTATCGTGCTGTCTATGCATTTACGAAGAACGAAAGGATAGGAAACAAAGGAAACGATGTTACAAGATAGCTTATTAAATGGAATTTTGCAAGAAGAAAGGCCGGTAGAGCCAACCGTTTCGTGTCTACGTTTTGGAAGGAACTAGCTTTAGCCTCTGTAACGAGGCGTAAATTTTCGTACCACGTGTAACGGACTGTTCCGACAAAGGAAATTCGCCGTAACAAAGGAAATTGTGGGGCAGAACGAAGATCGCGCTGGTACGCGACTGGCCGTGAGCCGCGTACGAGAAAAGAAGCCGATGAATCGATGCGAAACGAGAGCCAACGATTACGAAGAGTCCTTCTATCGTGGTTGTATCTTTTCCCGTTTTGTTATCGATCAGATCAATGAAGATCGATAACCGCGTGACGACAAACCAACGATAACGGCGATGTCGCGAGATAACATACTTTTTTCTGTTGTCATCGCGGACATATCGAATTAGCGACAAACGCGTCATAGACGGCGAACGAAACGATGAAACGCGAAAAGTGGGAGAGTAGTTGTTTACCGAAAACCGACTAGACATCATCGATTCCGCGAACACGAACGACCAAGTAATTGGCACCGATTCGTCAGTGACTCGCAATTTGTCTTCTTGCTGGCATCTCTCTCTCTCTCTCTCTCTCTCTTCCCCTCCCTCTCTACTCGAAGATACGCACGACGATCGTTTCCTTCTGTTTTCTTCCACTTCCATCGTTGTCGTTGTTCGTAGTCGCAAGACAGGGCCAGTTTCGTGTTGCGAAGGGTCTCGCGATTATATTCGTTGGAGATGGTCGCGTGGAAGATAAACGAGGAAAATTCCAAGCGAAATACGCACGCACGACTCCGAGTTGAACTCTCAGTATCGATACACTCGAGGTGAGACTAATCGTAAGAAATTTCATTTAGCGAGGAATGCGAGTCTTGGTATCGATGGAATATTCCCGTGTAGGCCGTAACCTCGCAGAAAAGTCAGACTTTCGCAGTAACCGAGTTACATTGGACGCCTGGCACGCCCCTTTCTATCGTAGAGATAATTTGCCAGCACCTTCGACGAGAAACCCTGTTCTCGTACGGTCGAGCGCACGCTCGTTACGACGGCTGCGAACGAGGAAACAGAAGAGAAAAAAAGAAAACGATTTAAAAAGAAAAACCACGCGGCCACAATCTCGATACGAACTGGTTAGGTTTCCGTTAACGTACATTTGCCTCTTCCTTCTCTGTTCTTTCGGTTGGCAAGCGATCGAGCGTTTCCATTCCTCTTGTTTCCGTGATTCCAAAATCGAATCACGATAATGGGTTTATACGCGTTGCTCGCAAGCGCCGAGAACGGTTCGCGCGAAATACCGATTCGTTGTGTTTGAAACGAATAATTTCCTAATCGCGTTTTACAACTCGATAAACAAACGACGATTCTTATCGGATTTTAATAACCACCGGAATAGCCACGGAACTCGTCCTGCCCCTTTAAATAATTCATAGAATTCGAAATGCCCAGATCTACACCACGTACCGACATTGGCCCGTCCAGTTCTCGGATCGACCGACTGTTGCAAAACCGACTGTATGGGAACAATGCAACATTGTCGCTGTTTTCGCGTAATCTACCTGTTCGCGTTGGTCTATGCTTATCAAAGGCTTTTTCGATGCTCGTTATACTCGCGAGATAACGAACCGTTCTATTCCTCGTTTACATCGACGGAAACGTTCAACGGATGAAAGAACCTGTAAAATACTCGTCTCCATAGCGACAACAATTTTACGATTGTCATGGAATTTGTTTGCGACATCGAATCTGTGTTTCGCCACCGTCCGAGTGTAACGCAGTAGAAGAAAGACTACGCGAAGACAATAGTCGAAAACGTAGCGTTCGTTGCGACAATCGTTGCAAGTAACGAGAATATGTCGATGCATCTAAACCGACTGAATCAGGAAACAAGGTCTAGCGTCTACTAATTGTTTATCATGCACGTGTCCGCCCGATATGACCTAGCGTTGGCTTTCAGTTGTGCAAGCCACGCGTATGAAAATATCCAAGTTGGTTTACATAATTCTTCCTTAATCGGTATCGTATGCGCAATTGGGAATTTCGAATTGACATAGCGGCACAGTTATCACTACGATACCAAAGTGTCGATTTTCTTCGTAATCATCGCAGGCGAATCGATACTCGATATACGGCGACAGCTTCGACATGCGCGCGAACGGCGTTGCTCCTCGAATATTCGACGGTACAGTTAAATTTCGAATTCGCTGCTAATTGCGTATTTGTTACAGAGGCGCAGCAAATGCGCGCGTCGGTTCGCGAACAACCACCGACGACGTCAAGCTCGCCGTAATTTGTCCGACGAATTTCTTTCTCTTCTCTTCTTGCCCGATCGCGCGAAATTCGATTCGAACAACCAGCGAAACGCTAAAGAAAAGAAGACGGAATGGATCGTTAAGGAAACTGCGAAATCACCGAATATCCAACGCTCTGTTCGTTACGAAGAACTTATTTAATCAGCTATTATATTTTAAACGGTGTCCAAAATAATTTTCAGTAAGACTACAGTCGGCTACGGAGGGGAATGTCGATTCGTTAGATGGAAACGGCCTTGATAAAACTCCCATCCAATGTCCGTACAAACGTTGCATATGCACGTACGGATGGACAGTCCCCTGATGGCTATCGCGGAAGTGAATCGTTTAAAGTACATACGAGCCGTTGTTAGCCGGTGTCGGCGAAAGATAGTTTACCGTCACCAATGGCAACTAGCTGCCTTTTTTTCCAGCGAGTTTCACCTCGGTAGCAAAATCGCAACGCTGGATATTAAACATCGCCATGGACGTCGTAGAAAGTTGCTACCGTATCTCTTCTCCTCCTTGCAAGATGGATTTTTCCATTTCCATACAAGCTGTTCGTAGCTTCGTATAAAAGCATCGTAAGAATATCGCTACGTACGCGTGTTGGATGCGATTGCACGTTCGTGCTTCGCGATACATCGGACAATGTCGAAAGGGTATTTAGCGCTTAAGTAAAAGCAAACTTGCACTCCGAGAGTTCTTTTGACCCCTGATAATGTACGGAATAGATAGCGCAGCCAAAGTGAATTTTAATAACTTCGCGTCGTCTTGTGTAACTCGAACGAGAGCTTCGATAAGTCGGTTTGAGGATAGGTGTGGCTTCGATCGAAGATTACGACGACCTTTTGCAATTGGTTGGAAACTAGCGAAATACTATCGGACGTTGATCGCTGATAGACCGTAGCGAGATGAATCACGAAATGCTAGGAACGTAGTCGTGCCGATTGCCTCTTATTCTACTTTTCTCTAAGATCGCGTAGAACCGATCGTGTGAACCGTGTACACGTTGGATGACGTCACTGTAATCGTTACTAAAAAGACACCGCCCACTCGACCAAGCTTTCAATCTCCGAGAAACGTCTGGCGTTGCAAACGAACGCTATTCGCATATTCAAAGGCAGAATAGGTGTTAGTCACGTACGTAACAAATAAATTCGTTTCGTTTCGCTAACCTAATAACGCGATAAAATCGCGCGTCCAGTTTGCCGTTTATCAAGGTCACGCATGTTTCATAACCATCGCTATATCTTGGCGATGCAGAAAGCGCGGATTCAACGAGTTCGTTACATCGAAATTGCGCAAAACGATGGAAACGTTGGACTTGCCTTCGAAGAGATCGCGAAAGCGAAGAAAAAGTAGCTACGTGTTGCGCGTATTTTCTCGATATCGAAAGAAACAACTTGTTGGAGTAGACACGGAATCGTTAGACGATTAAGTTGGCGATTTAAGCGGAAACCGATGGCGTATGATCACGCAGCCGAGTTATACGGTAATGTGCACGGCTGCGCGTACATTCTTCGATGGTGAAAGGAAAGCGAATCGAGAAGCATACGCCAAGGTATGTGTATACACGGTGCGCACAGGTAATCGAGAAACGCACACGCTATCGTTCTTCTCACCTTCGTAATTCCCTGTCCGCTGTCTCTGTCTCGAAGAATGGGTCCGTACAGGATACAGCGAGACGCTTAATCGAATTAACAGAGACGTACGAATGTTTGGAAAGAAAAAAAGCAGACTCGTACGAGAGATTAGATATGGAGAACACTACCTCGTCGTTATGGCGTAAGTGTGATGTAAATGAGTTTTCGTAAAAAGGGAGCGGCGGAGTATATGAGTACGCCATCGCTTAGACAACGAACCGAATAGATTTCCTCTATCGGCAGACCAATCGACTCGTTGCGTTCCAAAGGAGCACCCGGTCAAGAGAAACGGGCGTTTCACAAGCTACGATACATCTACGAGAATTCATTGTTCCGCAACGAAGGAAGAAGTAATTATCGTTTTCGTTGCCGGTTGCAGACGCGCTAATCAACCTTGTTTCGACGTTTCTAAGCAAGTCGTGCGCCGCACGCGTGTCACCGTAACACGCTCGGATCTACGATACGAGTGGAGTCGTTTCGCGACGTCTCGGCTCGTTCTAACCTTTTGCGACTCGTAATTCTAAGGGCAATTAAGCAGCAAACAATTATGCTATTGACGAGTAGCACAGCTGGTTCGCGGAGACGCTCATACAATACCCTTATATTACAATAATTAAACAAGATCCACAAAGACGGTTCGTTGGAATTCGCACCGCTCGAACACGCTCGCGATGGAAACAAGAACGTTGTTTCTCTCCTGCGAGTTTGGTCTTCGTCACCTTGCGCCGTTTGGCTTTTTTCGTCCATTTTCTCGAACGCACGCTTTTTTATTTTCAAAAGGCGAAACTCTGTCTGCAATCATCGACGTGTTGCGCAAGAGTGGACGATATTCTTGGCAGCTCGTCATCGCAGACATAAAGAGAAATAAATCGGTAATTTACGAGAAGACTGATCACAATGCGATTACGTAAACGCGTGTGAACCGACCGAGCAGAAACCCGCTCGAATCGCACCGTGACGAACGGAACAGTGAACCAATCGAGAAATCTGTAAGGCAGATGAAACGATTGATACGGTCCCAGCCAAGCCTGGCCGAACGAAGCGGGAAAATCGTAAAAGACACGACGATCGTTGAAAATATCCTCCTTCGCGCTAGACGTGGATTTTCACGATAATATTATCTCGACTAGCAGATAGCTTCCAACAGCATCGCATAGATAAACGGCGACGACGACGACGACGACAATACAGAGATATTCCGTATGCCATTCGCACGCCTGGTGCTCGCGCGAACTATAGCGCGGAGAAAGGGAAGAATATCGCGAATAATTTTTCCACGACACAGTGTCGTTCTCTTACCTGAAGTCTAACGCGCAGCCTGGAGTGTCGTCTTCCGTAAGTGTTTCTGCTCGAATGTTGATCGGAAGATGGCGGGAGAGGGGGCTGAGATCTTCTGGCGGTTGGATCATTCGCATTGTTCGTTTTATTCCTTACAATGGCCAGGTTATTCGCGCGATTTCCATTTGCCGCCTGCACGGCCGCAGCGGTGTTCGAGGACGGCGCGTCCCGGTGACTTTTTGTCCGACGAAGCAGACGGCGCACGGTATTTTTCACGGTAGCAGCCAGATGTGTGCCGCCACCTCCACCGCCGCCGCCGCCGCCGCCGCCTCCGCCACAGCGTTCGCCAGTTTCGTTAGCCGTTTTGTATTCGACCATTTTTGATTTGATCGTAGGCGCAGGTACCACTTTATGGTTACCTGTCTCTGTCACGTACATTCCAGCCACGTTGTTGTTCGGCTGCGGCCCAATTCGGTCTCTCTGCGCGATAACTGGCTTGCTGTTCTCTTTCCGATCGCTCTCTTCTTTTCGATACACTCTTTTATAAAAAGTTCACACGTTCGTCGAGACCACGACGTACCGGTTAACCGATAGACACAAAATGTTCTTCCACTTGTTTCCGACCGTGTATCTCAACGATACATCGATTAAATGGAACGATTCTTTGACGCCCTTTTCCACGGAAACCATCGAATCGTGGCAGAAACGCGATAACTCGTTCAAATTCTAGCGCGTACTATCTTCCTCTAGAATTTCTGTTTCCTAGCAAGAAATCGATACACGTTTTGCATTCCCTACGCTTTGCCCGTTGTCGTCGATTTCAACTCGAGAGGATGGCAAAGTATTTCTACGGGAGAAGAAGAAAAGAGAGAGAAGAAGAGGAAGAAAACAAAGGGAAACGAAGACTTCCGAAAACCAATACGATCGCTCCACGAACAACGTGATTGACTTCTGTTTGCTTTATCGAAAGACCGTCGATCGGATGGCGAGACGAAGAAACACGGGCGATTTTGTGCGAGCGAGTACGAATCTTTAAGGGTGCAGGTGTTGCCAGATTGACGCGGCAGGTGGAAGCGAAGAACTTGTTTGAGTGGCCACTGTAAGTTTCGAGATACAACGAGTAAGGATTACAAGCGGTTTTTGTTCGAGAGTCCAACATCTGTCAAACGTGGCTACCTTTGCACGTCGAAACGATTAAGTTACTTTCACAAAATCGTGAAAAATCCTTTATTCCTTTTGAACAATATATCTCTCTTAAGAAACGGATTCTCGTTGGCGAATACCTGGTATCGTAGAAACTTGAAAGAACGGGCGAGCGATAACGAACTAATCGTTGGCAAATCCCTTTCTGTCAAACCACGTTATCTTTCGACCCACGTTTCAATGCCGTTGCCGTGAGATTCCAACGAGTCAGAAACTCGTCTCTTTGCTCGCTTGCCACGCGTCGCCGACAATGGAAACTTTTGCGTACGCGATCACACCGAGATTACGCGACTCGAACATCGTGTCGACATATATGCATAGTTGCTCACTGTATGCACGCCGGACAATCGAATCACCCAACAGCATGACAAACGCGCCCCCCCCCCTCCAACCGGAAGAAGGAGAAACAGCCGATGATATTAGACTCGCGAAATGTTCGATATTCCGATAAATCGACCTTGTCTTCAACCTATTACTCAATCATCTTACTATCGCGAATTATGTAATTCATCCGGCCGTAGCTAACTCCTTCGGAACATGGTAGGACTGTTCAATCGAAAGAGGAAAGTAACTGGCGCTTAAGTCACGATTCGTTGCAGCTAGGTATCTGTCATCGATTCGATTCGAATACGCGTGTAAAATGCAACACGGTTTCGGTTCAACGAACGCCTATAATACACCTACATGCGTGTCCTTAAGTATTAGAAGTTGGCGATAAAGCAAAGAAGTTTACGACACGAGACCAGCCGCGATCGGCGAACACGGCGTTATCCGCGATTCGTGCTTCGTCAGTTTCCAATTCCCTTTAGACGTAGCCACAAAAGATATCCGGTACGATGTCGTGCAACTCGCGAGGACGAGTCTTTCAGAAGAATCCTTGTCGAGAGTATCAAAATCCTTTCTATTCGTTTCCGTTTCGACTCGTCAATGACGTCTACCTGACTTTAATCCTTTTAGCGCCAGCCGAAATAACACATCGTTGATCGTTCCGCAAACGAGTAAACAACGATCGTGCACAGAGAAAAGGATGTTCGCGTCGATAAGTTTATCTATATCGGATGGTAGTGGTCGATCGCTCGGTCAAGTTTAAAGCCACTTTTGTCAAACCTGTTCACTCGTACCGTCGAATTCGCGTTCAAGCGGGATTTTCGAGCTTTTCACGAACACCGGATGCCAGCAAGATCTTGTCGCGAACGTACTCTGATCAGAACTATGCGACAGTTTTGAGAAAGACAGCCAGACAAACAGACTACGAAAGAGGCAGAGGTGGGGGAGAGATAGGAATGGAAGGAGAGTTATAGAGAGAGAGAGAGAGAGAGAGAGAGAGAACGAGAGCGCGCACCCGACTTCCTAATGTCGTTAAGTTAAACTAATTAGGCCAGTTCTTCGATACCCGAACAAGTACGTAACCTTAAGCTATATAGCGGTGCAAACGGAGATCTCGTGGTCCGACCACGAGGTACTTTGCCTCGTAATATTTTCCAGCCAGCGGATGGTTGACAATTTTCGCGCAGACCGTGCGCGCGCGTGGCAGACGTCAACGTTGACGTAACCGAGACGATGTGTTCGACGACCCTTTCCATCGACGAACCAATGGAAAATATTCGATCACTTTCGGAATTGCTTTTAACGCGAAGCTCGCTCGAAACGATATCGAGTCGTGAGTTGCTCGATCGTGACGATCACCGGGTTAATGGTAATAATAACAAGTGTATATATGTACACACGGCTCGCGGTTTAGGCTAACGAAAGAGTATCATCATCGGTAGAAAGACCGGTTTGACTAGATTTCGCGTCGAAGGTGCGAAATTTCGCACCGGGTTGTTTGGCGTCGCAAAAAAAACATTAGAATTCCGAATTTTTCTTTGGGTTTGACAAAAAAAGCGACAGAGAGAACAACAACAGCTGACGGCCGATCTTGGCCAAACCTGTTGCATCAACGGAACGCAAATTAAAAGACAATGATAGCGCACAACGAGCGTACCAAACTAGTCGCGCAATGTCACCGATCCGTTCGTTACTCGCGTCACGCGTCTCTTCGTTGTTCGCTGGTCGCGGCTCGCGCTAAGCTTTCGATCGATAATCGCCGTTGGCCAGTGTGAGTCACCGGCGAAAATGTAAATTCTTCTCGCGATCGACGAGCGGAATCATCGATAAACGACGATGGCGTTTGAAAAAAACACAGCGACTCGTTGTTTTCGATACCAGAGGTCAGACATTTTTAGTTGTTCGTGGTATCAACTTCACTTTGCCGAGCGTTGCCGTTAAGCCTACGTAACGTACAGTTATCGTCGATAGAGTTAACGTTCCAGACTTGTCCTATCGCATACTAATTGACGCGCGCTATTATGCGATTCACGGTCGACCTACAACTCGAAATGCTCGTTCGTGATAAGACCTTTCCGGAAGTATTCGGAAGAATGAAACGGACGTGCGAACGAACAAGCGGTCGAATGGTTTGCGCGCATCATCCTTCGATTTCCACGCGTTCGTTCGTTGTAATGGAGAGGCAATGGAACAGAATAGAACAAAAGGATACGGACAGAAACACGGTGTATACCTTGAAGTTACTCGTTCACCTTCCGTAGAGCGCAGCATCTCGAGCAAAACGACAACAACGAGAAACGTTCTCGGGATGGGTAGTTGTTCCCGCACGATTGACACACGCGCGACGAATTCCGATCGCGTATTTGTTTATTAGGGGTAGCGGCTACGAACGATAAGAATCGTGTCGAGTTAGGAGACAAAAAATCGAAGCGCGGTCGTGTCGATTTCTCGCTCTGTTTACCGTATCGGACGAAAATCGAACGGAAGGACACAGAGTGACTGGCATCGAGCGAACCGCGATCGAAACGGAATTAACAAACGAGTCGAGCGAGTATGCTGCTCGATCGCGAGTCTCTTGCTAACTGAACGTAGAACGGCCGTGACGGAGACACGCGAGCGCTCCGCTCGACCCGAGCTCTTTCGTTACTGGATCTTACACCGCCGCCGATACACTCTCTCCCTTTCTCGCTCCGTCTCTCTTCTGACACGCATATGCTCTTTCCCTCTTCTGCTGCCCCCACCCCCCTCTTTGCCGCCGCGTGTCTACGCGTGCACGCATATCACCGTATTCGACACAACACAACGCGTAAACGACAATATTGTCGTTAGTGATTCGTTCAAGTATCGTTGCCAGAAATCGAAGACGAATCTCTTTCTCTTATTAGATCGAGTCGTTTCGGCAAGACGTTGGTCAGTTTCGAAAGGTTCGCACGTTGCGAACGAACGTGCGCGATATACCGACTGGAAATCGGTTTCGATATTATCCATTGATAAACGACCGGCGAGGCGTCGACCGTGCAGGCATCGATAGCGTTTAACGCCGGCGGCGGGTGAGGCCAGCAAATGCGCTTACGACTTGAACGACGGCCCTCTTTTATGCACCGTACGTTTACCCTAGTCACGTACAACATCGCTGGACGTGCATGCATTTCTGCGTGCATCGGATGCCGCCGCTTGAATAGAAATTAAACAGTATCGCGCGCCTAGATACGTACGTTCGTTGTGCAACGAATATATTTCAAGCGAATGAACGCACGAGGTAGGCGCGGATGGGAGGGGGGGGGGGAAAGATAACACACAGAATAGACAGATAAAAAGGGTCAGAGGTCCATTAAATTAATTGACTTTAGAAGTCGGTGCATGGTAAAAGATGCACGAAACGAGTCCCCCGAGACCGTGTCCACGGATAAAACGTTTAATGTCAAGGTAAACCGGTTTGACTTTTACGCGATCCCTTAATCCCTTTGTCCCGTTTCTCACAGGAGATCGCGGTTTCCATCCCGATGGACCTTTCTCCTTTCTCCGCCAGAGCGCCTCGTCTTCGCCATCTTGCGAGTCTATTCGTTTCTCTCGGCGCGCAGACGAAACCGGATAAGAAGATGATCGATCTGTGCGGCGCGATCACGCTGCGAGATGTTCGCCTGTCAGAGTGGAAAGTTCGGGGTCGATACGTTCAATGATCGGAAAGTTTCTCGACCCGAAGAAGTCCGCGGGTATCTCATGTAGAAAGCGAACCCTATGCAACGGTATCGACTCGATGGATCGTGAAAGCGAGTGAGAGAACGGTTATCGATTCTCGAGTCAGCTTCGCGTACGCATCCTTGACACGATCCACTTGCACCCGTATCTAGATACCGACCTAGTTAATCGTTGGTTTACCGTTTCTTACGGTGAACCGAGCGCGAGGGAGGAGATTTTTTATTTTAAACGCAAAATGTGACACGCACGGAGGGTGCTACGCTGTGCTCTCGATTCGACGATCGATCATCGGGTACGAGCCCGCCGAACGAATCGTCCGATACGCTTTGCAAAGTTACGTCGAATCGGTTTTTGTATCTATAGAACGAACGACTCGTGCGTTAAAGCCGGCTACGATAAGCGCACCATGAACCAACTTTCTTACGATTTCTTCGAAATGTTGACGATACGTTACTTGGTGTATTATTTATATTGTATTATTTAATTTCTAGATTTCTAGAAAGCCTAGTCTTATCGAAATGACGATATTCCTTTTCAAAGTCCAAAGTTTCGACGTGTAATTTCTATGGAGTAAGCCTCTGCAAAAATGCCTTTTTAATCAGTGACGGAAAAGCTCGTTGATACGTTGCGTAAAATGGCGGGGGGGGGGGGGATCTTGAAAAAAGAAAGAAGAATTCAGCTCGGACCTTATGGTTTTAGAACGAAAGGATCGTAAAGTATACAATATCGGTAATTTCGGCGTCCAAATTGCCGTACACGTTACGACATGAAATTGCCATTCTCTGTACTTCTGAATTGTTTGTTAATGCGCGCGGTAGAGAGTACAGCCAGCCGAGAAATTTGTCCCTAGAGAGAGAATCTCAGACGTGCGCGAATAATACGGAACATTAGAGCGTCAGCGTGCTTTACTTTTGATGGATACTGTCGCGCTACAAATATCTTAATTAAGCTGTTTTCCAGTTCTCCACACTTTTGCTACACAGTCCGTCGTTCTAACGAAAGTGACGCAACGATCCTCATCGTTTCTGTTTACGTCGCTTCGATAACAAAAGAAATCTCGCCTTGTCTTTCGATCGACGAGAGAACAACTAACGACCGAACGCGAAAATAGCTTTTCACCGAGAAGAATGGAGGGTTCCGCGAAGATCCTTTTACTTTGTTAAAGATTAGCAGTTTTCGTAGGAATCCTGTGCGACGCGGATATTATTATTCTCCACAGACGACGAGTCGCGTGTATTTAACCTTCGATTTATCGATCGTCCAAACCTGTGCAATCAATGATGAGTGGGTGAAGTACGTCCTTGGCATTGTATTAAAAATAGAAGCAGCCTCGAAAGGACCTACGCACGGTAGGAAATGGGTTTAGGGATTAGGAGAAAGTGGACGATCGTCGACGATACGTACACTTGAAAACTCGATCCTCCTCGGTTTGGAAAGCAAACTAAGAACGACGACGCCCCTTAAATGCATTGCGCCTCAAACATATGCAGACAAACATATCGCCCGAATTGCCGCGTATTTTGGGAATGATCGAAAAGATTCAAGAGATTGCTCGGAAAGTTCGTTCCGATATACATTTCGATTCGATTACATTTATTGAATTATACAGGTGGCATTTTGTTCCACGAACTTTCTCCATCTTTCGCGCGACTCGAATATTCCATCCTTCCAGAATCTCTCAGGCTCCTCGGCGAAAAACTTTTCGATCCGATTTTTTATGTGGAACAAAGAGTTAAAAATCGGAAGGAACTTTGCGAGCGGCGTTCAACGAGTGTAATATTTCGCTAAAAGCGATTGAGTACATTTAAAGCTACTTCTAGCGACGTTTTTTAATGTGATATACTTGAAAACAATTTCCCCCTATGAAGAACATCGTACTAAGCAAAGTTTATTATTTTATTGAATTCCTTAGAAATCGAAACGAATTTTCTGAACGATCGATATTATATCAAATGTATTGATAACGGTATTATTCAAGCATGTAATGTAAAAACACATTTGTTTTTATAGGATACCGCATGAAATACGTAAGACGCGAGTTCGCGTCTGCCGTCCTCAATGTGTTAAGACGCTTCCGATCCTTTGAAAGTCAAAAGTTCGTGCCTGATTCGCTTTAAGGACAAGGAACGATCGCTATTAAATTGCTTGCTTCTAATATTGGCCGAGAGATACGATGGACAAGCACTTTCGTCAATCTCTCGTCGCACGCTCGCTCGGAATAAAACCGCCCCCCTCCAGCGAACTTCCCACCGTTCCTCGTCTTTGCTTTCAAACAAGAAATTATATACTTGTTATCGCGGCAAATCTTTCCTTCCAGATGTTGGGGAACAGTAGTCAGAGCACGAATCGATATCGTGGCATCGTGTTTTTTTTCCTGATCCACGCCTAACGACAACGAGATTTAGAGAGTAGGAAACTGACCGAGTAAAGTCGAGCGGGGTTACGTAATCGCACCGGGAGCGACGTAACCGCAGGCAAAAGAAGTTTTTTAAGTTGCGGTTTCCTTTTAACGAAACGTAACGTGCAAATAATTCGACGAACGCGAGTCCGCTGTTGCAACGTTTGCCGTTCTTGTCAACGATCAGCGTCAAGATCAAACACGAAAGAGGACGGCACACGTGAAACATCCATAGTCGTCAAGCGCGCTCAGTCGATCGCTCGGTCGACGTCGCTTTTGTCTCCCAATCTCGCCCGTATTCGACTAATCCGCAAAAAACATTGTATCCTTACCAGCGTGAATCCGAGAGCGACGTCTAAAATGACACGAGAATCGCGTACAAGCCTATCTCCGAGAGATCAACGATGCCCAACTAACTACGGACAGTTTCCCGTTTCGTCTACATCTGACGTTTTCCTCCTTTTTACGTAGCGTGTCTCAACGGCGGAATCGCGTTTTCGCAAAAAGTGAAACGCGGTCGCGCAACACGAACGTTTTCCTTCTGTCGGTGAAATCGCGAAGACCTTTTTCTTTCACGATGAAAATCGAGGATGGAGAAGACGCTTTGCCATGCTCGAAGAAAAATTCTTTTCCTTTTCGATGACCGCTGATCTACTTTGCCCGCTCGTACGCCGACTTCGATCGAAATTCTTTCCACGTTTACCGGCTGGGCGATAGAAAGCGCAGATTTTTTAAGCGTTTGGTATATTCGAACGATCGTTCGATGGCGTATATACATTGTGTAGCGACGCGGTCGCGCCGCGAAGCTGTTTACCGTTCGTAGGTGGAAATCGACGTGGAAACAATTGACTGGAGCCGAGACAGCGAGCTCGCTGGAGAGCCTATACCGAACGCGGACAATTATTTCTCGATGAACGACTACGCTGCCATTTATGGCGTTCGCCGCTGTCGTTCTTGACCATCCAGCAGCTGTCTCGCGTTATTTTACAGACGCATCGAGGATAAAAGATTCGACGTTGCGCTCGAAGGCCGAAAGATGCATCGTTTCGAAAATTCGGAGACCCTGTGGTCCGATCGAACATGTAGAAATATTATTCAAATCGGTTTCTCCATAAAACCTCCACCGATGGAGGCCCAAAGAAGGAAACTTTACACCGTGAATATCACAGCTCGTTCGATATATATCGATATATATACCGCGCAGCCAACCAAATACACCATCGTCGATCACTTCTTTTGTCTCTCTCTCTCTCTCTCTCTCTCTCTCTTCCCATTATATGGATTCGAGCGGAAAGACAAGGCTCGCCATCTGGCGTTAGCCGTGTTAAATAACCTTAAAACTCTATCGGTGCCCCGTTTATCGTCTACTTATTGTTAAAGTTTGCGTGTTTGAACAGCGACGCTCGGGGATTATCTAATGAGCATGTACGTACACGGAAGAGCAACAAGAGAGTTTTTCTTGCTCGTTTTTTGATAAGGTGATCGGAAAAAGGACGATGAAAATTACAACGGCGGAAATAGGAACCGAGTCACGCTACAGGAAAGAATCTCGAACGATCGAGAAACCAGTTGAATCTTTCCAACCTCTTAGACGAGAAGGCTGCGAAAAGTACGTAAGGCAAACGGGGCGAGGCCTTCGTACGAAAGACGGTACGTTCGTTAGCCGACAGAGGAGGATCAGCATCTACATGGAAAACGCGAGCTTCGATAATACGCGTCAGAGTGTGCGGCGAATTGGCGAAATGCCGTGAACTAAATTCACGAATAATTATAAACGAATGCGTTTAAGAAAGTGGCTAAAGTTAGACATCAGCTAGCGAGCGTAGAGTTCGCGGTCAATCGGATTCGCACGATTCAAGGTGAACCGATAACCCCGACGAGCCGTGAGCGAGGAAGCGTCGATGGTTTCTTACCAACGGATCCATAGGTAACGTTATCCTCGTCGTCCTTTGTCCCTAACGAGTCGCGTCTGATCTACTCGTTACGATTATACGCCTTACAAGATCGTAAATACGCTTTTTCAGCTTAAAATATCTGTGTATGTAAGTAGGGGCTTTCGCGGAGGCTGGTTCGGCTGCTTCGACTCGTCGCTTCGAGAACCTAGACGATCGGACGGTGTTACGAGAAAAGACAGAACGACGACTTAAAGTGTCGCCGGTTGCTTCCTCGTCGGTATACGGAAGGAGATGAACGAGCGAAAGAGCAATCGTTCGATCGATCCGCCTTGTCGTTGCTCGGTATTGTCGGCTGAAACCAACAATTACCAACGCCAACGATTAAGCGCGTCGGAAACTCGTACCTCGTCGACGCAAAAGAGAAGCTGGTACGGCTCGTGGGTAAAAGAGAGACGGAAAGAAAGGGGGAGTGACAATGGTGGAGTGTCGTGCAAGTCGAATTAAACTCGACTGACGTACACGTATGACCTTTATAAACGAGTCAGCGCCCATGCAATCCTGGTCGACGCATAGTCCAATTGTCGCCGCGATTTGACGAGCCGGTAATGCTAGACATTCTCGTCGAACTTTTATGAAATCGATCGACTACTTCTTCTCTATTCCACTCCCCCCTCCCCTCTTTCCAATATCTAAAGAAACTTAGCTAAAACAGTCGATGGAATCCCGTTAACCAAAGACGATACTTAGACGATTCAAAGCGGTACGACTCGAAATACGGGTCACTGTCGGCGTCGACTACGCCTAGATCGCTCGAAAATAACTAGTTGCGATTAAACGTACAGTTCGCTACGTTTCATCTGGCGCTGCGCGACGCTGGCCAATTTCTCTCCGATTATCGAAGCTTCTCTTGAAACTTAACCGATCGGACGGACCGTCTGCATTTTACTGGTAAATAACGCGAAAATATAGAAAATTCGTTTACCAGCCTCCTGTTCGCTAATACGAGCAAGAAGGAGGCAAAAATGGACAGCGCGCCGTAGTTTGTACGGGCCAGATCGACGAACACCGGATGTACGAGGGTTTCGGCCGTTTAACCGGCCGATAAACGGATCGCGCGTCATCGACCGTACTACCGAATAAGTAGTTTCTGGCGAAACCATGTATACATGTTCGATGTACCCTATTGAAGGTCTATGGGACGTTAAACCGGACAGCGTTGTACGCGGTCGAGGAACTGACGATCGTTTCTGTGACGCATACGAAACGAAGACGTGAAAGCTCGGCCGGTCCGGAGAATAAAGCGTTCGACGGCCACTACCGCCGAGAGAAAATTCGAAAGCAACCAGTCGTGAAAACCTGTTCAGCCGAGTCATCGAGTATCGTTCGTGTCCTGATCCGCGAGAACAGAATCCCAGCTAGTCGATCGAGGAAAAATCGAGTATTCGCGTAACGATCGCGATAATTTTCGATCGAGTAAACATCGCGAATCGGTATCCCACGAATTCGATCGTTCGGGTTCTCGATCATCTCATTTTATCGAGAAGCATTACGTTAGTACACTGCGATACCTCGAACCAAAGACGTCACGAAGCACCTTTAGAATTACGCGTCCGTCACAACAGAGCAACATTACCAAATATACACGCTTACGCTCGGTGGACGACTACGCTCGCGGTAACCGTATTCTCCGCAGCAACGACCATCTTTTTATCTTCCACGATACCAGTTCTACGATTCTGCTCGCAACATCAACGCGTCGTTTCGCTAGGTCGTTACGCGAATTCGTTTTTCGGTTAACGCGGACGTAACCTTCTTCCAGGCGTAATCGTTCAACCTTCAACCATACCCTTAACACGTTTTGCGTGACAAGGCACATTATCGACCGACGAAACGGCGACCGTGTCGTTCTTGCGCTGATTACATTTTCTTCGGTCAGAGAAATGGAAATTATAGTTGGAACGCGAACGTACGAAATCGCAGCTCGGAGCGTCTTAGAGCGCGCGCCAACCGATCGCAGAAGCCTGACATTTACGGGCACCTTATGGTGCGCGGAAAGGACACGTTCGCATGAGCGCGCATACACGGCGCGCCGTTTCGTCCTCGAGAAAAAACAGTTACGATTACACGAGCGTAACGAGCTTGGCGTTCCTCATGTTTTCGTACTTACTTTGGAGTTTGTGACGTGGTCGGCCGGCACTGATTCTGGAACGGTTTGCAAAGTACTCCGCATACTAGCGGACATTGTAGGCCAGCCAGTTTCACTGCCTCAAACCCTCCAACGCTTCGACGATGCACCCTCTCCCCCTACGCCTGAAACAGAATGTACGAACCAACGATTAAAACTTCCTTTGCGGCAACTGCTTTCAGAATAGATTCAACGGCTAATGAAAATGTATCTTCATAAATCTGAAAGACAGCCAAAGGTACGGTTGTCCTCGCGTCGACGGTCATCGATGCGAGATCCAATTTAATAAGTTTGGTCCATCGATCATCGACCGACCGACCGTCCTTTGTTAATAACGCGGCCAACCGAATACGTTCGTTTCGAACGGCGAGGAGAATCTGCTTCGTCGCGATGCGGTGCGTTTTTCACGCGACGCTCGGAATAATGTACGCGCTACGCTCAGAATCCGAGCGTGGATCGAGCGAAAATGTTTTCGATTCGTCGGTGACGTTACCGATCATCGTGACGCACGATTGAGGAACATCGCCAAATGCCTTCGATCCGTTTCGCCGAGAAAAGTTAGCGCGATCTATTTGTCAGCCGCGTACCAATTGCGTGGAAAACAGCCTGTCCACGATCTCGAAGTTCGACGTACCTTCGAGAGGAGTTGGGCGCAAACCCGAGGTTCTACGATTCGGTACGCGAACGGCGACGTGAATCCTGCTGCGTTAAGTCAGCCATAGAAACCCGACCTGTACAGGTAGGCGAGAGAGTGAATCATACCTTGCTACCGACTGTACATCGGAACGTAACATCGGGCCAACTTTGGCTCTCGCCTGTCTGACCCGTGGTAAAAGTCTCGCGCTTTGTGCCGGTCTTTACGCATACAGGCTCGTGCGATCAGAGCTAACGAAAGCTCGGAAAATAGGAAAATCGCGCGCGAAAGGTATCGACTCGGGGAAAGCGGCGGCGTTTCCAACGGCGAAAAAGAGAAAACGATAAACTTCGCCGCGTGGTGTATCCGAGCGTTTCAAATGGACGTTGCTTCTCCGTGTGACACTCGCGCGCTGATGTTCGCTCGATTACCTTCTCGTCGACGCTTCCACCGTGTGTCTCCTCGGACAAAACCAACTTTTCCGCGAATCGATCGAACAGTAAGAATTCCAAAAAAATGGTCACCGAAGCGTAAATGGTGGACGGCGATAGTTTCAGTTTGGTTTTTGCCAAAATTTCGATCCAACCATATGGAACGATATCCCCGACAACGAATACAAACGGAGACCGGCTACACGATAGCGAAGAAAAGGAAGTTATCGATGAAATCGCGCGCCTCGTGTCAACCTTATCGCGCGTGTACGCGTTCGGACGTTCCAGCGCGAATTTCTCGGGTGAAACAAGGTTGGCGAAAGTCGTTCCTCGCCGCAGAGATTATTAGTCCGTCCTGCTCCGTTCCAAACATTATCCACGCGAACGTCACGATACGAAACGATTCTGCGACTAATTTCGACCGGAGAATAAATTCTCCAACGTTCGCTGCAACGCGCACCCTTCGTCGAGACACAAAACGCAAAGCGACACGCTTCCGCCTTTGGTCGACCACTTAACAACGGGAAAGCCACAGACCGACAGCTCGAACATATCAAATATTAAGGACGTGTACGCGTATCTTGTGTATCCACTGCGCGTATCGCATCGGAGATAGTAACCACGCGACAAGATCTGTCAATGGGCTCGAATCCGAACGAAGGAGAAACAGGTGTTTCGAAGATAATTTTATTCGGACACCTGCGAGGCGTTTCCAGCTAATAATAGAATCATCGAGGGCGAGCGTGAGCGAATCGTCAGTGAATCGGTAAAACGCGGTCGCGTTCATATTCGCGCGAATCGAGGAGAAGTTGTATTGGGAATTTCGCGGCGAGGGAATGACGCGTGCGCTAGCGTCGAAGCTTGAACCGGCTGTTGAAGTGCGCGCACGACCGTGTCTACGATCGTGACTATACTCGCGGCGGCGGTACGAGAGATCGCGAACGCGGCAACGATTCTCTCGTTCGGTCGAAGGTGGTTTGCACTGGGAGCATCGCGTCGGGCGAAATTAGGTTTCAGACCATCCCTATGAAGTGAAGTGGGTCAGCGGTACACGCGCAGCAAAGAGGTGGCCGCTACAACTACTCCGAAACTTCTCAAACCACCGGCCACCGCCGCCGCTACCGCTACCGCTGCCGCTGCCACCGCCGCTCCCTTCGCGATCGTCTTTACACGCGAACGAAACGTTATCGTTTCGAGCTTGAGAATCTAACGAGCCGACGCGACTTACACGCAACAGAGTGAGAAAAACGCGTGCGCGTTTCCTATTTCGGCTCAGTGATTCGGTGAATCGCGAGGAAAGTTTCCCGTTTGTTTTGCTTCGCTTTGTTTCGCCTTTCCGTTAATTGTAGCGCGCTAGCCACGGACCAAGACTATTACATAAACTCGCGAACCAGGGTTCCATAACGTAATCCAAGAATAAATCGTTGGCTAACGAGTAACAACCAGCACTCGCACCCCTCTCCCTTTATACATCCTACCTACCTGTTCCCCTTCCTATCTATTTTCTTCGCTGGCTCGTTCACTAGGAAAAATAAAGTTTCAGATCGATCGAGAAAAGAACGGCAAAGAGACAAACGTGACGCTAAGCGGTGTAAACTTCGACGATAATAATACCAAGCTATTCGACAACAACCGGCGATACCTAACGAACAAACGCACGCGCGCGCTCGTACGCAGAGATATACATACATACACACACATACATATATAGGCACGTACATAGACGGTCGTAGTACGAGTAACGACCAAATGCCAAGCTTTTCGCGCATCGAGCGTGTTTGCCTTTTAAGAAACGGTGCGCGATCGTTTGGAGAACAATGCTCGGATATCTCGGTGATCGTGAACCGATGGTTGTGAAAGTACAGAGGGTTGTTAAAAATGATCGATGCTCGTGATATCGTTCGAACGAGTCGCGTTAAATTCCATCGGCATCGTCCGATCGATCGTCGTGATGCGACATCGGCTTATCGTTGCAAATTGAATTCTCGCAAAATCGGTGCAAGTTGAAAACGAATAAACGAAATCGAAATAAGGAGAGAGATCGCGGCGAAAAAATATTTTACGACGGACGATTGCAACAGTTTCGTACAAGACAGGAAAACGCGATGGTTCGCGTGAATGATCGAAGACATCGATAAATCGATATTACAGCCGGTGATCGTTTCCCTGGGTCCTGACGCGTCGATCGAAAAAGGTTGATAGCATCGAGAAGCGTGAGTAACTTGCGGCGAAAGGAACAAGAGGGTCTGAGACAGGTAAAAATATATTTCGATTACGACGTGCAACACGTATGTACACACATATATATATATATGTACGTACATATGTTACGCGAGAAAGCGATCTTGACAACGAGTAAGCGTTGGTTCGGCGACGTGACCATTTTTCCTTCGTTTCTTGCAACCGAGTCGGTTTCACGCACTTTGACCGCTTTTTGATGTGGAAACACGGTATTTCGGTGGTCGTGTATACTGCTCCGACATCGGAACGATACATCAACGAGAAACCCGGCCCCCGGTCAGGCTCGAGGCATGCTCGTGACAGACGCGAACGAACAAAATGTGGGGTTAGGTCGGCGAACGAAAGCACGAGTAGGTGAGAGAGAAGCAGTGAGAAAATACGACGAGAATCGGAGTCAAGGGGGAAGAAGCCTTTTCCGAGTTGAGAGCCACATCGGAGGAGACAGCAGAGAGAAGGAGAAATGGAAAAAAAGGAAGCAACTTCTCGCGACATGGTTCGCCGGCAACTCCTTCCTCTGGAGCCTGATTTTTTTTCATACTTACCACCACGTTACACGACCGTGCATATAAACGAGCGATATGGTACGCGCGAGCGCAATTTCACGTATATGTAGACGGGAACACACGCGCATGCATACACGCCAGTCATACGAACGAAACCCACACCCACTTGTACTGCTAGGTAGGACGCAACACGGGGATATATCACTAGTCCGTTAAGATACGTACGCGTCGAGATGCATATACACGCGTACGAGTACGAAAGCAGCACGCGTTTATCTAAGGTAAAGTCTCAGCGTCGAAGTCGAGGTGCACGACGAAGACAGCGGTGGAAGTGGCGGCGGCGGTGACGGCAGCGGCAGCGGTGGTAGCAGCACCAGCGGCTGTAGCAGCACCAGCGATTCAAGCTTCGTCTGCCGCATGCAACGAGTCTCCGATCTGAGATCGGCGACTAACACGAGAAATACACCCGAGAGACGATGGTGATCGGGTACCTCGGAGGCCGCACATCGGTACTCGCTCGTGTATAAAGGCGTGAGTGAGTGAGTGAGCGCACGCGCTAGCTCGCTCACACGCTATTTTTCTTTCTCTTCTCTTCTCTTCCCTTCCTTTCCTTTCCTTGCTCTTCTCTTCTTTTCTCTCTAGACAACGTTCCCTCTCGTTCGTTCTCTTTCCACTACGCCTCCTTTCCTATCTTTCTCTTACTCTTTCACTCTCTATCCCTCTCGTGTGCGCGTATACTCTTTCACTCGGTCGTTCTCTGTCACTCTCTTTAGATGTCCGTCAGTAACCTAGAAAGCGGTGGCGGCGGCCATTCAGGATTACGGGACTCCGTCCGTACGTCCGCCTTGTCCGACCGATCGACCGAGGGGATACAACCTATGTTTCGTTCCGACCACGAAATCCCAATATTTTAAATTCGATTCGACCGTTATGACCGTTGCGATCGATTCGACTAATTCGACGATTTTCACGCCACGAATTCGTATAAGCACATACTCCGTTTTCGACGGTCGACGACGTCGACGACGTTGCTTTCCTAACGGTGAGACGACGAAAATGCAATCTCGACCATGTGATTGACCTTAAAATCGTGAAAACTGTCCACAAAAATGACACTGTACTCCTTGGACGCAAGCACTACTCACTAGCCGCGATCTTGGTTGAGAGAACGCACCTTCGCCACGACAGATCGGCAAGAGCACTACGGAACTATGGGTGTGCTCCTTTTGCCAGCGTTCTTACGTTTAGCTCGTCGCGAGATAAATCAAAACCGAGCCGATCCTTTGATCGAGCGGCTTCGATACAAGAGATATTTACCCATTTGTGACAGATTTTCCGTACGAGACGCACCACATTAACGACCGTCCCCCACCTATTACCACATACAGACATTACCACACTTCGATTTTTCAAGATGGCGACGCACCGTCGTCGGGTCGAAACACGATGCGGATGGGCCGTAAAGTCGCGGCGCTGTAATCGCACTGATCACCGACGCTACGCGGCGGCGAACGATGCGACAACCCGCCAACATTCGAATCACCTATATATTCTCGCGACGCGTTTCCTACCATCAACGACCGAATTCCCGAATTCGCTTCGAACGGAGGAGATGTCTAGGAAAAATATCTCGTTTTCATACTTTTCTACGAATATTATTCGACGAATGTACACTGATACAGTTTAGCTTTGTTCGTTTCGAGTTTAACCTCAAAACATGGGATACTTCTGTCTGAGAGCCCTCTAATCGATAGCAAAATATTTTTGTAACAATTCCTCGTATATGTCTTTGTCGGTTTTCAAGAATAGACAAAAGATTACTCTATCCACCTGCAATTTCAAACAGGCATCAATATCTTGACACGCTACATCGGACTGTAATGTTGCCATATTTCGTCAAAATGAAATCTTACGCTGTCTTTGTTGTCGAGTAGGAACTTCTTGACCGTTGATAAAGCCACTTTGGCTGCTGGTCTTTGAGGATATCCATAAATTCCTGTTGATATACAAGGAAAAGCAATTGTGCGCAACTCATTTGCTCTGGCAACTGTTAAACTATTTTCATAACACTCCTTCAACTTTTCTGGCTTTTCACCTTGCGGACCAACCGTATGAATGACATCTAAAAAGTTACACCCATGAAAATACAACCCCTGACTATGAGTTTGTCATACTAACGCTTTGCAGGCAACATATAAGCCCCAGTTATTTTTGCTTCACCGACACGACATCCTCCCAGAGTAGCGCACTCTTTCTTTAAATTTGGTCCAGCAGCTTTGTGAATAGCTCCATCAACTAGGGAATAGATATTTTACACTTCTCGATATACCGGGCTATACTTTATCGATTCTTATTTCTAGGGAATGTCCCTATGTATGAATACCTCCGCCGCCGCCGAGAAGACTCGAGTTTGCTGCATTAACGATCGCGTCTATTTCGAGGGAGGTGATATCTCCTTGCCATATCGAAATTTTCTTAGCCATTTCCTCCTCGACCTTTTCGACTTTCTCGAGATTCATTATACCGATATTTCCTTTATTTTTAGTCCAATATTCCACCCACGTTGGAATTTGGTCCAACGTAATTACGCTCCCTTTATAATATTTTCTTTTTTCTTCTAGTGGCATGGTCAAGAATTTCTCTATTCAACAGAAATTCAATGATAATCGACGACATTTCGTGTCGTTTTATTTCCTATCGTTTCTACCAACAGAACAAACAACCAATAGCAATCAAGTGTTTGTTCTATTTTAGAACGATATAGTTTACATATCGATGTTCGCCATCGTATCGAACGATCGACAACATCAACCTTTACATAACTATCGAAATAAACAAAATGATCGTTTGCCTTACGTTTCTCAACTTCGAACGACATCTTCGCTTCAGGATGATTGACAGACGTAGCAAAACTCTTCTGAACCAAGAAATGTTCAACTATGGGTCGAACTACGGCGGTAACTGCGAAACGATCGACGACGTTCGCCTGGAAATCAAAAATAATTCTTCCCTCACTACGCAGTTCACTTGGCCCTTGATATCCCCTCGTCCCTTACTCTGAGTGTCAACATAGTCTTCCACTCGAAAAAATCGTTAACAACCTTTACCGATCATCGAATTCTACTTCCTCGAATCAAAAGTTCAAGCCAAGTTCGAACCTTTGCAGCTTCGTACAGAATTCCAGTTTACACGACAAGAACTATGCCAAAGTCTTGTTTTGTTTCTATCTCGTCTGCGGTCGTGGCCGGCGAAAACGTAGTTGGAGGACAATCGCTGCCGCAACGAAATTTGCATAGAGACATCTGGTGGAATGCGATGCAAACGTATCGCTAATTTTACAATTCGAGTGCGCCATCTGTTTCCATTATCGAATACTGTATTTAAACCGACATCTCTGTCCATACATGGTTCACACGCAAGATTTATTCTAATTTTCGCGTTTTAGATATATACGATAAATTCTTTCCATAGTTTACCGTTCTTTGGCCTCGTACATTACGCTCCATATACCGAGTATGCAATTAAATTTCCTTATTTTTATAATTTTCCTGAAGCTGTTTAAAATTCAACGTTCCATGGTAATAAATACAATATACTAAAATACAAAATTTATTATAATAGATGCAACGGTGATACGTATGGTGATTACCCACTGTGTAAAATCGCTAGATTTTACGAACACGAACTTATTCACGCTAGGTAAAAGTACGACGGAACGCAATTTTAATAGTCGAATGTCAGAAGGATAATGACGTAAGTCGTAAGTAACGGTCGTCATCGTTGCGGTTCCTTCTCGAAGAAGGTGGTTTATATAGATATCAAATGACGAAACAGAGATATACCGTTATTTGATATCGTTCTATTTATGGGTCAAATGTCCAAGCTTTGTCAGAAAGTTCTATCAAAATAAGGATAACATAATCTTTAAACGTAATACTTTCGCGTACAGAGATTCTTGCGTACCTGGATACTTCACTTCTTTTGTCACTGGTCGTAGCTAGAACGAAATATTTCTCACGTTCGTTATTATCCAAATACTACCGATTAAGAAAACATATCGAGCTATCTGTCGAAACGAGAGCATCGTTCGATTTTACTACTCATCGTCGTTTCATTTAATAGAGTTGAGGAATCATCGTTAAGTAGAAATATCTATAGATTGAAGGCGCATAAAATTAATGAAAAGCGCGCCGACGCCGACGCCGACGGTGACGTTGATGCCGACGCCAATGTCGAATCCAACCACAAAGTCAACGCCAACGCTAACGCCAACGCCAACGCTAACATTCAACGTCATCAGCAACGCCACCCCGAAGAGAAATACCGAACGAACCTATATTCTTGTGCTTTATTTCACTACGTTTCTCTGTATAGGGAAAGACTTTGCAGCGCATGCTAAAAGCTCCAATTATCGATCCATCTGCGCCTGAGCGTTCGCGTTCGGCACACAAGCTTCGCGTACGTCGCCTAGGTGAAATCGTCTTACGTGCGACCGACACAACCGACCAGATCAGACTTATTTGTTTCATACTTGTCGACGTTGCGAGTACAGGCAAAGAGAAAAAGATGCCACACCGTATGGATAACACCAAGGCGATATTTATATTCTGTGAGTTTCTTCGATTAACTATCAGACTTAGCAATAGGGCTGCTTAATCGAACTAGAAATCCAACTGATTCGATCGTGGCGCAACCAATCGACTTATTATGCTGGTTAACTATCAAGTTGCTGCGTTCTGCTTTCATCACGTTTGCAACATTACGTTGAATATCACGTTGTAAAACCTAAGGAGTTTAATTAACCGAATAGTCGGAACGAGAGCAGAGGACATTGTGTCAGTCGAACTTCGCTGACATGTTCATGAGATTGAGATTTTCATTTCAGCGTTGCTGTATCCTTCTTGCTGTATTTCACAATTACATCGTTAATTCGCAACGTCATGTCGATGAATAAGATTTTAACGCGACTACCATAAAAATAAGGGAGCAACGTTTCACCAGATGCTCCACGCGATAGCGCGCGACGTCATTTTTACGGGGCGGTTTTCATAAAGTCAACTACCCTGAATCATTCATTGAGAGTGATAGGGGTGAGAAATTTTCAATGAAAAAGTCATCGACGCGCGCACCTTCCTGGGAAGGACAGTGGCAAAGAGTTTATGATCAAGGAACCTAGCTCGTCGTATCGTAACAAATGATATTTTCTTTCAGGGTGTGTCCTGAATACCGCGTTCAGCGTACCTAGCTCATCGCCGACGCCGCAAAAATTGGACGACCAACTATACACGACACGTCGAACACCGAAAATTCTCATCGACTTTCCGGGTTCCAAGTCCAAGTCGAAGACTTCGCCATCTCAGACTTTGGTAAGAACACTCTCCCACAACGTGAACGAACGCAATCGCGCAAATGATGTAGCAAAATGAATTCGTTATTCCCGTAATCTGCACCAAAGTCCATTTCATCGTCACTTACATCTAGTTTTAATAGTAGTTCTCGTCATCGACACACCTACATACATATATTAAATCCTCTTTTTTCAAAGAATAATCTTGATATCGATGTATTTTAAAGCTGGTGGGAAATTTGAACGAAGCGAAGAGTACTACTACAATGTCCTCGGAGTCAACAACGACGCATAGATCATCTTCCGTGGAGCAACCTTTGTATCGTCTGGACGGTAATAATGGACAAGCTTGTATTCTTCTGCAAGTAGACGCCCTGATCACCGTGAAATATCGCACGAAAAAGGGAGAAGACGATGTAAGATAAGACAGCGTAAAGGAAATACAAGAGGAAAATTGTGGGAAAAGAATAAGACATCGAAAATTTTGTTTCTTTTTTAGGAGGCGAATATTTATGTTCCGACCGACGCTACCGTGACCGGCAATTGCGATAACGAAAATACAGTGACGATGTTGCTCAAGTGGGATGCGTATATACTATCATGGAGCTTCGCAAAGGTAGGTAACACATCGTTTTTCCTGCGATTTTTCTTACTATAGTCTCAGCTTTTTCTTGGCTACTAGTTCCCTAGTTATTTAAAGCCTAGAGCTTATAGGAATCGTAGGACCTGCCAGCTGATTTCCAAATAATTTTATCAACATCTTCCTGATTCCGCCGTAACATTGAGTAACCTTGAAGTGGCCTTATCGTACGATAAATCGTATATAAGTTGACGTATATCGGTATCATTTTGATAAACGATCCTGTGTACTATCCACCACTGTCAGAATTACTAAATTTTTAATTACTTTGGAGACATTCAGGCAAGTGGATATATTTTTACCGCGTAGGTTTACGTCTAAATTTAGAAGCTCCAACCCCTAAGTCCATAAGATGTGCACAATTGCTAACAATTACTGTTTTGTACTGAAGTTCCTCTCGGTTTCTTTTGGCGCGTAGTAGGAGTCGTTGTTTAAATTTTTGTAATTTACATGCACTTTGCAACTGCGTTCGCAATCTAACGGGCTTCTGCCGCATATGGAAATTAAATTAAAAAATTAAGATCATTTTAACGAAAATATCGTACTTTAGGGAAGCTACGTTTTTAAGATGCCTACGTAAAGCTTACGTTTTACGATAAATTAATTTGTCTGGACAAGCAGACGCGTAATAATCTTCCTTCCTTTAGTTATAGGCTTAGTTATACACGGGCCATTCCTAGAAACGGTCGAGGTCACGAATGTTGCGTTACCCTCTCTCTCGTACAAATCGATACGCGACCAACCCTTTTTCCTCCTTCCAATTTTCTGCGATTCTATTCTTTCGGGTTTTTTTCATCCGTACGCGACGACTTTCGATTTCCGTTAATGCCGTTACATCGTCCGAAAAATTCATCGTCCATCCTTCGATCGAAATTGATCGGATTCCGAAGACGACGGTGAAATAACGGAGGAAACGAATTGTTTTTTCAGACACCCGGTGGTGAACGTTGGTACGTGGAGAAGATCGAACTAACGTACAACTCGAGCGATCGACACTTCGTAAATATCGATCAACCAAGTAAGTCGATTCGAACGGAAGGCTCGTCGCGCGAGATGTTCGTTTCGCCGATCGGATAATCACGAATTATTTTTGTTTCAAGACAAAACGATTAGATTGAGTACCGGACAAAAGCACAGCTCCATGCTGTTCCCGACACCGGTTGGAAAGTCGTACGCTTGCAGCGAAGAAACGGAAGTTCAATTGACCGATGGGAAAAATCACGCCATAGTGCTCCTCAGGTATTAACAAATATCAAGCGCAAAAATTAATCTTAGGAAATTCTGCCTCGAGTATAGAGAATCGTGTTAATAATTAAGTTGGCGATAGTTAATAATCGGCGGATGGATTTTTATTCGACATTTCAGGGACATGAAGCTGCAGCCGTTCAAATTCAAGAACAACGAGTTTGCAGTGGAATTCTCGTGCACGTCGTTGAGCGCGCGCGGATTTCGGGACGAAACAGCGCCTGTCGCGGTTGGTTCGACGTTGGCTGTTGCCGTTCTACTTACTATCACCGGTTATGCGGCCTATCGTTACTTCAAGGTGAAGAAAGTCAAATACGACACTATGGAGTAAGAGCTTTCTGGGGGACGCTGCCTAAGGCGATGCAACACTTGGAGAACGACCAATCTTTTCTACGAGATGCTCTTCTCTGTGGTCGCGTAATCGTCGCTGTCGTCGACGACGTGATACGATATTGTCTTGGTCCACCTTGATACAACAATTCATCGATGCAAACGTTCCTTCCAGAATCCGGAGCTACGTTCGTTTGAAACTTATATCCCGACAGTACGCCAACGTCAACATTTTATCCATGTTCCCTGAACGTTTGTAAACCATTATTCGCGTCAAATTGTCCTATTCAGAGTTAACGATATTAACCGGAGGAAAAAGGAAACATCCGTGCGGTTATGATTGCCCAATTCGTGAAACGCGTTCTTTGCCATCCGTTTGGAACTCGTATCGATGCGTAGGCGTCAAACGAAACTTCATTGGTTCGTACTTTTAGGTCGGTCGCAAACGGCTACAACTTGTCTCTGTAAAAGTCGTTGGTTGCAAAAAACGATCGATTGGGACGGATCAAAGTAACGAACGAGCAACGTTCGGGATAATTATTAACTAAGATACACCGTGTTCGTGTTAAATTCGTGTTCGCGAGCTCTGATGGTTGTATCGATAGATTTCCAGTTGGTAGATATCGGTTCGCTTTTCCCTGTCGTGGATAACGCGGATTAATAAACATCGTCTACGTAGGAGGGAATACTCGGAAGACTACGTCGTTCGCGAGATACACTACTCTCTTTCTCACAAATCGTATACTTGAACTAAAATGTTTGTATCGTGTTTCGTACTTTTTATCGATAGCTAGCTGCGACGCGAGTCGCGAGGAATCTCGTACACATAATTCTAACGTATAGCGAGCGATCTCGAAGCGGATTAATCTTCTCTACGTTACGATATTCGTTTATACGCGCGTTGAGTTGATGCCGTTTGCTTCCGATGATTTGTGAAATCCTTCGCTTTGGTAATTTATATCATAAAACGATAAAAAAAAAATAGAGAGAGAGAGAGAGAGAGAGAGAGAGGGAGAGAGAGAGGGAGAGAGAGAGAGAGAGAGAGAGAGAGAGAGTGTGCGAGAGAATCGTCGATTTCCTCGAAATTCCGAGGAAGGAAAGCCCTGACTGGCAGCTGAGAGTAGATTCGTTAGAAAAACGAATAGCATAGACGAGCAAAATTCTATCGCGGTGATACTCAGATCATTCGGCATCGATCGACGGTTTCAGATTGCTAGTTTTAAGCTTTCGTCATTTCTTCCGTTTTCAAATGTACATAGTATTTAACAGCGTCGTCGTAAACGTATCGTGTCGCAAATGACAAGACTCAAATACGACATTTAATTTCACGTAAACGGCCGAATAAACGGTAGATTCTACTTCGTCGAGTAGAAATCGTTTCGCTGTTTTATTTGAAGCGCGTTTGAAATAAACCAGCGAGACAAAAATCGTGCGATTTACGAATCGTGGATCAGTGTGTGGCATTTGCATTTTATATGTGTGACGATCGCTAGATTAAGTCGTTTTCATTTTTATCTTCTAATTCTCGATGTAATATATCGTGTAAATATATTAGGACGCGATCGGCGAAGCTCCCTGTATAGAAAGCCCAACGTTTCCAACGAGAGAGAGAGAGAGAGAGAGAGAGAGAGAGAGAGAGAGAAGCACAGCTACCTACGTTGCTCGAGGGAAATTCAACGTTAACGCGTAACAAATCGCGTCCCGATTAATTATCCGTATCGTTTGTCCGATCCGTCTTCTTATCCTTCGCAACTTCTTTTTCCATCGTTCGCGAAACGAAACCGCGACGCGATTCGCAAGCTTTGACGATCGCGTCGAGTTTTCGCCTACCTTAAGTCTGTTCAAATTCGTTACTAATCTAAAGTAACATTCGTTACTGCTCTATAGCGTATGGATAGACCATTGTTACGTATAAATACATATCTTAACGCGTAAACTTATCCCTGAGACGATCGAGCGAAAGAATCGACGGTGAGCCGTCGTGCTTTGGGAACGGGCGAGGCGAATAAGCGAATACACGTGGTCGTCGATCTTTGATCAACGATATTGTAAAGGTTTTCGCTATGTGCGAAGTATGGAGAAGGTAGAAAAACGAATCTCGGCGAGACTATTCAAGGGAAAGGATATCGAATCGAACGGCCGATCGACGACACGATCCCAAACGTCGTACATAAGCGTAATCTGCACGCGTGCGTATATGTTTGCGCGTGTTTCGCAGGAATAATATTACAATTAGGGATATGTGCGTAACACGAACCTCTGTCTTCCAAGCGTGTATTAAAGTTAAACTTTTGTGTGTATATACCTATATATATATACACGCATAGAATACGTGTACATTTATATATACACACGTATTGCACACGTATATGCATATATTTATGAACATTTACACACACGTATGTTATATATACTACCATACATACACAGACACACGCGTACACACAGGAAAAATGTATTTGGAGAACGAAGGAGAGATATTATGGTTATCGCGTATCTCACTTATCGGCATACATATCTAATAAAATTGAACGTGAAAATCAACGTGGTAACGATCGATTCGCGATGTTTCGTCTACAGAACGGAGAGACGTGTCTTCTTTTTTCACGTAACTGGAGCAATTCGAAGGACGTGCGTCTCGAATCGAGGATATTGTGTATAGGGTGGCGTGTGATGTCCGTTTGAATTTTTCGATACGATACAATTAGTTAGAATACGCCGGCATTGTTGATACGCAAAAATATGGTCTAGATGTAATTATAAAAATGTATTTTTGTGCTAAAGTCAATCTTATTATAAACATTATCGATAGATAGCGGTCGATTGAAGCGGTAGCTCGATGCCTGTGACTTTCACAATTTCCCGTTACGAGGCGTTAGCAACGACGCTACGCGACGCGACGCGACGCGGCGCGGCGCGGCCAGGCGCGGCGTAGCGTCGCATCGGCCAGCAATAAAACACACACATAGCAGGGGTTGTAAAGTACTTACGTTTATGGAAAAGAGATTACAGAGCAGGATACAAAGGTGAAACGAAGGCGCGATGCCGCGGGAAACTTCGATGGAACGGGATGGAACCAACGAATCTCGTATTGCTTGACGTAATGCATATGCAGCAAGCTTTGAGCCTCGTAAGAATCGATGTAACGAGCGACACGCGAGAAACAATGCGAAACGACGAGTTACGTGGTTAGCGCGCGCCAAACAGAATTGTATCCATATCGATCAAAAAATAAAGGCTGTTATACAAGTTTGTTTGTTGCGTGTTCGATTAACCGGAAATTTGCTGGCAAGGCGTCGATGAACAGCAGAGACGATTAGACGGAGGACAGAATTTGCACGTGGACCGTAGGTAAGTACGTAGGTGTGCATGGGAAGAGAAAGAAAGAGAGAGAAGGGGATCGAGCGACATAATAATTTCGGCTGGTAGTCCGTGGAAGAGGGCGTGAAAAGCACAGTCGAGCAGGCTTACGTTGGTCTCGTCGTGGTGCGGGGAGTCCCCCGGGATTTGCGCAACGCGGGGCACAGTTGTCGATACAGTTCATTGTCGCAATGTCCATTGAAATCTCCGCGACAATAGGTGGAGCAGGCTGATCGTATTGTCGTCCGCGTACATCTCGAATCCCTCTGGCTGGCTGTCTGGCTAGCTGGCTGGCTGGCTGGCTGGCTGGCTGGCTGGTTGGCTGGCTAGGCCGATCTTTCGGAAAGATCGGGTCGGTAAGGAAAGGTTACGTCCGTTAATCTCTCGGATCTTACGCGGCCTTCTACTTTTGCTCGTTCGTCGATCGTAAAAAGTATTCTCTCGATGAAACGATGATGAATCGTTTGCGGAGGATGACGCGACGACGCGTAACAACGGCATCGCGAGATAACAGCGATCAGGATGTAAAAGGGGTTGGCAAAATAATTGAGCGTAATTGGTCAGGTTTGATGACAGATGCGATCCTGGCGGGGGTTCCAGGCACAAAGCAGCAACGGACGAACGAAGGAGGGATAGGGATAGGCAGAGGGATGCGGACGGGAACGGGGATGGCCTATAATTTATAAACTAGGGGCTGTTTTGGGGTAATTGCAGATAACGATGAGGCGGTCCGGATAACAAGCCGACATGGGAGTCACTGGACACCCTGCCACTCCAGCATCCACCGGTAACACCATAACCTTCGTTATATACGGCTATTCTCTCGTGCTCTGTATCGTTCGCATCGCTGTCCAACCATAAGTTACGTCACGCGTGACACCGCCGCGCGAGGGATCTCTTAATAAATCGCGGCTTTTGCACTCCCGTTTGATGGCGTTGCTTTAATTTCCGCCGCGTACGCGATTAAAGGAACGACGAGCGATGGGAAGAAACGTCTGGTGAATGATAGCTGGATAAAAAGAAACGATGCGGAAATCATCTCCGCGAAGACAATAGCGGGCCTTTTACCTAACATTTCGTAGCACGCGATCCGACTTTGACGGTCGAATAGGTTTTTCGTTTCCTCTTTAAAACGTACTTCACACCTTGTTGAGCGAAATACGTACAGCGGTTAGCTCGCCGGGAATCCGTTTAGTTCGCAACAAAAGCCGCTCAAACTACCTGTCCCCCGGTCTCGAAAACAAATTGCGACCATATTGTGACAAGCTAGCGAGCCTCCACTGTTTGCTTTCGAACGGTTAACTACACGATGTTTGCGTAAACCGCAAAGGAGAAACGCCTACTATCGGATCGGATGTCGACAGCCGGTTAAACGGCGGGCGTTCTTCGATTAGCCTTCGCGCGTTGTCCCAAATTCGATCCGTTTCCTTATTACATCGACGTAAAAAGAAATACGGTGACGCGCGATATTATCGAAGCATCAGCCTCGGAGCACGAACGCCAACTCGTCCGAGGCTGGCTGTCGCGTTTTAATCGGCTGTACACGTGGATGGACCGAAGAGACGCTTCCTGGAGGCGCTATAAATACAACTCTCGGAGGTATGACGCGATAATTACTCGATTCTCATAACGCAGCGAATAGCCTGGACGACTTGGCGGTGATAAGCCGATAAAAGAATGGCATGGCCTTGAAATGTTTGCACGGTCAGCGCAAAGAATCGTCGTAACATCGCGCGTTTCGATTTCGTCCCTACGAACTCGTATAGACGTGTCGGGTATCGCCGGTCGAAAAGTCGCGCGAGCTTCCATCGCGTTTCGCGACTATCCGACGATCGAAGGGTGCTCGTACAGCACACTGTAAGCGCCAGAATCGAAAAACGTCGTTTCTCTATTGGAAAATGTTCTACTCGCCGATGAGAATACCGCGGCACAAAATTTAAGAGCAATTTTCTATTTTAAGTAGCTATAAATAACGCTAGAAGACAGTGCCACTGGGATAGTACAAACGTTTCGAGTCGATCGTTTCTTCATTTTTGTCTACGCTATCTCTCTGAACGAATAAAAGATGGCGCATCAGGATTTTTTCTACAGAGACGCTTTTCCTTTTCGCGAACCTCGGCCACGTTACGACGTGCAAGTTTTCTCTTGCCGTTGAGAAATTCGTTTCTCGTCGCCTACGGTGTTTTCTACAAACGCGTTTCGATCCTCAGCTCGACCAAACGAACGAAATTGATTTGTCGCCAATAAACGAGGGTGTAACGTCTAATTAAATAAACCTTGGTTGCGATGCGGACGATTTCATCGCTCGAAAGCCAGTCCCCGGGTGGAAAAAGGGGGACAATGATACGCGGAACACGGGAATGAGAGACGTTGGAGGGCTGACGCCGGTCGCCTATGTACGCGCCTATCTACCCCCCTTTGGGGTGCTCCGAACCGACAGATTCAACGATGTAACGCGACGCCCGCCAAACTTTCTCTTCGTTTGTTTCGCATTTTTCACCCCGTCGTTCTACCTTGTTTTATCGCGTGCCGTTCGTTTTATCGCGCTAGAACCTTCCATATTACCCACGAGACGAAGAAATTTACGACAGACGATCGAGAAGGTGTAGGTCCGACGATTCGCTGAATTTTCCATTTGCTGTCGATCGCGCTCGTGAATGCGCAGGATGTCGTGTACGCGTACGTGGGTACCTACCTACTGGTTGCATCGTTCACGAGGGTTCGTCGGAAAAAGAGGACCGGAGAAAGTTTATCGGATTGGAAAGAGGATGAAAGTAGAGGTGCAGGAGATGGGGAAAAAGAGAAAGAGAGAGAGAGAGAGAGAGAGAGAGAGAGAGAGATAAAGAGAAAGAGAACGAGAGAGGGGAAAGGTTACAGGGAAAGACAGGAACGTGGCGTGAATGGAGGGAGTTCATAATAACATCGAGGGGGCAACAGGGTTCTCTGTGTTCAGATGCTCTTTTCAAGAGTGTGAACCCTCCTCGACGCGCATTCAAGTGTTGTCGCTTTGTAATACCTCTTAATACCGTTCGCTGTCGACGTTATTAAGGATCCGGAACATATTGTCGACATAACAGTGGCAAATACCTCTATGGCGTCAAGCCTTTATTGTTGGTGTCAGCGCGGGCGCGGCCACGGCCACACTGTCCGCGACAGGAAGCGGCGGATCCGGAGGAGAATTTTTTTCGAAAAAATTTCGTGCAATCGTTCGAATCGATGCTCGGTTCCGTCGAAAGTCTCGACGTAGCGACGTCCAAGATTTCGCGAAAAGATCGTAGAACGCGTTCACGTTGTTCGAACGGGTCGCCAGTTTGTTGAAAGTCTGAACTACGAAATTTTGAAACGCAATAAACCGAGTGTGAGAACGAGTTTCTAGGGCTTGGCAGATTTATGCCACGATGCCACTATGCAACAGTCGTACTTTACCTGCAGATAAATCGTGCGAGTCAGCGTAAGACGACGCTAGTTAGAGACCTGCGTCCACCTTTTTTTCCCACAAAACTCACCTGACACAAGCCTCGCAGATAAGAGAAGGCCGAATGTGCCAGGTAGCATATATTAGGAACGGTTTCTTCGAGCGAGTGACACGTGCCAACGCCAAATCAAAATACCAAACGCGTGCCAACGCGCAATACGTAGGAGTTTCGTGTTAACGTGCGCGCGTCTTGCAAATGCATTCCGCGTTTCCTATCGTGCGAATAATATGGCATAGGTGTCCGATGCAAGAAAAACGAGGATACCACGTTCTTGCCGTTTTCATTTGATCGACGGCCCGTATAGCTGGCACGGTGCAACCGAGAGCCAAAACGCGGGAACAAAGGCTGAAACGTTAAAGAGGTGGCGCGTTCCTTTCGATGTTTCGAGGACGTAGCAAACCCCTTTTAATCCAGCGACTGCTTACCATCGGGTTCGTTTCCCGCGCGACGCGTCCAGCCGATGCGCGTTACAACAGGGACGATGACAGTCCATCGTATCGACTACCCTCAAATCACCGAGCGCGCCTAACTAACCGTGTAATCGACAATTTCAGCCCATTAGGAGGTTCCACGTGTTCCCTTCGCAAACTACCTCGAACACGATTCCGTGGATACGCGCGACAAACTACAGCAAACACCGATCAACGAATCTCCGTGCGCGTCTCTATTAAAATCGGAGCTCGCGTCGCATAAACCACGCGACTTTGGTTCTACGTTATGCCGAATTTGCAGCGTCGAGAAAAAAAAAAGAAAAGAGAAATATACACGTCGAATCGACGTAGCTTTCTTCCCGAGGTCGGTATAAGAATTCGTTTACGACCGATCTTTCGAGAACCTGCTCGCGAAAGTGATAAGCGGCAAGAATGGAGAAAAAAACGCGTAAAAAAAGAAGCACAGGGAAGAACGATGGTTCGGTACGAAGTTGTCGGACAAATCGGTTTTTCGAATCTGGAACGCGAACCCACTGACACGGAACCGTGGCATAAAGTGGGCAGTGACACATAAAGGGCATATTTTCTGGCATTAGGAAGGTCCTGAGTAGCTACCTGTGTTCACGCTTGTTCGCGCTCTCCAGCCGAAGAATCTCCCGCACCGATCTCTTTCCACCAACCGTTAATGGGAAAATAACCGACGGATTACGTCGCCTAATCCACTCGTCAACGCGATATCGCATTGTTCCGCGAGACAAGAGGAATCTCGCGCTTTCGTTTTCTTTTCCGCTTGCGAGATTCTCGATCGCGCCTCGTCTCATCCCATCGCCAAGGATCTCCGTGATTTCGACCAGCGATCGCGTGTTTTCTCGGGGACGTGCATTTCCTCGAGAAAGCGAATCGAAAGGGAAAAAATGGAAAAAGAGGAAAAGAGGCACGGCGTGGACGTATTAGACGCTGCCTGTCACCTGCGTATGCACCGAGCACGTACGTACGGAATAGCTTTCTAAAAATAATCGTCGACGATTCTAGTCGTCTCGCTTATACGCGATATGTACACGACCGCGCGAAGATAGCCGCTATCTCGACGAGCCGGTGTCCGATGTCGGCCACCAACGCGACCACCGCGTTGCGTCGCATCGTGTCCGTACTTTCGATCCCCGCGTGCCGTACGCGTCGCTTATTGTTCGCCAATATTCCTTTCAGAGATACCGTAACCGCGTGACGACGTCGTACTCCACCGCGTAAGTACGCGTTTGTACGGAAATACGAGATACCCGAGACGACCGGAACGCGGGCCGTGCAGAGATTCGTCCGTTTTCTCGCGAAATTCAACCCAGATACGTATCGTCGTACCGCTACTGTATGTGTAGGTGGATCGACGGTTCCGGGCAGCTGGCGAGCTTAAACGCGCGGAAGCTTGGGGAAAAAGACTCGGCTTCGTTTAACGAACTTTACGTAGATATATATAGGTATAGGTATACGCGTTTCGACAACGTCCGTCAGGAAAGGTCTCTACTTGCATCGGAGCGTTGCTCGCGTGCCACTTACAAACGCATCGTCGCAAAGCCCTCTGTGCGCGCTTTGTTCGACGGGTTCAGGTGAAACCGTAGATACTTGACATCGTGGCGGACAGAGCGGTGGAACGAGCGTCGTTGTGAAACGTCGCGCTTTCGAATCTACGAAAGGCAGTCCGGTTTAATTTATCTGGATTTACACCGGTGAAGATGCCAACAGGCCGCTTGCCGACGAGTTTCGAGGGGCTGAACGAGAGGACAAACGGAGGATCGTCGAGTCGATTTTGCACAGAGCCATTTTGGAATGCAATTAAACGCGGTACAACGAAATACGACGCTGGTGCTGTGCTACCAGTGACGGTGCTCCGCTCCGTTCCGCTGCGTTCCGCTTTGCTTCGCTCCCTTCGTTTCCTCCCTCCTCCTGTCATCCTCCCATGATCCCATCGTGGCGAGCCTTCGCCCCGACCCCGCTGCCTCCTACTCGTCGAGCTAGGAATACCTCCGTTTATCCAGGTACGAGCTGGCTGCTCGCTCTCCAACCGAGCACGAGCTTTCTGTGCCGCGGCCCCTCGCAAAATCCAATCGTCTCGCGACCATCGTCTTAATTAACAGGAAATCGTCTTTCCCGCGACTCGCCTTCGAAACGGCAGGAATTTCGCGCCCAGCGAATTTTCCGGCACTCCGCGAAAGAAGACGCGAACGTACGAAAAGCGACCGACAAGAGGAAGAAAACGAAAAGAACGAGGTAGAGGAAGCGCCGGGAATCGTTTTGATAAGAAAGCGCACCCCTGTCCTACGGGAGCTGCGCCACGGGATACAAAGAGGGTACTCGGGGGATGAAGGCGAGGGAGGGAATAGGAAGACGAGGAAGAGGAAGAGGAAGCGGAAAGGGGAGGGGGAGAGAGCGAGCAAGAGAGAGAGAGAGAGAGGGGGCGGGAAAATGGCGGCTCGGAGGTCATCCGACACCAAATCGAAGGAGACGCCATCGCGAAGCGCGGCACCGCCCCTCTATCATCGGTTCTTGCCTCTGCGAGTGTTATCGTTCCGTCTGACGCGCGCTTTCCAAATTCCACCGACTTTTCCTATGGACGACGCAACTTGCTGGATACGCCGAGACGTCTCGAGTCGAGTTTCGAAATATTCTCATAACCGCGACTCAAGTTCCGATCCGTCGTCGATCCGAACGATCGGTCGTTCCTGTCCGATAACCGGGTTTGAGAGGAACCGCGATCAGACGCCAGCAAGCTACGCGCCAAGAAGCAAAAAACCAGGGAAAATCGTCGGAGTCTCGCGACGCGATCTGTTTCTCGACGGGTGAAGTCACAGCTTGGGGAGTGACGCGGTGGGCAATTAGTCGGAAAAGGCGGAGCGGATTCAAAGGATTGGCAAGGCGTGGCGGACAGGATCGAGATTTTCGTGGCCCGTTAAAAGACACGTTCGTTTGTCTCTGCCAGAACATCGGCTTTCATTGATCTACGTAACGCCGACGGTGGTCCGTCAAGCTCGATGCTATTTTCATCCGCTTCCTGCCGACGGACGAGACAAGGTCCTGGCAGACCGCGCGATTCCGTTACATGCGTATATACGTGTGTACAGATAAATATACGTATACACGTCTGTACGACATGTTCACCGCGTTGCCAGTCGCAAATCGTTTTCTCAATCGGAAACGCGTTTCGCCGTTTACGGAGCAACCCGGGTGGCGCGAAAGCGGCGAGACCGAGCGTAACCAAGACTGGAAACGATTTTTCCATCGTGTAAATACGTCGGCCGCGTTCTCAGCCGAGGCAGAGAGGAGGAAAGATCGGGAATAGAAGCGGAATAGGAGGAAAGAGGAGGACGAGCGAGACGGGAGAATGGTTGCCGGTGTTGTGAAATTAATCGAACGCGAGACGCGATAGCACCACGTAGAATCACAACACGGTGTACGGTAACGTTGTCGCGTTCCGTTTCCGGTGTTTGTCGCTGGCCTTGCGCGGTCTCGGGCGACGCGCGGACTCGCTCGAGTCCCCGCTTCGTCGCAGCGTACTCGCTCGCTCTCGACTTTCGAGCGGTTCGACTTGCCGAGACGGAAGCGAAGTCGCTGGGAATTTTTCTGGCAAGTCAGAACCTGACTGGGGACGCGGCAACGATCCGGACGATCGTTCCTCGAGTTGGTCGAAGACGTTCACAGGTGAGGAAACACCGGCGAGAAGAAGCCGGTCTCCGTGGACACCGAATGGGGTGGCTTTCGGTCGGGGGTAGAAGTATGCGCCGCCCCCGTGCTCCTCCAATGGGACGAGCTCGCGCGCTCCCCGGCGACCAATGGCGAGGACCAACCGCTTCGCACCGTGCCGTGCTGCGCTCCACTCCTCGCCGTACGAGCGCGCCACAAAAAAATGAAAAAGGAGGCCGACTGGAAGACGAAGAGAGCGAGAGAGAAAGATAGGTAGATAGATAGAGAGAGAGAGAAAGAGAGAGAGAGAGAGACAGCAGTCGCCGACAACCTCCTCCGCCAACTGCATCGGCATTGGCATCGGTGCGGAGCGATCGGCAGTGCCATTGGCACCGCTACGATAATCGTTCGAGTTGTCAGTAGCAGCAGAACCGCGTTAACGCGCTTCCACGCGGAACTTTAGCCGACAGTTTTTTACCCTTCGTCGTACGATTACCACTATCGCGATCCGGTCGTCCTCCATCGACGTCGAATCTGTGAAGCAAGTGTGTTTCGAGCGGTGATAATCGGCGGATATCGGTGCGCTGTGAATCGTCCGCGGCCAGGATGTACCGGACACGCGACGGTTGAGGAGCATCGTTTCTGGATTCGATGGAACTACGTCGCACCGGAGATACGAATGACGCGCACCGGCAACAAGGATTTATGAATGAAGACACGAATGGCGGGGACGTGAATGAAGCGTGGTTTATCGAATAAACGTCGACCGTTCGAGCAGCGAATGCTTATTTTCGCGATAAGCTACGTCGGACCGTAGGTACGCACGGCACGAGTTGCAATCGCGTTTATTCTCCGATCGATAACGCGAGTCGACGATCGTGGTCGTCGCAGCTGGAACTCTCGAACGTCCGACGAACGCGACGGCGGCGGTGGCGGCGGCGGCGGTGGCGGCGGTGGCGGCCGAAGAGAATTTTCTTGCGAAGACGCGACGCGACGGTGAAACGAGCAGCGAATGATCGGCGAGAAACGGAGAATCGACATCGAGAATGCCCGATAGCTCGGACCAACTGTCGTCGCCGAACAGCGAGTGTAACAGCCAGATCGGTGGCATGCACCGAAACGCGTCCACCGGACAGTTTGACGACTCGTCGATGCCCGGGCTCGCGTTAACGCATCATTCGCATTCGCAAAACCTGACGACGGCATCGAACGGTAGTCTGCAATACCCTCAAGAGTTGACCACTTGCAGTTCCGCGAATACGTCTACCAATATCGGAAACATCGGCGGACTTTCTCTGGGAATTACGGCCAGTAACTATACGCCGGATCAGATATCTTGTATGTGCAAGGCGTTATCGCAGAGACAGGATATCGAGAAGCTCACGAGGTAACCATCGTTCCTTGTTTCATATCTGTTAGCTTCTTCTCTCTTTCTTTCTTCCTTCTTCCTCTCCTCTCTTCTCTTCTCTTCTCTTCTCTTCTCCACTCTTCTCTACTCTTCTCTTCTCTTCTCTTCTTGTTTATTTTCTTTGCCTTTGTCTTCTGTTTTACCGATTCGACTGGTTCTCGAACGATCGCGATCTCCTTATCGTCGAGAAATTCGCGTTTCAGCCGCGGCCATTTCATGATATTTCGTCGACGTTGTTCGCGGACTCGCGGTCGATTCGCCGCGACGCGACCCGTCGGTCGAAGCGGATCGTATCTAAAAGGAAGACACGATGTGTTTCGATGACAGGCTCCTATGGTCTTTGCCGCCCGGCGAATTGCTTCGTCGCGACGAGAACGTGTTGATAGCGAGAGCTACGGTGGCCTTTCATCGAGGCGCTTACCACGAGCTCTACTCGATCCTGGAGAGTCATCCGTTTTCACCCGATCGACACCCGGAGCTGCAGCAGATGTGGTTCAAGTCGCATTACAGCGAGGCAGAGAAGATCCGCGGCAGACCGCTCGGCGCGGTCGACAAGTATCGGCTGCGCAAGAAGTATCCGTTGCCGAAGACGATTTGGGACGGCGAGGAGGTGGTGTACTGCTTCAAGGAGCGATCGAGAAACGCGTTGAAACAGTGCTACATGAGAACCAAGTACCCGCTTTCCGAGGAGAAGAAGAATCTGGCGAAGGAGACCGGCTTGACCTTGACTCAGGTGGCCAACTGGTTCAAGAATCGACGGCAGAGGGATCGTACGCCGCAAACGAGAACGTAAGTCCTTCATAGCGCGTTCTTTTCTCGTCTTGAAAATTCCTCCACGACGACTCCCGACAGAGATGCGAAAGCGTCCTGTGAGCAAAACTTTCCTGCATGGAGGGCACGTGTGTCAACGGGGGGTCCTCGACTTTTCCACCGAGCAACAAGTGTTTCGACATGTGTATAGGGACGTGTGTTTTTCCTCGAGGGCCTGACCGCTTTCAAGACGGTAAATCATTCCCCGAACGAACCGCATCTACGGAAATCATCGGGATGTATGCGCGATATTGACGGTCCATCGTCTTCCAGGGAAACATCCCGTACCACGATTCGTTCCCCATCGGTCCAACAAAACGCACCTCCGTTTCTTGTCGTTCGGTAGATCGGTGCGAATCAGCCACGTACGAACCACGTCGAACCCGTCCTTCTACATTTCGTTTCGACTTTCCGCTCGCTCCTCCTCTCGACGTAACCTTTTTCTCAGAAGGTTTGTGGCAACGATCGGCCGCGATCGCTCGAATTTTGCCGCTACGTAGATCGCGCGCGTGCAAAATGGATAAGGCTAATAGGAGAGAGAGAGAGACAGAGAGACAGAGAAAGAGAGGAACGTTGTTATGGCTACGACGACGTGGCTCGGTCACGGTCCGCTTTGGACCGTACGCTGACGCGACGTCGTTCGCTCGCAAGTCCGCGATCGCTGTTACGCTCGTTGTGCCACCGAGTTCCATCTTCTGCCTTCGAGTCTTTTCTTCGCGAAGCTCGCGCGGAGGTTGGCCAAAAACGTGGTCGTTTTCGGTCGCGACAACGCTTCGCTCCGAGCCTCCTTCTCGTTCCGCCCCTAACGTCCCACTCCCTCGTCAAAACCTCTACGAAAAGGAAACGCGACGCCCTATTACCGTTTTATGACGCAGCTTCGGTTACGTCTCTCGTTTCACCATTGAGCTGTTCGCACTACCAATAGTTTACTACATAAAGGCCACGACCGGCCCTCTCCGACGCTATTTCCATCTATCTCGGCCGCGTTCCGTTCCGACAACCTCGTTTTTCCGTCTCCTCGTTTTCGTAGCGTTGTTCGGCCGTCTCACGGCGCTTCCTCGTTTCGATTCGCGCCCGGTTAGCACGCGATTAATCGCGCCGCCACGAAGGGCGCGCCGCGGTCACTCGCCGTAGATGCTGGAAGGAAATCGGGTCGAGTCTGCAGGCTGCTCGAGCAGCAACGGAGAAAAAGGAGAGACGCGTTTCGGAGTTCAGACCTTGGAACACGACCATAAAAATGCGCGCAGTTCGTGGCAGGGTGACGAGGGAAGGTCGACGGCGGAGCGGTATAGAGACGAAGCGGCAGAAACCAGTGGTCAGGGGCGGAGCTGGTTGCACATGGACCACCGTGCGTGCACGTGCGTGTCGTCAACATCAACGTTAATACGAACGCTAACGCGAACACGTATACGCGGTTTCTAGCGACTAGCCGTACGGAGATGGACGACGGCAGTGCGGCGACCGGGTGACGGGGAGAAACGTTCGCGCGTGCAAATGGCCGGGGAGCGTTTCTTACCATCGACCGCGTAACAATGCGTCGCGAGCAGCCTGCCTTTCCTCTCCTTTTCTTCTTTTCTCCTTCCGACCTTCTGCCGGTGTGCCGAGGAAATTCTCGGAACGAAGGAACGCGTGTGCACACGCGTGTGTGCGTACGAGTCCCTAATCGTCAGGTCCCTCCCAGGCCAAGGGTCACAGGTTTTTTCCGACCCGTAAGACAATGAGGAACCTCGCATATGCTTCTCGGTTCGAGCCTTTCCCCCGAATTTTCATCCTCGTCGTGACTCGTTCACGGGACGGACACGAAAATTTATGGCGGGTCAAGAGCAATTTCTCTTAACGACGTTCTGTTTCTTCGTCTAGGCCGAGCAGCCAGTGCCGCGCGTGTCTTTCGCGTATTCCGAGTCGAACGATCGACTTTCGTTCGAGTATCACGTCGCGTGCTGTATTCGCCTCTACACCGTTTTCCTCGTTTCAGGGATATGCTGCCGTTAAATTGCCAGAATAACGCTGGCAACGTGATCGGCAGTTCGGTGAGCAACGGAGAAAGCATTCAGTCGTTGCAGAGCATCGATTCGAACGGCACGAATCTAGCGATGTCGCCGCTCTCGACGATGAGCATGTCGCCGGTCGCCGTGAACCCGTGCAGCCCGATGGGTATGAGCCCCATGGCTCCCCGTCATCCCAGATACGCGACACCGATGGTCTCGTCTTCCGTGCACACCACGCACCCTCACAGCGGCGGTCTCAGTCCCATGAACGACGTGAAAGCGCTGTGCTACGGACGTGGAATCTGCGAAACCGGTAAGCTCTCTTTCTTTCATCGATTCTATCATCGATCGTTGTTACTCGTATACGATCGAGATACTCTGGTTTCAGGTAAGGACGCGGAACAGAGCTCGGTCTATTACTCGAGTCATTCGAGCATGCATCATCAGTATTATCAGCAAACGCATCATCAGATGATGTCCAGCGCTCATCACTACCAGCACCATCAACAGGGCATGCCGACCGGATACGAAATTACGCTTCCGCCCCCTCAGCACTCGACGTGACCAACCGACTACGAGACCGATCGAAACGACGCGGCTCATCCAGGTCAAACCGACGATTTGTTTGCTCGTGTCCACGCGTTTGCCTGACTCGGTGTCGCGCCTCTATGCCCGAGCAACGTTTGAAGGGAACCGCGCAACTAATCCTCGATCGAACCGCTTTCGTTCCTGACGCGCGTAACGTTCATTGTACATTTTTCCCATTCGCGGACGTTACTTTTTCGAAAAGCGTAGTAGAAACGATTCAACGTTCGCGCGATGACAAACGTCGATCGTGCGCGTGTTTTTCAGCCAATGGAGGCGCAACCTCTTGCGTAAAAGTTCTGGGAGGAGCCTTCCCTCGAACGAGAACTGGTTTAACAGGCGCACCCTTCTTAAAAGGTGTTCGCGATGGAGTCTCGTCAGCTGCTCCTCCCTCCTCTTTCTACGTACGAGTAAAACGAGCGCGCAATGAGCGCATTTCACGAACGCAAATCGATATCGCGTCGCTACGCGAATCACTTCCTCGACCGTAAGTCTCTTCCTTTCGCGCAGTTTCCTCGTAAATTCTTATCCGAACGCGTAACAGGTTTGCCAGAGTGAAACGCGCTGCGCGGCTCTTCGACGAAAGCGAGCCGCTTGCAACGAAACACGCGCCGTTCTCGCAGCTACGATCCTTTCGTTTCTCAATTTTAATTCGAGCACGATCGTTTTGTGCTATTCCTCCGCTCCGAAATTTCCATTCTTTCGATACGAAGAAGCGACTTCTGGTAGGTACTCGTTTAGGGTACGTGCGTGTGCGCGTGTGAAAGCTCGTCAATGTACATACGTATGTGTAGTACGTATGCATGTGTGTGTAAGTACGTATGTATGTATATATATAGATCGATCACAGTGTTCAATTTCTGGTGCGAAATATATTTTTGATCGTAGAATCGAGCGTACGAACGGGCAATTTGTTCTTCGATAACTCGAGTCTCGTGTCCCGAAAGAAAAGAAACGATGTATCGCTTTGACGAAAATTTATTGTACAACTACGAGCGCGAGAGCGTGAGATGCGTTAGATGTATAGTTAAGTAAATCATAAATCTGTGAATCACGTTTCGATTTTTGTTACACCAAATTTTCATGTTCCTTGCCTCGTAACGTTCGCGTTTCTACACTTTAATCGCACGCGCGCGATACTGATGTATAACGAGAAGATACAATCGATGGTTCTCCGATTGATTTATTCCTGATTCGAATCGCGTACGAGATTAATCGTTGAAATTTTGAAACGCATATCGAGAACCATTCGACGTGCATCGACGTTCAAATAGATATTTTCGGTGACGTTATCGTCGGGAAACTAGATTATCGACCATGGGCAACGTTAGCGTCCTCTTTTAACCCGTAAAGGAACTAGATTCGTACAGTATGCTTTCTCCTCGTTACCTTTCGTTCCTTTCGATTTACGATCTACGAGTTTCAATACCTTTCGAGACTGGCAACGAACGTACATGAAAATGCATTCGATCCGACAATGTTTTCATATTTACGAATCTGGAAACTGATCGAATGGTTGATGGAGCAGGAGGGCAGAAACTTAAATTAGGAAAAAGATCTTGTCCACGTTTCGTCGCCTTTTGGCGTGAAAACGATGTCAAATATATGTGTTTAGATAACGTATCGATTACAATACACACGGTACAACATATGAAACGTGTTATTCGATTTATGTTTTGATCGGTACGAAAGACGTATCAAAACAAGAAAGATGCACGCGACTCGAAACCCTATCGCTTTGTAGTCGTAAGGCGATCGAAGGAACAGTAAAGTGGAATAAATCGTCGGTTAATATCGAATAACGCGAAAACACGAATGCAATAGGAGACGCCATCGATCGATTTTGAAATCAACGAAACAACGATCGAGTGCATCTTGAGATAATCAAGGTAATTTTAACTTGCACGATATAACGCATCGTTTAAAAACTTACAACCTTCTTGATCTCATCGATGACAGAAGAGAAGCGACAGAAACGAACGAGATGCTAGTTGCTTCGCTTGGTCAACGGTTGCGCGCCATTTACCAACAGGCCCGATAATGACGTACGCTTTCTTACCCGTGGCATCGCGTTCTGTCATCAACGCCATCTGCAGAGAACTTCGAGTACTTTGGAAATAACCGACGCGTTTAAACGTTCCCCGTCACCGTGATTCAAGTACAAGTTTTTCTTTTTGGATTCGATCTTACATTCGATCTTGTAACGGCGCTTGTCTCGCGTTAACGATGGACAACGATAACCACCTTGGAAGAATCGTATCCACGGAATATGAAGAGCTGGGCGTTCGACGTAAAAGCACGTAAAAGGACGTCGTGTACCATCGTATCGATGGGTTTATGCCAAGCGAATAGGTAATGTACGTGAAACGAGTTATACCGATTGCTTTCTAATTATTCGACAAACGTAAAGTGGTAACCCTGTGGCGTTACGTCAAAGGTACGTGGAACTCGGTGGTGAAGAAATAAATTACCTATCAGCTCACGTACCTCTCATATACAATATATCACATATCAACAATTTTATTTAGTCTCGTTTTATTTAACATACAAGAGCTATCTTTTAAACATGACGCACGATTTCAATATGCATACGAGTTTGCATATATTAAATAAAGTCTAGGTTACATTGATATGACATTTCGTTACGGTGAAACTGTACACAAAAAGGGCGCGCAAGCACGAGACTATTCGTTTCTCGGTGTCCTCCTCGGTTGGCTGCTTTTCACCGCGTCTTCACCGCTCCGTGCTGAATTTTACTACTTTCGCGAACGTTTCGCGACAACCGCGACGATCGTACCGCGACGTACGCGGTCTCGCGCTTCTGCGCGTTAAGAGAGGCGTTTCGTGCTCCGTAGAAAATGTTCGGGTGCCAACAGTTGGAGAACGGCGAGCAGTGAACAGCGAACAGCGAGTTCAGGCAGAGATTTCCAAGACGGGACTAGATGAGATGATACTCTATTCTCGTTTACAGGTTTTGGGAGCGGAACGCGCAGTAAGAACGCGGTGAAGAAGGAGAAACGACAGAGGCTCGCGCATCGCTGTCGCGCGTCACGGGAACATCGTACGAACCTGTCGTCGATACATATTGTCTCCAACGTACATTTACACGTACGAAATACAGTCTGCGATTAATCGACGATCGTTCTACATACGGTAGACACGACGCGCGCGTCCAATACGCGTACACGCGGACAATTTTAGCATTACTAGACGGTAAACGGTTAGAGACGATGTACAATAAGACGCGAGTGTCGCATTGGAAAAATATATGTACGCGTTAAGTTTAGGAGAGAAGGAATGATAAGACGAGGTTCTAGGTGCGGGCACGCGCTTTTGCGTCCAAGCACAGAGAGATATGTTTAATATACGTTTGCACGACAAATCGGTTATTTCGCGCGTTACAACAACGATCGGCGTCGGCGCGCCACAAACGAGACGCAAAGGAAATTCTTTTGTATTTCCATTAGGCTATGCTATTCGAAGGCAATTTCCTTCGATCGCCGCTTTTATCCTCTTTTTCTCTGTTTCTCTCTCGCTTACTTATACTACAGCTATACATGCATCCACGAGTAGGCGCTCGCAGCCTCCCATCTCGCTTCCCCTCTCGCTTCCCCTCTCGCTCGCTTTTCTCTCCCGTTCCTTTCCGCAGTTTCCTTCTTTCACAGTAACTAAGTACATTACAGGCTATGTTATAGCTGCGTCGTTATCGCTGCTGCGCGAGATACACTTGCTGCGTGATATCGAGTCTGGAAACGAGCACGATACACCCGAACGATCTCGTAGAACGCGCGCATCGCTTGTTAATATTTAGCAAGTAACGCCGCCGGGATGGCAAGATTGTACAGGGCGAGTAGATTCTCGGATAGATATGTACAGGTGTGTGCCAAGTGAAAACGGAGCAGTGCATATTCGAAATTGCTCTGGATCAAAATCGAAAAGGGTGGGTGGGTTAGGGGGGGGGGGAGAGGACGGAAGACGATCGAGACTTCTTTTATCTTTCGTTAGAAAAAGATAAAAGAGAAAAGAAAATAAAATAAAACGGTTAATAGTACGCGGAATTTGGTCGCGCGGTTGCTTTTGAAATAAGAACGTCGCGTTTAATCGGAGATAAAATACGCTCGATCCTCGCTCGAACGTAAGCGTTACGTTTCACAGAACGAAGCATAGACGTCTCCACGTAGGAACAGTCTGTTCAAGCCGCAGGATTAAGCCTGCCAGCTTCCTGACTGTTCGTACGAATGGGGAAAGGATTATTATTCCCTCGTCTCGCGCGGTCGCTAGTCGATGACAAATTACAAGATTACGACGATTTCATCCGGAATGGTGCAAGAAGATGGCGCGTTATTCCGTAGTCGAAGATCTTCCGCGTAGACAGGATGCATCGTTAGAGACGAATGCAGCTCCAAGAACAAGGGATGTCGTTTAGAATCGTGGATCGACGACGTTCGTCTTCCTCCCATGGATTCGATGGAAGAAAACGCGCTCCACGTACGAACATGAGAACGATAAGAGGGAGGAGGAAAAGAGGCAGGAGAGTCGGTGGAAAAGAGAAGGCGTTATACCAAAGGAAAATGGGGGCACAGCGCGTGGGAATGGCATGGAAAGTGGCGAAAATATGATGCAAGTATCGGCAACGCGAAACACAACGATGGTCCAGAGATCGAGGAAACTAATACTACGACTAAGTTAGGATGATCTCTACTAAGTTTATCGTTAGCGTATTTACTTCTGTTTACCTCTTCGTGATAATCACGCTAGCTTTTATATTATAATTTACACATCGCAACACGACATCGCATCGAATTAGGGATGGGGTTGGTAAGGGGGGCGTGTGAGAAGGTACCGATAGCCGTGGCTCACGGCTCTCAGCTTCGGTAACAATGTTCCAATTGTCTTCTCTTACGATCGAAAAACCGTCCGCTACTTACAAATAATACTGAATCTACAATATGGTATTTTTAACCGGTCGAACGGCAGGTTTGGACTCGCTGGCGGCGGCCGCGGTTTCTTCGCTATATTCTCTCGTTCGGTCTTCGTTCTTTCGTTCGACGGCGCGCGAAGACGTAGCCGCGCTTAAACACCGCCTGTCCAACCGTGTCTCGTGTTTTGCCCGGTTCGTCAGACAGTCTTTTACAAAGGTACGATTTTCTCGTTTCGATGCACCGGCGTGTCGTACGCTGGCACGCATTTGTAGTACTGCGGAGGGTAGCTGGAGTAAGAGGCGTCGGATGGCGAGAGACGAGCTCGGAATCGGCCGCGAACGATGTGAACGATCAACAGCATGCAGAGCAACGTCAATATCGCGATCAGAGTGATCGGTACCGTGCCCCAGCCTTTGCCTGCCGGATGATGTCCGCTGGTCGCTCCGTTTCCTTTCGTCGACTGAAAACAAACGACAAATAGCGATCGATCGTCCATCGTGAGAACTCGAGGAGAAGTTCCTCGGCAAGTTGGCGAATCGGACGAAGTCCGCGAGCTTACCGTAATTGGACAGACTGGACAACAAGTTCCCGGTTGCGGGGGCAACGGATCGTTGCAAGCTACCGAGCAAACAGTCTCTTTGCAGCTGAGCTTCCCTCCGGCTTCGCACGTGCACGAGGTACACGAGTTTTGATGCCAAGTCGATCCTTCCGGATGCGTTCCGTTAAGATGGTCCATGCAGGAAGCACGACAGCGACACATCTGCGGATCGATCGTATTGAGAATTCCACTCGGGCCAAAGAACAAACGGAAGGGACGTTTACTTACCGGACAGCCGCGTTTGTTCGTCTTGTAACCAAAGGCGCATCGTTTCCTGCATCCGAGCAGAGGCGGGCAGCCCGGCGAGTCTGGTTCCCGGCACTTGCAGAACGTGCAGTCGTTCTCGTCCATCACCAGTCCTCGTTCGCAGTGCAGGTCGCACTTTACTTCGGGACAAATCTTCTTGCCCTCGTCGTCCGTCGACACGGTGTCGGTGACAGGCTGCTCGAAGGTCTCCATACTTTGGCAAGCGCACACCGGGCATCCATCTTCGTCCTTTGCGATCTCGCAGTTGACCTCGCAACGCGGCGGTTTCGGGCAAATCTTGCCGTCGTTGGTAGCCGGACGTTGCGTCATCGTCGCGTCGTCGTCCTGCAAATGGAATTCGATCGGACGTCGGCGTCGGATAGCGTTTCGCCGTTCGATACGTACCTTGGATTCGTCGCAACTGCACACCGGGCAATTATTTTCGTCCGTGGCGTAACCACGCTGGCACGTTAACTCGCATCCTTCCAACGATGTTCGACAGGGCAGTTGGGGTTCGTGGAACGTCGCGTTCGTAAGCGGCGGACAGTGAGGGCAACACTCGCCAGGATCGGGAGGAATCGCGTTTTCGCAGGACTTGCACATCGGTTCCTGACAGGATACCCCGTCCTCTTGGCAAACGCAGTTCACGCAGTCCGACTGTTGCCATCGTTCGCCCAACTTTCTCGCCTTGCCCTCGTAGATACAAAATTCTGCCTCCTTTGTCATCTCGGTCGCCACTTTTATCCGGTAGACGGACTCTGCGAGGCAAACGAGAACGTCGATGCGCGTTACACGTATCCGCGTACGCGATAAACTCGTCCTTCGTCATCTGTACGAAGGAGAATGCCCGGTCGCGGTCGATAGGCTGACTCCAGGGAGAAACCGGTGGTCGATAGATTCGACGTATCGACGAATAATCGCGTCTGGGGAGCAGGAAAACGAACGCGCGTTACGTTGCCAGCGGCGAATCGTGCCGGAGCTAACGTCCCGCGTGAATCGTAATCAGATACCGAAACGAACGCCATCGAGCTTCGAACGTGGACGCCGCATCCGACAATGCGTTCCTCGACAATGCGTTCGCCAGAGTAACGACAAATTCGTAAGAGTTCAACAGGTATCGATGGGTCCCAGTGTATACTCGGTCGCGTTTCTCGAATCAGCGATCGGACGAAAGAAGAGCACGATTAAGTGGAAAAGGTTACCTGCAGGTTTACACTCGTAGAGTGGGCAACAGCTTCCGGGCGTCTCGCGATCGAGGGCAGGCCTGACTTGAACGGGCCGATGTCCGGGTTGACATCTAGCCGGCGGGCAGGGCGCGCACTCGCATTTTCCATCCTCGGTGAGCACGCTGTTCTCCGGACACGGCTCGGATCCTCGAGGGTCTTTCGTACAAAACGGAACAACGCTTTGAGCGGAGTCTGTCCACGCGAACGGTTCACTGCGTCGTATCGCGTCCAATTCGATCTCTTACCTGTGGGCACGCAATCGTAACGAGCGCAACAGCTACCTGGCGTTTCAGGGTCCGCTGGCTTCACTTGCATCGGACGTTGACCCGCTTGGCATTCGACCGATGGACAGTCGATGGCTGCGCATTTGCACTCGCCGTTCTCTCCTCGGACGCTATCCTCCGGGCAGTCGATGGCACGCGTGCCTCCTTCGAACAGAACCATCGGGAAAGTTAAATTTTTAACGATAGCAAGTTCGCGCTGACTTTCGTTACCGAACATCGGCTTCGTCTCGATTCGAGCGTCAGATAGCGAACGAGGAAACGCGTTATATCGCTTGACTGGCCGACGATTTATGATCGTACGAAGCACTCGTGACCTTGCAGTTACTATAATATAACGCACACGTCGTCTCTCCATATTCGTCTACGCGATATCGTCTCGAGAGCACCCGAATCGGTTGCTTTCTTACTCGAACGCCGCAGCACCGACTTCAGAAATCTCAACGCTTTTCTTTATCGATGTCACTCTCTCTCTTTCTCACTCTCTCTCTCTTTCTCTCTCTTTCTCGTCCGACCTATACTCGAATACGCGTCTGTCGTTTAAACTCTTCGCACCGTCAAACATAAACTACGATAAGAGAGGATCCAGCACCACTGGTTGCTTCGTGCTATAGGATGTAGCATCCTATGTCATCCCTTAATCATGCTTATAAAACCCTGATGCGAACGTCGAATATCACCTCGTTCGAAGTTTGAAGAATTATCAAGGACTTCTGCGTTCTTTATAAAATTACTCACGGACGAACCAACTTACTGTCTTATCGCTTGTCAATTTTAATGCATCAACCCGTCCCCCCGAACCGCCAATAGTCTTCACACCATCGATCTACTCGTCTCGCTTCGATGTGATCGACACTGCTTGCTCGAACATGTTCTCTTGCCAATCCCTACAGCGACAAAATTGACCTTTCTTTTCGAAAAATGCAAATGGGTTTTAAAAACGTCGCTCTACGGTGCCAACATTCGATGACGATGACTAGCTTCCCTATGCTAAACCGGGCTCTGTCTTATTGTCTCCGTTCGCTCGATCGTTCTTCTATCGCGTTCCTTTTCTCTGTATCGTTACCTGCTCGTCTTTCCTTTTCTCTTTTTATCTTCCTTCTATATGCCACACTTTGTACGCGATTACGTCCGCACGAAAAAGAGTATTCAAGCCGTTTAATACTAAATTGAATTAAATGGAAAAAAAAAAAGAAAAAAAGAAAGAGGACCGGCGTTGGAGGGTACGGGAGCGGCTATCGTTCGGCGAGGCCGGGATGAAAAATGCTTTGGTTTTTTACCGTCGCTTCGAACGAACGCGCCGTTTTTTTCCATCGATCGATTCGTTTACCGTAATCTCGGTTGCGCTGCAGAGAACGACGTTGCTTCCCGTTACTGAAATATTACTCCCCGAGGATAAGGCAGGATATGGCACATTCCCAAGGAAAAATTGGCCACGCAAACGGCGCCGACCCGGAGAAATCGTCGAAACCATACAGCCGCGTTTACCTGCTGGTCGCGAACAGGTTTCGATAAAAGAAGTCGAGATTGGCTAAATACGCTCGAACTTGGAACCGTTGCCAAGGCCGCACGATCCGACTCTTTCGTACGACCTCGATAGGAACATCAACGATAGCCAGAATTACGCGTGAAAATCGTTGCAACGTTCGCTGGCCATCGACCGGCCTCTGTGTATACCGAAGGGATAACGATATTTTTTCGCGACCAGAAAGCCAACCGTTGTTTTCGTTGGGTTCTCGGTCGGCTCTGTTTCGCAGTTGCGCATTTCGATATTTGATAACATCGCTCCGGTTGGCGGAAGCGACGCGGAAGAAAAATAGCGTTGAGATTCGCCAGCGTGCCACGTGCCGGAAGGGACGTGAGATCAGAGATCGACGAGAAGCCAAACCGTCCCCTCTGCCTCGACTGTACCGTCGTTTAGATCCACCGAATCTCTTCTCTCTCTTTTCTCTGTTTTATAGACAAAAAGAAACGTAAGGGAATTTGGTCCCTTTTGTGTAATCATTGTTATTTATTCGGTGGCATCGGCCAGATAAATCCTTTGTTACAATAAACGTACAGTTATATAAGCGTGTCGCAAAACGGAGGCGCACGTAGCGAACGAGAAAAAGAGGAAAGATTGATTCGTACGAGATTACGCAAGCGATTTCAGGATTTACATACGGTCACGCGAGCAGAGTGGCGAAAGGTAGTTACAGAGTCAGGGAAAATGTGCAGCTCGTTGCGGAAATTGTTGCCATTTGTAACTAGACTTTAAGGCATTTGGTTGGATTATGGCAGTTGGCCATAAAGCGCGCGATCGCTTTCTAACATAATCCGCGATCAACGAACGAGGACGATCGATCTACGGTATTTTTCTTTTCTCTTTACGCGGAATCCTCTGCACGCTTCGCGTAGCTTTACCTCGTCGTGCAGGTATAGCAAAAATCCCGATACATTCCGAAAAGAAGATCGACTTTTGTTTTTCGCTTTCCATCCAGCTCGTCGCTTTTCATCGTGTCAAGGTCAGCGATCGATGCTTGGTCGTGCGAACGCGCGCGCGATAACGCGGCATGCTATCAGCGAGCATCGATGATAATTTCCGCCGGCCACCGTCGTCCATCCGTCAACGTCAAAGTCGACGTTTTCCTCCAACGGAACAGGACCCGACACGCTTTTCCACCGGCAATCGCAGCTTTTTCTCTTTCGTCGCTGCGCGTAAGCGAGTAACCGAGGCTACTTTCACGCGGTGTTTGTCCTCGTGCCAGGGTATCCACGTCGAAGCTAACGACGTCGGCCATAAGTACACATCCGCGTTCGTCGAAATTCTCAACGTCGAATTCTCTCATCGAAGCGAAAGGTTTTCCTACACGTTGGGAAAACTCGGTGCGACGCTCGCCTCTCGACCGAGCACGTCGTCCTCGTGTACGCGAACCCTTCGGATATAAGCAAACATTTACGGCTACCCTCTCGCGGATAGTTTGACGTTCGATAAAGCAATTAAGCGGAAAGTACCGAGGCTCGAGCTCCGCCTCGCAACGGACATCACGTGCAACGTTCGCCGACAAAATTTTAAACAGCGTTGGAGAAGACGAGCTCGATCTCCGGAGCTCGGACGAGCTTCGTCGAACCGTTCCGGTGTCTGGTCGAGAGTAATCGAGCTTCCGCTTAATTGGTTTAACATTTCGACGTTAATTCGACGACGGACAACGAGTCGCGCGAAGTGAAACCGTACGTCGCATTTCGTATCTTCTACGAGGATAAAAGAGCAGAGCGTTGCTATCGTTCATCGACGATGCAATTGGGCTGAACTTCGTTCGCCGACTTTGCTTGCTTTTTGTCATTATCTTCGTATTTCTCAGCTTCTCTCATTTCGCTTTGCTTTTCTTCTTCGCTCGCTTTTTCCCATCGCGTCGAGAGAACGAGAATTTGCGGCGAAATTTGAACGCAAGAGCGCGCGAACGTCGAGCGTATCGACGACGACTCATCGGTCATCGTGAGACGCGCGACGATCGAACTTGGGTCGAGCTCTGGGTTTCTTCCGCCCTGATCGAGCGTCGTGGAAGTCGTTGAACGCATTGCGTGTCATTCCTAAAGATGGATGATCGCGGCGAGAACGACCATTATCCATGGCACGACATTGTCTCGAGTAATATCGTTGATGGCGTAACGCGTGCTCGATGGCATCGCGCGTTCCTCGTCGTTCGAGAAAGAAACCTTGCGGCATTTTCAAGTCGCCTTCATCGCGACTTATTGACTTTCCGTCAACGAGGTCGGGCCTCGCGTTTCTACGCCACTTAGCACACGTTACCGCTGTTTCTTCCACGGCGCTGGGTTTCATTAAACGTAGCTGCGGTCATTACGACAACCCTTGTACCTTAATCAGGATTTAGTACCCTTCCCTATACTCCCTCACCTTGTCTCGGTCATTTGGCAATCTCGTACGGCCAGGCAAAGAGAAATCAGCTTCAGACGGCTTGGAATTCTTTTCTCAGGTTGCTTGCTTATAAATCCTGCTAGGTTATTGATAAAGGCTGGTCAACGAACGTTCGCGACCACCACTACGCCTCTAAATATAAATTCTATCCACCTGGAACCGGGCGATCGGTTACCCAGGCTACTTTTCTATTTAGAATCTTAAATGGATTTATCGACTGTCCACAGTTCTTTAGCCGTATCAATTTCCATAGACCGTGCTACTTTTCTCCGCACCACTCTTCCTTATTCTATCCTCCGTGCTTCTCCTCCAGATTTCGCCACATGGACGCTATCGGCCGTGTGTGCGAGCTGGGCCACGCTTTATGCAATAGAATCAACTTCTCTTCCACGTCGACCAGCTGTCCGAGAAAGAAGATCTACGAAACAGAGCGGTTTTACTCAGTTTACTCCGAAGGAACACCACGAACGAAACGAGGACGAAAGCTCCGTTTTTCGGTGAATCGCCCGCTGCGTTCGTCCAAAGTGAGACGGAGTAATTCTGTCCTTAAAAGAAAGACAAAGATTCGCCCTTAGCTAGCCCCAGCCAACAGCTAGCGTAGCCTGTTATTATATCCGCATGTTCGTCTTATTCTCTCGCGTCGACCGTATCGTCCCGACATTTGTCTTCCTCTTATCGAATTGCACGTACCTGTAGAGACGATTCTCTTCGTCATTTAATAAATAAATAAACTTCACGACGATTCGCTGTCGCCAGTGACATATCTAGACAACGTTTCCGTCGTGTAGAAATCGTCGGTGCCTTTTTCCTAACGTCGATTTCGCAGCCCAGCGGATTCCTCCTCTCGACAAATCGGTTTTACGTGGCCGCTTAAATCATCGGGTGTGGCTAGGGCAGCAGGGGAAAGAGGAAGAAGATAGCAAACTGTCGGCTGTCAAAACGAAATTACTTAATTCCGGGTGCATCCTTCTGCTGTCGCTACGCTGCCACGACTCGCTCGTAAATTTACAGGTGATATCTTTTAACGAAAGAGACGGATCCGGAGATGGAGTCGAGAGGCTCTCGATATTCTTTCCCCTATGAATCATCGACTGGAAAAGCGCGTTACTTTGTTCGTCCGCGCCGCTTCCCGACCCAGCCCCATCCACTCCAGGGGCAGAGCTGCGTTATCCGTTATTCGCTTTTTTCCTGCATCAACTAGTCGGACCATACAGATATAAAGATGGAGTGCACGATTGATTTGAAAAACCGATATAGGAAGGGAAAGAGAACGCTACACGGTGGCTCCTTGTTCGTGTTCTTGTGCAATAACATTCGTACAGTAGATATCGCCTTGGCAACTAAGTGATTGCGGATTTTGTAATTACCATCTAATGACAAACTCCGCAATCACTTAGTTGCCAACCCCGTACGTAGAATGCAACCCTGAACGCACACGTGCGACGATTTCACCATACGGACGACGTTGCTGCGTCGCTACAGGAACACAGAAAATAAAGTTCTTCTGTGCCACGAAACACGGATACGCGCGTATGTGTTTCCTCGTTCTTGCAACGTGCTGCGGAGATTCGTCGCGAACAACCGCTCGTCTGCGTCGGGTCTAACGTCGATCAACGTGCCCGTCCGATTGGATAGGAATCTCATTTTGCATATATCGCTGTATTTGCAACTCGTTTATAGCGAACCTACAGCTGGAAGACGAGTAAACGCGGCGAAATGGTAAAAGGGGGAGAAAAGTGGAAACGGCGAGTCAAAGCTACGAACGCACACCTAGTTTCCAGCCACCGTGAGCTTCGTTTCCCGTCGCTTTGAAATCGCGCGAAGCCCTCCACCCGCCATTAATTCCTTCCGGGTCTTTGTCTACTCCGCAGGTAGCAGATGCTCGGCGTTCCGCATTTTCCACGTCGCAGTCGTGGCCGCGACGCGTTCCACCACCGGCCAGTCGTCTACTTTTTTTTCCCTTTCTATCCACCCTCCGCCCCCTTAGTTTCCCGCTATTTCTCCTCGTCGCTTTATTACCTCGCGAAAATGCATTTTGAAAAAAAAAATTTCGCGGCTTACGAAGCCGAAGAACGTTCGATTCCACGACCGGCACCGGTGAATTTTCGCGTTTCCAAGCGCGATCGACGAGTAATCGACGTTATGCAGCGAAGCTCGACGCGAATACTAAAAACGTAGGAAAAAGCTTGGATAAATCCAATCCGGCAAATGCAGGGTAAACAGCCGAGCCAAAAAGCGGCCGACGAAAATGATATATCTTGCTGAAATCATTAGCCTAATTGAAATCGGATATGTGGATGAAACGAACGTAATGACTGAAAGAGACGAGCCGAGCCGAGCCGAGCCGGTTCGTTTTCAAACGGAGCGAAACTGCGCGAAATCAACGCGATTGATCGACGAAAAAAAGAAGAATTCGCCCCGAAAAATCACTAGAGTGGTAGATTTTAATTGGCTTTTCCTCTGGCGGTGAAAAAAACACACTTGTGGCGAAAGAACATGAAACGAACTGTCCATTAACGGCATTCTATTCGCGAGTGGTTACGAGATCTTGCCCGATAGTTGGAATTCTTTTGCCGGATCGTGCTTCCTCTGATCACCGGCTTTTGTCTCTTTTCTTCTTTTTCTATTTTTTTTTATTTTTTTATTTTTCTGGAAAACAAAATTCACTCGTACGTCCGAACGCACGGACAGAGCGTAGGGTCAATGCGTACGCGCGCGTATACTCTGGCCTTTTCATCCGGGGCTTCGTTTCGCTTAATCCTTTTCATTTCGTTTGAAAGGACTCATCAAGCGTGAGAGATAAATCTGCTCGGCGCAGCAGCGCACGGAAAACCGTGACGCCAGCTTGGAACCTCGGTAGATTCGAAAAATCTTGTTTCGCGTGTCGAGCCTCGGCTCGATGTTTCGAGGCGCATCGCCGATCCGTTCGAGCGCAAATCCTCGCCAAACGGACGACTTCTCGCGATCGACGAGGGAGAAAGCTTTGCGGCGCTTCCGCGTCAAACGCGTCGCCGACAGAGAAAACATCGCTACTCGCCAAGGATTTCGACGGAACGAGCATCGTTTCTGATATTTTCGTTGAAACGAAAGACGCGCGCGCGGCTCCTCTTTCGGCTCGTGACTAGAAAAATAAACGGAGGAGGAGCGTTTCTAAAACCTCTTTCCATCAGATCCTACGTGGTCGAAAGTTTTCTTTTCTTTCCCCCTCGCCCGCTGAAACGCGCGTTTCTGCTAGGAATCTTTGGTCCTCGATCAAATCGGGTGGTTCAGGATTTTTCTCTTGCAGCAGCGCGTTTCCTTGGAATCGCAAACGACGATCGCGGTTTACTTGCTTAATTCGCGCGTACTTGCGAGCCAACGCGGCCGCAATTTCTTCTCGTTTCGTGGACCTCGTTACGCCGAAAAATGCGACCGGGTGGCGCGCGAGATTTACGCGCCAAGGACTCTAAATAAGCCGGAACTTCTTCTCCGTACGAAGCTCGGTATCGCGGTCGGCGAGCTGAGCGAACGAGTCCGCGACGTATCGTTCGTTGGAAACATTCGCGAGCGACTAGAAACGCAATTTCACTTGTAAACGCGGAAATGAACTGCAGCCGAAAACCCATTACCGAGGCGGTGTTATCGACTCACTTACTCGATAATATTGCGCGGTTGCTTCGACAGGGAAATGGCCGTTCGATCCGTCGGTAGTTTGGCGAAACCGAGATTCGAAGATTACACGAGGAAATAAAAGTTACGAGGACCGATAAGAGCACTTTGCTGACGCGAGTCATGCGCGTCAGCGCTACGAAACTCTATAGCGATATCGCCAGAGAAAATTATATACTTCGTTTATTTGTTTATTTATTCGGTCAACGAGCCGGATTGGAGGCCTGTGTTGAAAGATAGGCAAAGAAAAGGAAAGAATTGATCCGATAGGGCACAGATATAAAAATATTAGCTAAAAGTATGCTGTGTTTTAAGAGTAGATCGATTTCATAGTCGCTTGTCCGCGTTTACTGAATTATTATCAACACCAGAACTACCACATCAGTCAAATTAACTGGTTTTGCAATTTTATTTTAAAATTCCTACTTCGTGTTGTATTTTTTCCCGCAATGATGTAATGACTTTCGCAACGATAACTGAAAAAATAATATAATGAATTTTATTTTGCTTTTATGTATTCAAACTGAGAATAATTTTGTATCGAGGCTACTTATACCAATACCAGTCAAAATGATTGGTTGTACAGTTTTATAAATTTGTCAACCCTCGTTTAGGGATCATAATCCATATAATTCATAATTTATATAATGAATTTTATTTTGCTTTTATGTATTCAAACCTGAAATAATTTTGTATCGAGGCTACTTATATCAACACCAGTCAAAATGATTGCTTGTACAGTTTTATAAATTTGTCAACCCTTGTTTAGGGATCATAATCCATATAATTCATAATTTATATAATGAATTTTATTTTGTTTTTATGTATTCAAACTGAGAATAATTTTGTATCGAGGCTACTTATATCAACACCAGTCAAAATGGTTGGTTGTACAATTTTATAAATTTGTCAACCCTCGTTTAGGGATCATAATCCATATAATTCGTAATTTATATAATGAATTTTATTTTGTTTTATGTATTCAAACTGAGAATAATTTTGTATCGAGGCTACTTATATCAACACCAGTCAAAATGATTGGTTGTACAGTTTTATAAATTTGTCAACCCTCGTTTAGGGATCATAATCCATATAATTCATAATTTATATAATGAATTTTATTTTGCTTTTATGTATTCAAACTGAGAATAATTTTTTATCGAGGCTACTTATACCAATACCAGTGAAAATGACTGGTACTTGTCAAAGCGTAAAAGGATGCTGCAATCTGTTTATCGAACCACAATTAACCAGTTTCCTCGTTTCGTACAACTTGCCACACGTTTTTAAAATTTTTACCGCGTATCGTTCGATATGATGATATCAGTTATCAGGAGAATTCTGGATCGATCGCTGGATCGTTAGATGCTAACGCTAGAAATACCACAGCAGTGAAAATGTCTGGTTCTACAATTTCATAAATGTGTCAACCCTCATTTACGAATCCCAGATGGATTAATAATATCAAAAATCTACTACACAACATGGAGTTGCTTCCGTAAGAAAGACCAGTCATTTTCATTAGTTTTGGTAGAAATAGCTTCGCGTTAACTATCGGTAGTTCTAGCGTTAACGAGGAAGACTCTCCGTTAACAAAAATGCGACGCTGGGGAAAAACGCAAAAAGAAAGAAGGAGAAAGATATACACGGAGGTTCGGAAATGGCGATGAATATAAAAAATTTGTGGTATACTTTCTAAGAAGCGTGAGGTTGATAAGGACGATAAGGATTGCTGAAGTAGATGGATATCGTGGCGTACAGCTGTACAGAGTTAACGAGGTGGGCGATTCGATTAATGCAGTTCAAATAGCCGTAGGTATTACGGCGCTGCTGCTGTTATTTCGAAACGAAAGAGATTCTCGCTGATGGCGATACCAGAGAACGTTATCGAAAATCGCGATTAGCCGCGCGAAAAAGCGGCGTGGCAGAAGGGCAACGAACGAATTATACGAGATAGATCTAAGAACGACGCCGTCGGTGAAAGAGACTTCCGGACGTTGCGTCGTCGACGTTTTCCACGCGGACCTTGATCCGTGTGGGCCGTCGAGTGGAAAGCATTGAAAAAGAGGAGATAAAAAAATTTGCAAAAGAAAGACGAGCGCAGAGAAGGAGAGGGGGAAAAAATGTAGAAAAATTGTCCAGACGAGGCTGAAACGAGCAACGTTCACCGACGTGTTCGTTTGGCATGAATAATGTAGTTTCTGGCACGAACGGGTAAAGCGAAGAACGAAAAAAGAGAGAGTAAGAGCAGGGAGTGCACGGTCGTTGCCGGTGCTCGACGAACTCTACGTGGTAGTAGCCGAGGTATAAAGGATGGAAGGGTGCGAGCGAGCGAGCGAGCGAGCGAGCCAAGAGGGAAGAAGCTTTGATCTTTTGTAACCGTCGAATTTACGTTGAAAAGTTAGTAAACGTCGTGACAAAGGCTCTCCAAGTTACCTTCTCGAGATCGGTGTTCGAGCCGCTTCGGTAAACGCCTTATTTCGCGCGTTCGCCGGCTAATCGAATCTCTTCGAAATAAGTATCGTTCGAGTTGGCCATCCAAGTTGCGATTAATCGGTGGAACGCGAATCACGACGTCGCGGAGACACGGCGAAAATTCCGGGCCGTAAAAAGAAAAATGGCAAACCGTGCAACGACGCGCGTTGCTGCAACCTATGTAACGAGGAACCGGGCGAGCCGAGCGGAGGACCACGTTACGTGGAAAGCCGCTGTTTGCATTGCCGCGTCAGCTGGTCCGTTACCGCTGATAGCTACGCCGTAGACATCGTTATAATGGAACGCGTCAGGGTGCCTTTATGTCTTTCGCGATACCGAAAGCGGGACTGTCCCTCTCTCCTCGCACGAACTCGCTTCGCCCGCAATTTCCCTGGAAAATCGAGCCGCTTTTTTCCAGAAACTTGAAACACAATTGTACTTTTACTATCAACGTATCGTTTGCTTGCGAGAGATTGAAATTTGTTAAATGGCCTCCTTTCAACTTTGTTAATCCTCAATGCTTCGAGTTATTACAGCGCACCGTAATTAAACGACGCTTGGAGAAGGCGACCTGGTCGTCATCTGGTCGTCTAACCAACTAAAATATAAACGACACATCGAGAGGATGTTACACGGTTCCCTTAGGTTCGCGGCTTATAAGTTGGCTCGCCGTATGACCACGATTACACAGGCTAATTATATTTTTCTTGAATCTGCGATCAACCAGAGTCCTGCAGAATCGTCGCGGTATTGCTTTCGCTCTTTAAGAATCGTCAACGATGTTATCCGTTGTCCACAACTTATGGAATTGTTAAATCTCTGCGCTTCTCCCCCGAGGTCGCTTAAGTTCGCAAGGACTTTTTTACCACGTCACTACGAATCGTAACCGGTAGGTTCGCAGCCTCTGAACCTCATTAAGCACCGGCTTAGTTCTCTTTAGCATCGATATCTGTAATTTCGGAAATTCGCTTGAAAATATTTTACAACGCTTCAACCAGTTTCAATTGCGTATGACGCGTTCCGCCTGTACTTGCGTTTACGCAATCCATGACCTAACCCCGTGAGAGATTTCTAAAACTAAATTGCGCGGTTAACTGGTTGATATAAATATTTATCGTCCCTTCTCATATGTGCGTTTATGTTACCACTTAATTACGTATTTACCACTATGCACGGGGATTTATCTCTTCTATCGTCGTTTGAATAAAGATCAATAAATATATATCTTTTTACCGGTGCCATTCTTTCCCCTGTTAGCACTGTTCTTAACTTTGGAGTCACATTTTCATCTAATTTTTCACCGAACTGATGATCATATTGACAAAATGACCAGCACAGCGTTCGAAATACGTTTTTGGTTTCATCTACAGAGCATCTGCTTTCAGATTACTTTAAGAGCGTAAACGCATTAAGAATTCTATACTGCACTCGTGTTCGTCCTCGCCCGAAGTATTGTTCCGTTATTTGGTCGCTCTATCGTCGAAATTTCTGCATCAGATTGGAAGACATTCAACGCAAGTTCTTGCTGTCTGGCTGTCTGCCTTTTGAGTAGTCCCATGTTCTACGATGGCCATAAATACTCAGTTACAAGGTATCGGCTCCACCTAACGACGCCTTCCGTTTGACCTATTCTTTGCACATAATGTACCAAACGTCTTAATACAATAGATCGTGCCGAAAGTTTAGCGCATTCCGATCTTCGGATTTCTTCGCCTTCTATTAGACACCGTTCCCTTCTCTGGTAAAAATTCCATTGAACCTGTTACGGTCAATATAATTGTCTCAATAGGATTAAACCCTAGCTGTACCTTCACCGTTCTCTCATAGTTCTCACATTGCACGTTACAGTACCTTCTCCGGTCCATACCGCAGTCGCTAATCTACTTTACAGTCGATGCAACGTAAGGCAATAACAAACGTAAATTTGCAAATATTAATTTCATTCCTTTCTCTACTTTCATGCAGATCGTCGTATATTACAGAGCGTTCGTAATCCGTAAATAAATAACTTAACATATAACGTTCAATTATTTACACTTAAACATATTTCTGCGCCTAACGACGCGTTCCTGCTTTGCTTTGGCCTCGCTCGTTAACTCCGAAACCCTCTGATCTTGCAACTTCTACATTCATTTTTCCTTTTCAGTAATAGACGTAGCATAAGAATTAACAACCCACTAATTACTCAATTACTTGACACGATCAGATCAGATCCGCAGGCTAAAAAGACATTACCCTCTGGATTTGAGCATTGAATCAAACAAACGATGATTATTATTCACGTTGTAGTACCAGGCCAGAATAATTTAATTATAATTCTCAATGAGAATTGCTTGTAAACTACTTCAAAATAAAAAATAAATTTCCCTACTATATCACAGGGACAATATTCGTTAATAAATAGTAACGATAATAAATAAACGTACGTTTGTTCGTCAAAAATTGTAGGTTCGTTGCGTGTCGTTCTATGCGAGGAAAGAAAGTTCATCGGCTCGGTAAACCGGATCTCGAAATTGCCATTATTTCGCATTGTTCCATGGCTGGAGGTACGGCTGGACGCGGTACAATGCCGTGCGACGCTATTCGGTGTTAAATGAGCGTAACGCTCAAATTTTCAGCCGTCATGCATCCAACTGTTTGTTCGAGTAGCTCGACCACCGGCCGCCAACTTTCCAGAGTTTATCGAACGAGCGTACACGCGACAGCTCGTTGGGTCAACCGTTGCGCCGGCGATTGTTGCCAGTTTGAAGTATTTGTCGGTGGATTTTATAGAAGAGCGGTGATGCGTCTCGACAGTTTCGCGAAGTCGCCGCGTAACTGCGACCACGATCTCTTCACCGACGGAAACGTGAAAGCTCGCGACGAGCCACGTTTCTCTGCCTGTGCTCGTTTAACTCGATTTCTTCGAACGAAGGACTCGCTACCGGAAGAAGGAACAGATCGCTGATCGAAATCGTTCTCTTCCGATCTTCCTCGACGAAGAATATTCGAATCTCTGTAAGCACCGCCAAGTATAATTCCTTCCGCGAGCATCAGGACACCTACCGGGTTCGTAGGAAACGCGACGATCGATCGTAAAGTATCGACGAAACGATCGTTCGATGAGAATTTTATATTCGCGCGAGATCGAAGAAATAGAAGAAATTTTCTGAATCAAAACTGTGCTCACCCGGGCGCTGAAGGTTTTCTAAACTAAACTGTATCGAAAAAATTGAAGGTAGATTAGATAGGATAGCAAACTGTATTGTAAAATCACCTATACCACAGCATCTATTTTTTTCATTTTTTTTTCAAAAATCTCTCCGCCTACCCTTCGCGTTTTCCCTGCCCCGCTTCCGCATACAGAGGAGGAAATGCCAGGTGCACCTGCCTCGGGATGAAATCTCTTTAAAATACGTGGAAAAGCGTTCTCTACAATCCTATGACGCAATGCTGTGGGATCGGGTAACGAGGGAGCACGATAATATTTAATACCATGGTGACAAGATCGATGAAAATGACGATCGAACACGCGACAAGTATCCACAAGGAATTAGTTTTCGTTCTATCGAATTGACCAGATTATTATTATAACATAGAATATACATATACGGACCCTTTATATGGTCTAACGTTTCTTAATCAAGTTCTCATGAGTGTTACGATAGGTACTTATGAGAAGCGGGATAAGTCGTGGATAGCGGCGTTGAGAAGCTCGATTAAACCGTAGGAAGGTAACATAACGTTGGTTAAAGCGGCCGACCAGCAACGGTTACGAACCCGAATATCGGATCGTTTTCTAGCGGTAATTTTCTCTCTTGTCCAAAGGCTTCTCGCTTCCCTGGAAAACCAACTCTGGTTCATCCGTGATCTCTATCGATTCCTCTCGACGAAACGGGCGCGAACAAAAAAAAAAGGGGGGGGAAACATCGTGGAAAATCCATATAAACGGGGAAACATCTCCTCGTTCGTCCGAGAGAGAGAGAGAGAGAGAGAGAGAGAGAGAGAGAGAGAGAGAGAAAGAAATAGAGAGACGTGTACCCGACGAATTTAGATTTTCATCGTCTCTGGCAAATAAAATCGAATAAATTCGATTTCGAATCCAATTTTCCTCGACCTCGGATCGCAAGCGTACACCAGGACGTCCATTATTGCCGCCATCGCAGCGGTCACGGAGAGGGAAGACTAGATTATTAGGTTTTCCCTTCGTTTTCGATTCATTCTCCGGTTCAGAGTCCTTTTCTCGACCCCTATCGGCCATCCTCCCCATCATCGTCGTTCCAGCTGTTCCACGTTCGTTTCCGCTTTCATCTCGTAGACCGCGAAACGTCAAAGCCTTGGACCGTTCGCTTCCGTTCCGGTATATCCGGCTACTCACCGCGATCGTTCGTCAAAGGTTTTTCCAGGGAAATACGTTGCAGAGAGGGTAATCGTGAGTTCCGCGGCAGAACCGTGCGCCATCGAGCCGACCGTGTGCTAATCCCATTAACGAGGAACCGGAGCATTTTATTTAAAGTTCGGAGAACCGAGCGCTCTAGTAATGATCCAAGCACGCCGTTTCTGCTCGATTATTATTAGCCTGGGATTATCGCGGTCACGATGTATTTGAAAACGAATTACCGGTGGAACAACGGACAGGCTGGCGCCGGTGGTAGGAGGGCAAGGGGCAGAGAACGAAGTGGATCGAAACAAATTGCACCGAATTGTTCGGCGATAGAGGGCGGAAAGTGCTCCGGACCGTTCATAATCCTTAAACTTGGTAAAATATTTGACGAGACGCGGCGAGCGCGTTTTCCCGCGGCACGCGTCGCGCGTTTATTTAGCGCGTCGCGTTTCCCGGTTCGATACGTTCGACGCGTCGAAACCTCGGACGTGTAACGAGCGTTATCGAGACCTACTAACCGAACGTAAAACGTTTCACGACCGAAACTCGTCTTTTCTTCCCTCGCCAAAACTTCTCAACGAGATACAAATTTCTATCACATGGATCCAGTTAACCGGATTCCGTAAGCGACGCGGCGAACGCGTACGCAATACGCTTCCCGCTTTTTCTCCGATTTCACCGACAGATTCGAGTCTCGTAATATCCTCTCTTCTCCTCTTTCTCTAATCTCGCTCTCATCATTTTATCTTTCGTCGTGTTCGCTTTTTCCTGCTTTCTTCTTTACACTCGTCGTTGTTGCATCGCTGTTGATCCTTTACGTATTTTACACCGACTCCTTCTACGCTAATGAGAATCCATTACCGTGCACGAAACAGACGAACGAGTGGATAACGTCCGCTTGGTTTACGTCGTTCCGAGATCAAATTCGGATCTTCGTTCGAAACAGTCGAAACCCACCTACGAATACGTACACTGCGAAACGATTTTTACGACCGAGGGATCGGATGTCCGACGGAATCTTTTTCCTCGCGACGGGTACGGGTGGTCGTCCGTCGGTACTCTCAGCTAAAAGCATCGAAAGACTTTACAGAGTAGAGTCTGCGAGGAAGCAAATCACTGATCGCAACGACGATCGCAATCGCGATACCGATACACGCGCAGCAACGATTCGGAAGCAGCGGAAAGCTCGGTCGCGGATATTCGAGCGAAGCGAATGGCTTAGCTCGATCGCAAGCGAAGCTGCCTAGAGCATTCAGCGAAGTAAAGGCGAAAAACGTAGCTACGCTCAAAGGGACGGACAAGAAGAGTAATCAAGCGTTTTGCGCATTTCCGTTGGTCGTCGGCAAGCGAGTGAAAGCAAAAGGAATGGAAGAGGGAAGCGAAGGGAACGCGAAGGATGGGATGGGCGGGTCGGAAGCAGAGAGGAAAATTCGCGACAGCTCCGACGACGCGACGTCGAGGACGACGAAGCGGAGGCAAAGGCAGAAAAGGTGCAATTAGTTAGCTAACAGGCCACGGGAATGAAACGCAGCGGAATTAGTAGACGGCCGCTGTGTCGCAGTTTCTCGAGACGAGATCCCGAGATCGATGATCAGAGAAAAGTTTGTTCGACCGCGAATACGCTGTGTTGGTCGGTTTCTCGATCGTAAGATAGAAAGACGCGAACGAGGTCGAGGTCGAAGACGAGACCGAGAGAAACGTCGTCACCGATGGCAAGAGGAAGGTAAATACCACTTTGGGAAACGTACGGACCGGCCACGATCCAACAACGGCAAGATGCTTCCCTCTCGAAACGTAGTTTCGCCAATGCCAAAGTCCCGTCGGACTAAAAAAGACTGGCAAGCCGTTGTTGCGTGGAATGGGTGTGTCGGCCGTCGGTCGACGAAAGAAATAAGGTTAAACCCTGCGGGGTAAAATCAGACACCACCTGTTATCGCAACGACGTAGAAATCGATAGGTACGGCGAAGAAGAATCCGTTTCTCTCGTCTTTCTCCTTCTCCTCTTGGTCTTCTTTCTTTTCTTTTTTTTTTCTCCTATCCTCGTTCCCTTTATCTTCTCTTTTCTCACGGTTTGTTCGTAATTTTTCTTTAACGACTCGAAACGAACACCCGGACTCCATCGATTCGCTCGTCACACCGAGAGACGATTGTTGGCTTTAGTTTTCTTTAGAAGAAACCCGAGCGAGATCGAAGGAAGAAAGAGAACGTGCAACGAAATTTCATGGAACGCGAGTGGCGGCCAAGGCGAGTTGGCGATTCCTCGGTACCGTTGCGGACAAACCTCTGTCGGCGAATCGTTCGGATCGACCGAATTCTCGCACCGTTGTGTTCCCTTTCGATCTACGCTTTCATTTAGCCAGCCGACTATATTAATTATCGTCCGCGCAATATGCATATCGTACGAAAGTCTGAATAATACGCTTGCCGTTAATCACGCGCGTATCGATACTGGCGGTGTTCGCCGAGTTTCGATAATACGGTCGAATTCGATTCTTTGAAATTTATAATACACGGCGTGCGTGAAATAGCCCCGGGTTTCCACGTTCGCCTCACCGTGCCTCCCTGTAAAATCGAGGACCGTTATCAAGGAGAATAAAGCGAGCTCGATAAATTTGGTGACGCGCGTGATTCGTCGCCGACGCAATGGGAAACGACGCGATACGATGCCTTCGATAAAAGCGCGTCATTTAATTATCCTCGGCAACTTTTTAGGCAGGGACGTCGATCGAAAATTACGGGTCGGCGAGCGACGCGCGACGCTGCAATTATCCTGCTACATCGTTTCCAGCCGTAACTTGCGCGTAATCCAACGAAATTCGCCCACCTTTGATATCGAAACGAAATTATTTTCCGGAACGCGCAATTTCATCGCGCAACCGACGCTACACCACGTCGATCGTTTTACGTTGCCGCGCGAAATCACCCATGAAAAAAGTACATCTTCTCCAGCAATTATCGTAATGGCTTCGGTAATTAAATCGATTTCGATAACGTTCCCGTTCGCCCGTTGTTCTCTAGGGTATCGTTAGAAATCGATATTTCGGTTTCGCTCCTCCTCCTGCTTCTCGTTTCGCTTTCCCTCTTTGCTTCCTCTCGTCGCTCGTCGCTGTCCGTTACAAGCTCGGTTCTACACGCGTTCGCCTCTCCGCTAACCCAAGTACGTTTCGTTAGCGTTCTCGAAAACGCTCATGCGCGTCTTTCCAAGATTCCGATCGCTGCTCCGATCGGATCGAGAGAACCGCACGAAGCGACTACGCGGAAAAAAGGACAGCCACCGCGTCCACGGAAGTATACGCGATGAATGGATAATTGGTCGCCTCTCGTCGACGACAGACCGATCGACCGACTCTCGTTAACGCCATTGTCTCGAGAACCGAAAACCATCGTCGAGCGATATCTGTGCCGCTGCTTTTTCGCCTTTTCCCTCGTCTCTCTGCCTCTCGTCGTTGTTCCCTTCGTTTCGAAAATTGTTCTGGCGGACAACGCGAGAACTCGCGGCATTCTTTCTCTCCCCCCTTCCTCTCTGCCCTTTTTCTTTTCGTTTCTTTTTCAACGGAAATCTTTCAACGTCGAACGCACGCGTTAAGCGCACAAGCCGGATCTTAAGAGGATTCGTTAAAGTTACGGTCCGCTCTTCGTTACCTCTACCATCCCCGGGGATTCGCGCTGGCAAGATAGAGGTGTCGCGCTTTAAGATATTCGGTTAATTTCACCGATCTGCCGGATAAAGCGATTAATTTTCCAGCAGAGAGATACGGCAGCCGGTGCAACGATAAAAACGTCGCTATATTTTACGGACAAAGAGGCGAACGCGAATTCGTTAATTTCGACAACAACGACGTCTCGTTCGTTGATTGCTCCGCTTTCCGTGTTCGACGAGACAGCGAAGATGAATTATTCGGTCGGATACCAGAGGTGCCCGTGCTACATCGAACGAAGCTACCGGCAGATGGAAGTACGAACTTTCGAAAATCGAAACGCGATGGGTTACAAGCTTTTCCCTTCGTCGCAGTCTCGCTTTTCCAAGTCGACGCAGGTTTCGCCGACGGAGGATACGCGTGGCGACGATGCCGTCGCCGACATCGGCGTCAACGACGACACTGAAATTTTATTACTGCGAGCGGCTGCGACGCTCCCTTTAATCCACTTTCGCAACACGCTTCCTGCTGCCGAGTTGGGCGCTTATAAATTTGCTGGCGTGTGTGCAATTATGTAAAACTCTGGCGACCGTACGGCAAGCTTCCTGAAATTGTTTAACGTCGGAATAACTCCGCCTTTCGGCGTGCGCAAGTATGACAGACTCGCGGAGCAAGTTCCTGCGCCGGCGACCGTGCTTTATCGTGTTTCTTCGTACTCGGCGGCGTACCTCGTTCAACATCGGCACGTAATCGGCTCGTTATCGAACAAGATAGGTAGCTGATGGTGATCGAGCGTCTGCAAAGATTGGGACGCGTCTTTGTCGTGGCAAAGAAAATCGTAAAACGAGCGATAAGGCGCATGCAACGTTGGGCTGGTGATCGATCCACAGCGTCGACCAAGCTCTGCCTTTGCATTGGGACGAATTACGGTGGTCGAGTAGGCGCGTTTGATTTAAACGGACGACGACCGGCAATCGATAACGGGAACAACGTCTAATAAAGTTCTCTGCGTTAGCGCGATGGGAGATGCAGCACGCTGCGATTCCGTTTACGCCATTAATGTTTCGAAGGCTCGATTACCGCGCCGCATCTTGGCTATAAATCACGCGCGTGGCTAACACGTGTGCCACGCTAATCGAGCGATTAACATTCCGAGTTTAATTTGTAGTACGGTGCTGATGCGACAGCATCCGAAGGTGACGCTCCGCTCGATCCGCTCGAACGTCGCTCCCTTCGCAACCGGGGCAATCCGATCTTCTAAACGCCTCCCTTTTAAACAGTGTTGGCACGGAGGAGGCCTCGTTTCGTAATTTCCACGACGGCCAACGGGAGAAAGCTACGAAGACTGGTCAACGAATTAGGGCGATTCGTTTTGAACAGTGCCGGAGGTACACGCTAGGAGGATACGTCAGAATATGACCAAGAAAAACAGGTCCAAGATGTATAAACGTTTAAAGTTCGAGTCGAGTTCAAGCGGAGGTCTTCGTGTCAGGTTTGCGCTTTCGATTCTAACTCAACGAGAATACGAGAACGTGAGAAGATAGGTTTTGTGGCGAGATCGGTATAAGATAGGAGAAGATATTCTAAATGAAAACGCGACCAGAAGCCATCTACAGCAGGAAGGTACGGATCATAAAAAAATAATTAATAATAATACCTCGCGGGTTGGAAGACGTCCGGCGATTTCTAGCTTGTTCCTTCGGACAATTAAGCCACGGACGATTTATTAGTTTTGTCTCGAAAGACACAACGCGCGCTACGAAATACAATTTCACCGCTAGGTGGAAATCTATTAACTTAATCGCCCGTATCTACGAGCCAGGCGACAAATCCAACGTCACCAATTACCGCCGGATCTTCTTACTAAATGTCAGGCTTAAACTGTTCGACAACTTGGCTGCAGAGAAGCTTTCCTCTATCGCGAAGCGTTATCAACGAGCATCAGGGTCCTATCTCCTTGATCTTTTCTCCAATTACACGTATCGTCCAGGGGTTTGCTGGCACGAGCGAGCAGACGTCCTATTTGCAAATTTTCATAAGGCTTCTCTCACACGGTTAATCGTAACGTCTCGATGAATAAGTTGGTGTCCCTTGGCATGGCTGATTCCATAGTCTCCTGGTTGTCATGCTGTCTAGAAGATCGTGCTCGAATAGTTAGACGTGCCAATACATTCTCCAGACAGAGCAGAACGTCTTGCTCCGGAATACCGCGACTCTGTCACCTTGGCTCCCTTTTATTCGACTTATTTATCGACGACATTGGATACGATATTACACACACCTCTACGCGACCGACGTGAACATTTTTCTTAAGATCGAATACGTCCAGGGTATGTGTTACTTTTACGGCAGCACTTAGCAAACATCGCTAACCGATGCAGATCCAATTTCACGACTCTCGACATTTCTAAGCGTAACGCCGTGCAATTTCAGCGCAAGCACGCGCCTTTTTTCTATCATTACGCTGTTGCTAACGTAATATCACTTCTTTACGGGATCTTGGAATAACGTTTGCTTCAAGCTTGTCCCTCTGGCCGATCGCATTAAACGAATCTTTCTCTTTTAAACAACCGCTGCTGCCTGCGGAGCTCACGGTCTTATCACGCGAACAACGTTCGACTACACCGATGTCAATCCCTTCGAAATCTTTTACTCCGCTCAGATCCGCTCAGACCGTCTCGAATATCGTTCAATCCACGCCATCGAAATCGCGCACGTTCCATAGGAAAAATTCCAAATAAATTTCTCTCTTTCGTTTCCTACAAAATCCATCAGCCAATCTCGCAAACTTCCTATAATTACTTATCCCATGATTTAAGCAGACGAGGACTGCGCAGCGACTAGAACAACTTGCGCTTACAATTCCACTTATCCTTCATTTCTCAAATATTAAATTATCGCGTTGGCTGACCGGACATTCTCGGTTTAGTTCGATTTAATGCTCCGCTCTGCGGAACCTTAGGCGTTATCCGTCTTGTTCCATGCACCTCCACGTCGAACCAGCGTTGCTGCTAACGATCGCGATTAACCGCATTTGCAAACAGGCCAATTCGTCTAGCCAGCGACTGGATTTTTTCGCCTCTTCTTTCCCCTCATTTTTAAACCGTAACAAAGTACTCGTTACGCGATCTTTCTTAGCTCCGTGGTTCGCGCCCCGTGCGTGCATTATATTCACTCGTTTCTCAATTTATTAACACGTTGACGCCGGCGTGTACCACCGGTGGACCACGCGTGTCTGTCCCGCGAGGCGGTGTGCGTTACCGGTGTGTCACGCGAGTTTGTGCGCTCGAATGCACGCCGCCTCACAGAGAAAACCCTGAATATCGGCGTCGGTGTTAACGTGTTAAGCTCCCGAAAGGCTGCTACCTTCTGTCCCGCTTCTCGCCCGCTTCTCAGACGCTCGAAGGCTGTTCGATCGATATAGATAGATAAACAGACAAAGAGATAAAGAAATAGCGGGCGCCAGAGACATTCAAAATTGGACGAAACGATTGAAAAGTTAGAAGAGCACGGATTACATTCCCCGGCCGGATTTCACCGGCAGAATCGTCGAACGTCTGGTGTCGTAATTAAAGGATTTAATCGGAGAAACGATCGAGCCACCCCTTTCACCCGTATTATCGGTCCGTTCTCTCGTCTTTGGTCGTGCCCTCGCGATCGGTGAAACGGCGGAAGCAATTAACCGAGAGCCGTGCTAGCTCGACGGAACGACGCGGTGATATCTCGCGGCCCACCTCTTATCTGTCTCTTCCGTTCTCTCACGGAACGATTCTCCGTTCGAGAACGCAGTGTTCGCGTTTATCGCCGCGAACGAGCGAGCTTCCTCGTTTCGTTCGAACGACGCGCGATCCCGCCGAAAGATATTCGCTCGCGGGACAAACGACCCTGACTCGGCTAAATGTATTCCGCTGCGCTACAGCTGAATCAGTTGCTCGTCAACCTTAAATCGCGTGCTCACGTTCTCGAGAAACCATCTGAATTTTTCCGACCTCGTTATCGGAATATGCAGTCACGCCAATAATAATATTGCTGATAATTTCGACATTTTTCTTTTTTTTTTTCGGATTTCGTTAACAGTTTCAAGCAATCAATTAGAGCGTCTAGTTTATAAGACACAGCTCTGTTTTTGTCTGTTCCGACACTCGTCGACAGCTTTATTCCGCTTACTTTTCCGTTTGTCCGTCTCCGAGTGGAATTTCCATAAACGAAATTTCAGCCATTTGCCAGCCAGGAAGCTGACATTTCGAACGCACGCACATTTCCGATGACGGTACAATATAATTTCAAAAAAATTGGCTGTTTGTGTATTTGCTTAAAATAAATGCGGATCGAACGTATATCGTCGGACGACAGAAATCAAAGACTTAAAAGTTCAAAATTAATTTGTATAAATTGGAGAAGATTAAAAAGAGCGGCTTTTATTAAGAATCGTACCGAAGGAAAGAAAATAATTTTCTTCGTATCATCGAGTGATTGAATTTAACGATAATATACAGCCAAGCCGGTATATTTCGATTATAAGTAAAGTATCGCGTAATTGTTGGAATCGTATTATTAAAAATAAAGAAACCGGCCGGATTGATATTGGATTAGTTGTAAAGTTTTCAGAATTTTAATACTCTCAAAGACCCTCTGTTTGATTAGATAAATCACGGATTTACGATTTGCGTCAGATATTGTTTTACCTTTCGAATATTCCGTTACCTCGTAATCATCAGACAATTGCCTTCGTTAGAACTTTTTTCATTCAAAAGAATAGAAGATACGTTGGCCGCACGCAGGATGCATCGCAAGGTTAATGCAATCAGCCCGCCAAGGGCTTTTTATTTCTAGTAATATGAGATCAACACTAATTGGGTGACCCTGTTACATGGTTATCGCGTGTGCTCATCATACGCGGGTTTTCCTCTGTATTATTATTACATTCAATTACTTCATGATATCTGATTGAGAAAATTATTTTCCTCTTTTTAGACTCTTTTTTAATTTTTTTCATTTTACATTTTTAAAGAGAACTCATATTTTTTAACTTTTTATAATTCATATATTTCTTTCTCCTATTTGCGTTTCATTCGTTCATTTTATTTGTATTATTATAGAGAATTATTTTTATACATCGGGGAAATGTATGCTCGTTTATTATTTTAAATAAATAAATAAATAAATAAATCTCGTTGGTCGTGGTGGGAAAGGTATTCATGAAATTCGTAACGCGCTACGTCGATCCATTTTTCTTTACGATCTACGCGCCTTTTTTAAACGTCGAATATTCCTAGCGCGATCCATATGTCATTCAACTCTCGTCGCTTTTCTTTCTCATTTTTGCGGATACGATCGACCGTTCGCCTATTCTTTCTGAAACGCGGGTTAGATATTTCCAGCCGTTTCAAGAAATCGTTCGAGGAACAACGAGAACTGTACGATGCAGTGCGCATCGATCGGACGTCATTCTGCGATCCTCCACGTCGAACAAGTAGCCCGACGCGTGAGCGCGATTCGCAAGGAACGTTCTTCGCATCATTTTCTCGTGCTTTAATCGTGCATTTTGTAACCTCTGGAAATTCAATTTGGATTTCGACCAGACACGGCGTTTACCGAGCACCGGTTATCGGATTACTTGACATTTCCCATTAACGGGCAGCCTGGCAACGGTCGACTGGCAACGTCTAAAGCTTATCGTCTCGATCCGAGAGGTATCAGTTTTCCCTCGGATTTAATCGAGTTTTCTCGAGGATTTAATCTTGTCCGGTTTACCGGTTTACGATATACGCGTTACCGCGTTAGCAGCGCGCTTCTTCCTTTGTCGCGCCGAAGAAAAACTACGAGTCGATCGTCTCTCGAGCTCCAAGGATTTTCTAATTCGATCGAAGTCGTACCAAACAATATCGAATAAGCGCACGGTGGAACAAACGGATCGCAGTCGATCGACGCTTTGGTATATGTGACACGACTGGCAAATTAATTACAAATTTCGCTTGGCCCTTTTCTCCCATTCCATCTACGAAATTAAATTCCAAATTGCACCCGGATAATGTTTACTTTGTCGTTTACCATATGCACGAGTTCTATGTAACGGACGTGGCGCGCTTTCTCATCGTTGCGTTGCATCGGACGTCGACTGAGGTCGCGTCTCATCCTACCTGAATAATGCTCGTCAACCGACCAGTGAAATTCTTGAATGTGAATCCCCATAGACGAGTAAAGATTAATATTGCCTGACCTATTTGTATTTATGCCCTCCGGCGAATACTATTGTATCCGTACGATGTGACGCGCGTAGGATTATGCGTCCTACCTATAACACGCCGATCTCGATAGATTTGCTGCATCGTGCGCCAGAAACAGATTGAAAATCATCTCCAAACGTCATATAATTCGCGTTAATCGCCAACTCTATCGTTTATCCGTACGCTGTAAATGTTATCAATCGCGCGCGTGATCTTGCAACGTTCTTTTCCATCAAATAGCGGAAAAAGAGCGCGCGGTTTGTTGGCTGGTAATCACGGCAAATCGAATTTCGCGCGGTAATTGATAAACGCGATGCGTGATAAATTGGTTTGCCAGGTCCGCGAATAAAACCGCACGAAACGTTAATTTAGATCTTTAAAGAAGCCGCGTGTTATTTCAGTGTCACGCTGTCGTGCCATTTACTGTCTAATTAGCAGTTTCTCCGACCGCGTAGGCTCCTTCTCCGGGACCGACGATGTGTCATCCAAGCGAACGAACTGCGACGCGTTATCTCGATCCTAAATTTATCCGTCGTTGTAAATGCATGTATTCTCATCGCCGTATACGAATAAATAAATAAATAAATAAATGAATAAACCAATACTTATTATTGCTCTAAAAGGGCTTCGCTCGTTCGTTATACCAACGAATAAACAGATAAATAAAAACGCGTGGTCGATCGTAGTTGCATCGAATTTGCAAACGCGTCTCCCGTCTATACGTTTGAATGACTTGGATCCGACTGCATTAACCCTTTGCGCTCGAGGAATTTTTCGGCTGGGCGTAGCAGCTACTCCGGATGATTTAGCGTATACGTGACGCGTGTCTTGCAGCTAGTGTAAAATGATTTCATATACAAATTAACTTCGAAAAACGTGATATTCTAATAATTTATCTATATTTGCATCTTTGAAAATACGATTTTGTAATATTAATTTCTGTAGTTTTTTTGCATGACAACTTATAAAGCATTCCACCAAGATGCACCCTTGATGTAATTAATCTCATTTTTCAACAGTTTAAAATCAAGTTCATCCTCGTTTCAGCTGACTTCACTTTCGAAATTCATTTTTTAAGGGTTTCTAAACTATAATACTTTTGCCACGATCGTCGAATCCAAACTAACTTTGCACACGTTGTCAGAACCATAGTTTCGCAGGCATATGGGATTAAATATTTTATCTCCACTGTAAAGTCTAACACTCTACACTTCCTAACGAACAACATAAAGAACCAAGGAACCAATTTACCAACCAACATCGCGCTCTCATCAATCGCCACTGGAGTTGCAGCATGGAACGCCGTGGCGAGTGACAGTCACCTTTCCAGTGCGAATGGTTAATAAAGACGTATCTATGCACGGCAAGATAAAGTTGACGCGATGGATTGCGAAATGCGAAATCTTCGATCAGAGGCAACGGGACGCGCGGTACGAAACCGATCGAGAAGTCTGTTACGCGCGTCACCGATTCGATGCACGCGCCACTAAACGTGGTAAACAGTGTCCGGAGATGCATATCGTTTCGCGAGACCATCGACTTCCCGACCAACGTCTCGATCTTAAGTCGCGTACCTATCGTAAGATCGAAATTCGATGAGCTTGGTCGACGCGACGGCTCCGTATCGAGCGTATCCGGTAACGTCGACGCGTCGCGTCGTATCGCATCGATCCGCTCGTTTAATTAAGCCAGCGAAAGGATTCGACGATGTCGCAAGATTCGACTAATATTTGACGAGTAAAATTGGAAACGAACGGGAGCGAAACAGGGCGAAACGGAGTGGAAGGAGGTTCGGGCGGAGGCGGAAGAGGAAGGAAGAAACACGCCAGCCCCGTGACCGATGAAAATTTCTTTGTTTGATCTGGCAAATCGAAGTAGCAAGATTTAATAATTATCTGTCAGCGGTGATTAGTCTGTCTTACTTATTAAGTTCTTATCAATTGTAACTATCGATCACGGAGTACTCGTTTGGTCGTGTAACTTTTCTCTTTTTGCGTTACTAATGAGGTTTTCCCTTCGATAGAATAAAATAAAGTGAAATAGAATAAAACAAAAGGGGACAAAATCAAATGAAATGAAATAAAATGAAATCAAGTGAAATAATATGAAATAAAATGAAACGAAACGAAATGAAACGGAATAAAATAAAATAAAACAAAGTAACATTTTTTGTCTCTGGCCATTTCACATCTGGAACATGCCTCTGTCATATGGCACTCAGCGAGACGCCGAGACCCGGCTTGAAAAAAATCCGACATTTTTCTATCACTTAAGACCTATAAGATACTCCTGTGCAATGGAACAACCACAATGGCATTATATCCAGATTCAATTTACAGCCCCTAAACAATAGACGTACCGTTGCGAGGATCGTATTTCTTTGCAAAATTGTTAATAATAGGATTTGCTGTTCTGCTCCTCTTCATCCACTAAAGTTGTACGTACCGCCCCACACTATCACACATTCGAACCTATTTTTATCAACATTTTTGTACATCTGAATCCGCGATCACACGGATATCATCGACGGACTTTCGCAACACGGCAAACAGATTTCACCATCATTTTCATCTTTTCTCCTATAGAGTTAAACGTCCCATGTACATTTTTCTTCGCCGTACTATTTACGTTCCGCGCTAATTTCACCTCGATGCATGTTGATCGATGTATTAATTCGCCTTCGTTGCGCACGCACAGCCACACCGCAATTAAATCGCGTAATGTACGATGCTTCGCGATCAATCTATTCGCGCTTTTCATCGAGCCAACAATTTTGCTTTGTTTCGCACGTTCGATATTGCTCTAAAAGAAACCCGCGCGTTTATTACAGCGAATAAACAGATAAAACGAAATAGAACGAAGCGAAAATAAATCTCGTTTCGCTCTTTTTTCGTTGCTCGAACCGCTCGTTTTCCCGTACGCGTTGTCGTCTCTCGTCCACCGCAGCGGAAGAAGATCTTTACACGCCGTCGGCTTCGACTTCGGCTGACGATCGCTGAAAATCGTGCAAGCTTCGGTCGACGCGTTACCATGTACCACTGATTCTCCATCGCAGATCCATATTTCACGCGCGTTTCGATACTCGCGTGTCGCACGAACACCTAAATACGCGTGAAATAATGAACGAGTGTACGTCTTTTCCTTTCTCGAATTTAACACGTTGGTTGCCACGCGTGTTTTCAATGAAATCTCCTTCAGGCCACGAGTGTGGTATAGATTATTCCGACCAAATGTTTTCTTATGCCACCACAATTGGAAAAGGAATCAAATGGGACCGAAAACTTGGCGTTCAACTCCTTCTGCGAATTTCTATTGTAAACGCTTTGACGGTTTACAGAATTGTAACAAGAAAGGATGTAAATATTAGAAGATTTATTTATTATCTGCAAAAGAATTTAAAGAACAACTTATTTTCCAAATTGTTCATAGAACCTATAGAACGCTTTAAAGTTTTACGTTCTAAATAATTTTCTTGATAAACCATCTTCGTATTATTTTTAATAATAAGTAATTCAATAGTTTAATTACTTCGCGTGGAAAATTTCAAATACCTACGACGATCCTTCGCAAGTAATCAAATAAGCGTCACCCTAATACGGATGACACGGCTCTATACCGAATATGGCTGACACGACAGTCAACGCGTTAAGCCGCGTCGATCGCAAACGAAACACGGCTGTAATAATCGCGACAACTGTGAGAGAATAGCTGAAAGAGAATGCACCTACGGTTTTCGACGACATCATCCGGAGGGAGCGACGAGGAGGAGAAGGTTCGTTGGAAAAAGCTGGAACAAATTACGACGCAAGCTGAGTTACAAGAGCACTTGGCAAATTCGTCGAGGTATCGCGCGGCCCTTTCGAGATGAAGCGCGTGAACGCGAAGAGAAACGAGATTCGATCGAGCCCCAACGGAGCCGATGCAACGAAAGCGATTAACCGAAACGGCCGAGCGACTCGAGCATCGGAGAAACCAGCGCGAAAGCCACCAGGGGAAATCACGTTGCGTCGTACGCTAAAGGTCTTGTAACTTATTCCCGACTGTTCTAGAGGCTTCATCGTGGAGAAGGAGAGGCGGTTAACGTGTTTGCGAGATTCGCGACGCGAGACTAGATCGTTTCCTTTCATGGACACGGAGCGGCGCGGAGCGACGAATCAAAGCGGCCAAGAGCAAACGAGCGGATCTTCGGATCGTCGAGGAAACGTCGAGATATTCGGTAGAGAAATCCGCTTTATAATTACGCTACTTGAATAAACGTAGCCTCCGGAAGAATGCGAAATTACTTGCTGTTAAGCACTGTGCAACGTCGTACCGCTTATGGCTACCATAGTTGTTTCAATAGGTTGATGAACTTGCCTAACCCCATCCACCGCAAGATTGATATATTTAATTAATCTATGGAATCCCTAAGATCCTTCTTAACACAGATTTTACAACTTGTCTATCTTAATTCTTAATACTACACCTCAGCTTCTTCTTCCTGATTGTTAATTACCTTTTCTTCACTTTTTATCGGCTTACGTCTTACTATCGTTCCTGTACATCCTGCGTTGCATCTATTCTTTCCACCGCTAAGGGGATTTTTCTTGCCGGTGAAAGCAACGATAAATTACCAAATTTTTACCAAAGTTACCGGCGCTCAAGATTCTTGCTTTCATATATAGAGCGCTGAAAGGTTTTTCAAGCGAGCCAACGCTCTGATTAGGCTTCATTTAGGCTACTGCCCCGTCATCTGATCGCCTTAGCATCGATATCTCATTAAGAATATAGAACGTACACGACGCAGACTGTTACGCTCAGGAGGCCACGTTTTAGACTGTCTCTTAACGATCACGATTACTCTCAAATTTTACACCGTGTAAACCTAATGATGCTCGGACGCGCAAAGCTTCGTCGAATTTTTCGTCTAATTTTCTACAGAAGATACTGAATGGCAACGTAAATGGCACCGAAATTACCAAGCACTTTAATTTATGGACATCTCGGTTCTCTATCGGTCACCTTCTTCCTCTTCTTAAACAGCAATCTCACCGTAGCCTTTACGGTCAACGAAATTGTATTTTAATAGGCTGGTCGTAAAGGCCGATCTCTACTGCCAAGAGATTAACCGTCCTTGTTCTACCTACACCTCCGGGCGTACTTTTGTTTTCTCTGTCCTCGAGTTATCTACCTTTTTCCAATTGCGAGCATGTATACCGCAGACTGCGCGTATAAATAAATCGGCAGAGATCGACGAGATCGGTGGGAGCGTGGCAGCGTAAACGAGATTCGAAACAGAAACAGAGTGCATTGGATAAATTCGTCGAACAAATCGGCGGTCCGCGTGTTTCGTTTTTATCGAACGCCTCGTCGTAGCAACAACGATCGACTCGCACATGTCCTGAATCGACCACGTAGAGTCTGTATTTTACCATCGACCATTCGAGTGTTCGTCAACCGCGTTGTTCGCGGAAGAGACTCGACGCAACGTTGCACGCGCGCGTCGTCTCCGCGACGACGCTTTCGCTGAAGTTGGTCTCCGCCACCACGCGCTCCCAACCGCTTCGAGAGTATCGCCGAGTTTTGCGACGACTGAAAATTTGACGCGCGGCTCGGCGATCGGTCGAACAGGATCGAGAGGAACCGACCGAGTTCTGTTCTGTTCCGAATCGCCGATACGCTCGAGACGCTGCCCCGGAAGAGAAATTCGACGCACCGCTGGACCGACCAACGATTTTCCCCAAACACGGAATAGTAGCCGCGTTTCGACAAACGTTAAACGCGTTTTGACAAACATTAGACGCGTTTTAGACAAAAATTAACACCGTCGCTTTATGGCGAATGCAACGAAATAAACACGAGGTTGCGTTTGTTCTGTCTCGATGCGTGTGCGCGGTTGATGCTTCGAGCGACTGCAATTATCATAAATTTCAATAGTACGTTAGAGCGAACAACCGCGTCGTTGTAATATTAAACGCGCCGGCGAATCGGCTCGCCCACGTGTTTATTTTTACAAACGAATCGGACAAAACGCAGCGGGGCACGGCGTGGAAGGGCGCGTCGCAAGGCGGACGGAGAGAGCGCGCGATAAATCGGGAAATGGAAGAATAAAAAGTCTGCTGGAGCGAAACGTCGAAATCGTTGGAGGGCGAGGCTAGGGAAGAGGCAGGAAGGTAGAGGATGCCAAAGGCTGACGAGGTAAATCTTGCCGGGTTCGATTCGAGCCTGGAAATTGCCAGGGAACGCGTATAATCGAATTGCCGATGCCCCATACCGTAGGCCATCGATGCGATCAATTAAAATAACAATATGCTCGATGGACCGCTTTGCATATAAATTAAAGGGGACATGGTTCGACTGTATCGGCAGTTTTCGCGGTTGCAATCGCTTCCCCTAGTCCGGTACACGGCGGTGGTGGGCCGACGCGACGTCCGGTACCTGCCACACGGTGCCCACCCAGCCCGCAAAATCCTCTCGTTTCCGAGACTGCTGCGTGGAGCAGATTCGGATGCGTCGCGTCGGATCGAACGCTGGCAACGCGGGGCAAAAAACAGGATGGAAAAAGCTCGGCCAAAGGTTCGCGAAAAAAGGACGCGTATTTCCACGGTTTAATGGCAAATAACGGTGATACCTCGTCCCGCGCGCCGCCCCGCCAACCACCGCGTTTTTCCAATGTTTCTCGTTTGATCGCATCGTCCCGCGAAATTTACATCGCGTACTCCTATTTTCTATGAACGTTTCTCTCGCCCGTCCGAATCGATTCAACGGATTTAGATGGACGCGGAGAGCGTTCGAGGGCGGACGTTCTCATCGTCGAAACTCGGTTGGCAAAGTCCGACGACTCTTCTCCTTCCCGTCAACTTCCGATAGAATCTCGGCAAGACGAACGCGCTCCATCTCCTCCGCCGCCTGACAGCGATCGTATTTATAGACGCGAGTCGCATCGCGACCGAATGGATCATTTTTCTTTTTTTTTATGTTGTTCGCACGATTCTATGGAATTTTCCGGAGTTACGGCTGAGATGGAAAGAAGGAAGAGAGAGAGAGAGAGAGAGTAGAGAAAAATCACGGATATTGTTCGGTTCGAGAGGCGAACGACGAAGAGAGAGAGAGAGAGAGAGAGAGGAACGGGGATCTCGTGGACGTTACGCGCGGTTTTGTTCCGGAGGAAACACGATCTCGCGTGGTCAAGATGAAAATGCTTTCGCGGTATCAAAGTGCAGGCATTTTTCAAGCTGGCGAAGCATACATTGCGAAAGAGAGATGAGCCCATTTCGGAAGATTGACTGGCGTTGCAGTTGCCGCTTTCGAGGGAAATTTTCCCCCGTTTTCGATTCTTTTCTCTCGGTGTATGGCGCGGGTGCTACCACGCTGCTCTCCATTCCTCTTCGCACATCGATCGGACGAGACCGCGAACTGCGAACGTTTCTCCACCGATCTTTCCTCTTCTCGAGGAGGAAAGGAGGAAACGAGCGAAAGGCAATCTACGCGTCCGCGTCGTGAATCACACGATTCGAATTAATTCGCTCGACGTTCCGGCCGTTCGAAGGTTTAAACTGCGGAGGCAAACGCCTAGGAATTCTGCTTTCGGCTCGATCGGTCGGCGGCTCTCGCCAGACGCTCGTTTTTCTTCTCTCTTGCGATCGAGGAGCTCCGGGAAAACTCGAAACTCGGAACTTGGATGGAAAAAAGTTTAGGTCGGAAGATTCGAGTCGGCTCTCTGCGAGTTCGATGGAAACGGCCACGAGGAACTTGCCCCGAGTGGTTCGTAGGTCGAGACATCCGTCCGTTTTAACGCGCCACGCGGATTATCGAACACTCGGCAACCGTGTGTTTCAGGGAATTACCGAAATACTCGGATATTTGTCGACTCAGTTGGCGAAAGTTGATTCCGTCTGAGTGGTCGACTCGTATCCTCGTTGTTACTCCGCGGGTATATCGATCTTTCTTCCGATAGAATCGGCACTGCCTCTGTCGCGCGTCGGTCTCGCTCGACGTACGAGCCCTGCAGCGGCGTTATTAAAATTTCCCACCGTTGCTCCATTTCCTTTCGCGCAGAAGCGCGGCTTCGAAAAACCGAAAGCAAGTATTTCGAGAAAATTGGGTCGACGAAGATTAGAAAAAGTGGCCTGGAGCGAAGCAGCTGCTCGTCGAGGGAACGAATCGCAAAGTTACGCGAAAGCCACGGGGCAAAACGACGAAGAAGGACGAGGAAGAGAGAAACGCGCGAGAAAGAGAAGAAAACGACGCGTGACGAACGGTTTCTTTGAACGATCCCGATCGAGGAAAATCGCGAAGCTGATGCTGACACGGCCGTTATACATCCGCGATGAAATACCGATCCGAGCTGAACCGAACCCAGCGGTTCGAACAGTTTCATGGGATTCGCGTAGACTTTGCAAATCAATCCGCTCCGAGCTCAAACTTTTCTAGCCCCGATAACGCGAAAACGCGCGTGTCGCTCGACCTAACTTAACCCCAAAGTGTTTTCTTCTGTTTCATTATCATCGTTACCGTTATATGTAATTTGTTGTTACTTGTTACCTTCGCTCACGTATGCGGCGAATTTCAGAAGCATCCTTTGTATGAAATCGTTGCGTGGCTCGCTGGTCGGGCAGCGATTAGGTACATTCGCGCGTCAGAGACGTACAGTGGAAATTTTGGAAATTTCCCGTCTTTGAGTTGGAACTTGCGACGAATATCGCTGACCGCTGTTATGTGCCGATCTCGAGTAAACTAAACTTAAGCTCGCTCGTCTCACGGAGGATGGCAGGTACCTTGATCCTACTGTTTAAGTCGACGAATGGTCCGTCTCCGTTTACCTTTCATAATCGCATAAATTATTCGATCTCTGCACGGTCCTGCGAGGATATTCAGAAAACTCGATGCATCTTTAGCACGTGGTTTTGCTTCTAAATTTACCAACACCGCCACGTTCGTAGAACGTGTCGAACGGTAAATAATTTTTGTCTCGTATCGGACCTTTCCACGGTTTCGTTCGACGAGTTTCAAAATTCTTCGTTGAAACTCTTGTAATATGTACGCGCACTTTGCAATGCATCGAAATCCAATCGGTTCTTTCGCGTTTATTCGAACGTCCAAATTGAAATTAGAAATTTATATCGCGTCAACTGCGAGGTCGTTGGTTGCATTGGCTTTTCGGTTAAGCAACGCACATTCGTCGATGCGGTGCTCGCGTTCTGGTACTCCGAGACGCACAGACCTCTGCTTCTGGCACTGAGACGCCGGTGCTCTCATGATTTCGCGCGTACACGCGTTTTCCATTTTTGCCCCTTTTTCCTTTAACGCGACGAATACACGATGGAAACGAGAAAGGATTGGAAATTAGATCGACAGAGGGAAGATGAACGCGCGTTCGTTGGATCGGTTCGTCGCGTCGTTTGTCGAACGCGTAGGATCTGACAAAACGCCGCTCACCCTTTGAAAAATCTAACGGAAGGGTTTGTTCTCGCGTCGAGTCGTTTCTATCTTCCTTTCTCTCTCCTTTCGTCCGTCCATCTTCTTTGGCACGTCGTCGTTTATCCAGATCAGACAAGGTGAAACGAGTATCCGATATTCGGGAACGAACACGGTGCAATGCTATATATATCTTTGTTTCGTTATTTATTCACCAGTGTTTCGATAAGCTCCACAATATATATATATATATATCTGCAGCAAAACGGGATGCCTTTCGCGGTAAAAAAATTTGCGAAACAGCGAAGGGAATTCTGTTTAATTATTTACGGGAGCAGTGGAACGTGACTACGCGCGAACGCGAACGCGAGCCATCGGATTAGTTAAATGGATTCCGACTGCTTTAGACGTCGTACTGTCGGCGGTGAAACGACGATAAATAGAGAAACTCCGTCGGAGGATAATTAAATGGAAAATTAGCTTAGAAAATGGCGGTGCCGGCCGACCGTTGATGCGATGGCGAGGACGAAAAGGCGATTCTCCCCCGAGAGATACGATTTCGTTTCCAAAGATAGCCAACATTTGGCAGAGCTCGTTACATTAACGTAAATTGCGCAGAGATTTGAATGGGACGAGGAGAGCAGGACGAGTCGTCGTTTGCCGATATTCAACGAGTTTTACCTGTAATAACGCGACGACGTATGTACGCTCGATGACGATGATGAATCCGCTGTGAATCCGCGTCGATTAATCGACAATCCGTTCGCTACGGCTAATCGGAAAGAGCGCGATCTCTACGCGGAACGAGAGAAACGTTCCCCGCAGCATAATCTCGTTATCTATTGCCTATTTATTTAGATCTATTTTGCAGTATTATCCAGTCTCCGCACCGTAATTCGCGTATCAACGACATTGAGTGTTCGGCATAAATCGTTGACGAGACTTGTCGTCAGACATAGCGGTGATCCTTTGCCTTCTGACTCTCGCAATTGCTACACGTAGTGCTAAATAACTATTGAATTATGTACAATTTTGTGCGCTGGACTAGATTGGCCGCGTAATAGTGACACACGTATGTGAATATAAGTGTGTGGAAGTATGTGCGTGCGAAAAACAGACGAATGTAATTGTTTCGTTGGCAGCTTGGTATGGAAGACGGTGAGACAAAGAAAGTGCCGAGACGCGTGCAAATGTATATCGACGAAGATCCTGGAAATCGTTTATTAAATAAACCTAGAACTATTTTAATATAAATTCTAAGTGTAACCTTAGTGTTCCTTTGCTTTTATTTCGCCAATTAAGATCCACGATTCTCAACAATAACCTTAATCCTCTGACGTCTTTTCTTTCCTTTAATTTCCAGCTCTTTACCTCTACATATTATTCGCAAGTAGTTTTACACGAAACGAGCAACGATTGGCTTTCGCTGTATCAAACGATAAGTATTGCAGGAATCATGTGCGTGCTGTTATTGCCTCTGACATTGAGTAACAGAGGAAAACATCTTGACATCGTGTCCGTAGGTAGAGTAGACTAGGGTCTTGTACCTTGGTCCTCGTTCATTCGATCATTGTTCTCTCTTTACGTATGCACCACCCACATCGCTGAGAAATTACTGCCTTCTACGTACACGGCAGCAGCGCAGTACTTAAGGCTGTTTTAACTGCGTTAATCGAATCTTGTTAGCTACGCACGCTGCAACGTCGATCTATTTGGCCAATCCTTATCATCGTCAACACGCTGCTTAGGACGTGTAGTTTAGATTTCACGTTCATCGCCACTCCCCCAAACCTCCGTCTACATCCTTCTCTCTTTTCCCACTGCTTTTCTTCGCTTTCGTTCCGCGCACACGTTTTCGCGTGTATAATTTATCCTTCTCCGTATCGCATCTTCGTAGCCAAGGGTTCATCTCGTTCGTAACGGCAGTAATAACAAAACGCGTTTAATCGATCGTCGGTAGAAATCGATTTAATCAAAGAGTCGGTAATATTCTTCACGCCGAATCTCGACTTTTCTAACTCGTTATTACCCTCGTTGAACGAGCTATGAAAACTTTAGGACTTGCCAGGCGTTTCTCAGTTGATTTCCAACTTATTTCCATCGTTAATCTTTTATACGATCCTCCGGCTAGATCTCATCCGTAATATGCTTGAGAAGTACGGGGTCGGCGTACAAGAGATACGATTCTCTCGTAGGAAGAGCTCAACGTAGAGTCCTGAGGTTTCCAACGTTCGTCAAATTCGCTACGGACGTGGTCATCGATAACCACGATTATTTAGCGCATCACCGTGTCAGCTTCCGAGGCCTTCGGCTTTATCGCTGGAACGTCCTCAAACTTTAGAAAACCTTCATCTTCCGGAACGCTCTATATCGCTTTGGTTCTCCTGCATCTTGAACGCTGCTGCTTCATCCGCGCCATCGCATACCGAATCCATCGAGAGAACGCAACGTAAATCTCTGCGCTTTTTGCCTATAAAATTGGTAAACTCGTAGCAACAACTTGCCGCAACTACGATCCGCTTTCAACATCCCGCGGACACTGTTTATATTGCGAGAAGGTAGACTTATCGCCGGTGCTACATTCGTCTTTAAAATTGTAAGCAGCTATGCACGTAAACTGCTTGGAAATTCTCCAGCTATTAAAGTTCGATGCTCCTCCGAGGACGTTCAGCAGATTTCCTTTATCGCACACACGCAAGCACAAGACCGATTACGCCTCTAATAGTTCTATCAATCATACAGTAACTCAAGTCGCACACCAGCCACGCTTCTTCCGCGAATCGTCGTCGACGCTTAAGGAAAATATATTTTGAATCACGCACTATTGCCATAATAACGATGTAATCGTCGTTTTATCGAACGCTAGGCCGATACTTAGCTCGGTGAATTGCCAACTATCTCTGTCAATTTGGTCGTTCCGTTTCGTCGCGTCGACCGCAACAAAAGTACGGCGAATCTACAGGAAGGAGCGAGCGAAGAAAAAGATGCGGCGGAAGAGGTAACGTTTCGTAACGCGGGGAAAACACAGCTGTCTCTGAAACGATCGGAACAACGAGGTTGGCCTGGGAATGTCGGTCGGAGGCAATTTATCTCGGTGGTGGCAGGGTCTCGACGAAGCGAATCGAGCATCGTCCTTGAAGCAAGCCGTGATGCGGGCTGGTAGCGCTTCTGCACCCGTCGCCGTTTCTGCTCCGAGAACGCGTATACATCACCGATTTGCTCGGCTTACCAACGACGGAGTAATTTTACCCGGAAGATCGATAACCGATGATAGTTTAGGAGGCTGTTACGCGTTGTCCTCGGTTCAACCCGGAGAGTGTCGTGTACGATTGGCGCGCGGATGTCTCGCGAGGTCGGCCGACGTTTCACGAAGCGACGTAGCAATTAGGTACGCGTACGTTGGGGCCGACCGTCGAACCCACTCTATTTACGAGAGCCGGTTGGAAGCGAGAGCAGCGTGGAGGATGTCAGCGAAACCGGGTTAAACCGATACGTCACGCTGGGATACCGAACCACGCGACACCATCGAAGCTAGATGGACCGTCCGACATGGAATATCGCCACGAGCAATTTCAGAAATGTCATTAAGAGCCTTCCGAGCCGTAGCCAATATCCGACGATTCGCAATCTCTCCGTCTTCGTTGCCTCGCCCTTCGTGTCTCGCGTTTCGTCCAACGTCTGAAAATTCGGCCGATACTCGTGGCAGAAGTCGACGAAATCGTCGTCCGGCTTTTTCTCTTTTCGTCGTCCCGATTTTCGTCGCAACTTCGATTCGGTGGAATTCCGGGGACGCGTTCTTTGTAAATCGAAAATCGACGAACATATCGCCGGCTTTCGACTTGCTCTTCGCCTACCTCTAATCCCAGCGCGTTCTCACTTTCAGCGAGAAGATCCGCAAACTCTCGCACGCATCTCGGCGAAGATCTTTCGACGTTCGATCGCGATAACGCGTTTACTTCTCAGCTCGCAGCCTCGTGAGTGGCGGAGGTAGCGCGCGGCGTTTCGTCTCTTCCTGCTATCCGGTATCGATCCACCGATTTCTCCGCGGTAATCCGCCCTCGACGAACGATCAAACGTATAGCTGGAGCACCGACAGACTCCGTACTCGTCGAGAACAAAACCGAACAACCGAGTTACCGAACGGCGGACTTTGTTGCTACGAGTTTGCCGACTACCGGCCGCAACGATTTATTTTCGTTCTCGTTGCTAAACTCGATTAAGTCGATGGTGAAACAAATTCGCCCAACTTTTCCGTGGCAACGGCTCCATCATTGATAAACCACGTTCGTACACGATGCGCACGGTGAATTTACGCGACCATCGTATAGCGCGTCGCAACACGCGCCAATATACCACTGTTCGCATCGGTTATTGCAATTACCGATGCGAAGACGATTAAGCGATTCTTCTCGCTGACAATGGTCCGTGCTGTGACGAACGTCGATTCCGCCCGGGTACATCGCGAGAGCTTGTCGATCCAGTTTCTCCCCCTGGTCGCTTCCACGTCAACAATATCGCGTTATTATGTCGCATCGTTGCGATACGGATTAATTACGCGGATTGCTGCTACTGTTTTGATCTATCGTTGCTTTTCCCATCGAATCACCGCCGATCGACCAAATTCGTTTGCAATATTCCACGACCAAAGGCCGTCGCATCCATCTCCTCTCTATCGATGGTTAATTAACGTTCGACCAGACGAGCAATCGGGAAATCTTTTCGCCCGTTTGTACAGGCGGATCGGGATACCGAAGTCGATACCGATACCGGACCCGACGATGAAAATTACACGGCAGAAACGGCAAAACTTACAATTACCGGTTCAAAATATGTACTCGGTTTCATTTATGCGATATACAGCCACTCGAAGAGTTTTAGACGTACGAAGAGCTTTATATCGCATTCTTCTACGTCCACATTTGGAATATCGTTCTACTGTTTGGTCGCCCGTATTTAACACGATCGTCAAATTTCTTTCAGCGCCGCTGCGAGATCGTTCAGCCGATCTGTTACGTTTCTATCGCGTTAATGCCTCATAAGGTCATGTTAAAATCTATGGTGTGGACCTATGGGATCCAACTATGAGGAACAGCGAGTAATTCCAACATAGAAACTCTTCGACGATTCCAACCGAAAACACCAAGATCCTTGATAGATGCAGCTTGGTATGTCACCAACGGAACAAGTTAACGAACACAATTAAAGAAGAAATATCCAGATTCAGTAATAGATATAACATAAGAGACCACCAAAATCCACTAGTTACCCAATTACTTGACACGACGGATCAGATCCGCAGGCTAAAAAGACATTACCCTTTAGATTCGAGCATTAGATTCAACAGGAGTCAAACAAACGATAAACACAAGATAGAAACACGCCAGAATAATTTACTTATAATTCTCAATGAGAATTGATTGTAAAATTCTACCAAATAAAAAATAAAAAAAATTCCTATCGCGTAGATTTCCCTCCGAGTACGGTAAATTCTGATCCTGCTTATGGAATACCGTGCCACTGCAAACCACTTTTCCCCTGTACTTGGTATTTTTTCCATTTCGTTATACATCAATTAACCTTTGTTCTTCCATCGATACTTTGCCCCAGTTTAGCCACGTAATTAAAAACTTGTCGTATCGTAATTTATCCTAATCTACGGTAGTTCGTAACGAATTGCATCCGTACGAATTTGTGATAATTTCACGTTACGTATCTGATACGCCCACTCTAATGCGTTATGCCTTTCCTGTAAATAAATGAGTAAATAAATTCTCGCGTCTGGTCGCTCGTTTTCTTGGTAGCCGCGTGTCCTACAATGACCACGACCACTCACCGACGACGTATCGATTCGATATAGTATCTAATATCGTTGGGACGTCGACGTCTCATGGCAGACCTGCTGCTCGCACATGAAATTCCTGCTACATATACCGTTCAGTAAGTGGCGAAATTTCATCCTGGTTTAAATGACATTTTCCTCGATCAGACGCAAGGCGTCGTTTCTTTCTCGTGCAACATCATTTTAACTGTATCAAGCGCGTCGTTCCAACGTCAACGAGTTGTCCGAGATTCTTGACTTTCTCTGTTCGCATACCAGTTTTGGACGGTGTCTTAACGCGTTGACCACGTTGCCACGACACCCGTATTCGGGTGACAGCAAAGTTCGCGGTAGGGCCGCGTCACCCGTATTCGGGTGGCGCATATTTCACTAGTTGCGAAGTGATTATCGCAGGTATTTGAGAAGATATTCTAGAGGAAATGATAAAACTATTGAATCGTTGTAAAAGTAACACGAAAATGGTTTATTAAAACAATTATTTACTAAAATATCGATGGGAGCAGAGAACGCTTGGCCTGACGGTGATTTCAGTGAAAACACGCGTGCCAGTCAACGTGTTAATCTTGCTTTCGTACACACGATGACGGCGATGATCGTATTGTCAGGTTGTTCGAAAAGTCTCTCTAGTTTTATAAGAAAATAACAGACGAGCAATACTTTTTGTATCCACTGCATCTGTTATTTCCTTGCATTTACCTGTACGCCGGAAAACGATTCCTCTTTAACCCGTTAATAAATAAACGAATAAATAAATAAAACGCACGTCCGGCGTAGGCGAAACACCATCGAAACGAGCATCCGTCGATGGAGGCAACGCAACGCCGGAATAGAGCGATAGTCGGCGGCTCTTTGTCGTTGGCTTTCAGCCAAATCTCTGTCCAGTCTCCGACGAATCCTTCCTCCGTTTATATATGGAAATGCAGTCGCGGATGGCGCCGCTGCGTCAGCCTTCGCTGCTCTCGCGGCGAGAGAGTTCGCGAGCGCAAATCGCGCTCGAGAAACGCTTCTTTCTCTTCAAATATCGACGCGGCGAACGAACGCGTAAACGAAAGCGGTCGGGTCGAAAGGTCGGCGCGTGAAATCGAACAGGCCGGCGAGCAATCGTCCGTCGTTCGTAGTCTCTGGAGACCGAAACGATTCTGTGATCCCAAATCTCTCGATCCTCTTTATCTCGCTTTCCCCCGTTCATCCCCGCGACCTTCCATTCTTTTTTACACCTACGATTCCTGCGTCGTCTTAAGCGCCGCCCATCGAAACCCATTTTTATCGTAACGCGTTACGACCCTTCGAGAACGACCGTTAGTCCTTGCCTTCTCTTCTTTTTTCCCTTCTTTTTTCCCTCCATTTTTCCTGTCCGATCGTACGACGCAGCACGAACGAGTAACGAGAATTCGCATTGACGAACTTTCCCCGCCATCGGCCAGAATAGACGAGTGGAGCTTATTTCCTCGTGGAAAATTAGTTATTCTGGGGGCTGAATTTGCAGCGCGCGCGCGCGCGCGCCCTTTCGATTGGGGGAACGCGAGGCTGCAGGGCCGGCAGAGTTTTGGATTAATTAATCCAAGCCGGTAAGTATACGTAGTAGATGGGAGGCGAAGAAGGCACAGTTTGCGCGCAGTTACCGGGAACTAATTACTCGATACTTAGTAATGGGCAGACCGGTTTAAGTTTCGCCCCCAGCTGCACCAACTTTGATAAATTGCGGGTTCGTTTGTTTCGCCCTCGTCCGATGTCGCGTGGATCTTGCAACGGTACGGCCGAGAAGATGCTTCAACGATCGCTCGTCTGCCGAATCGATCGACTTCCGATCCACGGTCGACTTTCCACGCCAGTTCCGTCCAAACTTACATCGGAAATCTCGCGGCTGTGAAGTCCGTACAAACGACGCGCATTAAAAAGAACAGGCGAAACAAATCTCAATTTGTATCGTTATATTTCTGTGACCGCAGTTTCTATTCTTCTTAACGAACAGTTCCTCTGATATATATATATATAACATATACGTAAGATTATCGATATGTGTTACACATAAAATGTATCAGATTGTTCAAAAAGTATCTTTCTTTCGTAAATGCGTTTTTTACAACGGTGCACCTTCGTACAAACGTGAAAGCAAGTCTGTGAAATGTCGCGGTGTTTATCTCTGTTGAGATTATCAGATGTATGAACAGAGAAATGCGTGGATAAATTGCAAATTTTAATACATTTATTACATACAGAATATATTTTAATATATTCATGTATATATTTATTTTAATACAGAAGCGTAAGTACAAGTGGCAATATAATTTGAGTTGGTCCCGATCCGCACGCTAGCAGTGTTACCCTACAAATGAAAACCCCGAAGCCGTCGTCGCCTGTCTACTGTCTATGGTCTGCCTTCGTCCCAGTCTATTGTCTATACGCCGTCGATGGCTTCAGCGCCTGAGAAAACTAAAAAGACCAGATGTAGAGAAGTGGTGACCACTTCAACAATCTCCACAAAGGATATAACCTAACAAACACGAAGATCGTAGCCACTCGCACGATAATCAAACAGCTAAAAGAATTCACCAAATGTCCAAATTGGGCAAATTGTGAATGTAAATCATTAAATAAAAAAAAAAAGAATAAAACTTCAACTATCTCGACAAAACAGAATGGATCGTACGTAACTCGACAAAATAATATAAAACAAGAAACGTTGTGTGTCTATTATTTCCTCGTAAAACGAAAGAAACTTTCCGCGCAACCTAATATTATATTTAACTACCCTTTAAACGATCACGCGTCAACTTTCCTTCGTTCGATACGCGATCTAGTTATCAGTTATTCCATCGACTAAACGTTTAGCGAAGCTTTCATAAATATGGTATCTGGCAGGTACAGGACATTGAACCACACACACACACACACACAAACACAGAGTTGCCAAATTCTTCCAAATACACAGATACTGTAAGGTTGTTGCATTCTACCCTAGTTTGGCCGATATTGGAATACGGATCCATAACCTGGGCATCGTATTTCAGCATGTACCTTCTCTCGAAAGGGTTCGGCATAGTAGATTTTTACGTGCAAGCGCGAAACATTCTAATCGAATTCACGTCGTTTACGCGTCGCGATCATCGGCAAAATGACCGTTCTTGGTCTTACAACGTCGAAGAATAGCTCGCGATATCCTATTTGCTCGTAAAGCGTTCAACGGCATTATAGACGAGAGCTGGAATCATCGAGGATGTGAAAATCAATGTCCCTGTTAGGAACCTGCGACGGTTACCATCTCCATCGTGTGCAACCTGGCGATACATGGTTCGGTTACCCGAACCGCTTTAATCGCATTGCGTTAAATACCAACAATGCGCATCCTCCGTCCATCGATATAATCTGTGAAATTTGCCGAGCTATTAGCAACTTTCTGTACCGTGCCTTATCTCGATTCATAATCCAATCATAACCATAACTCATGATACGTAATACAGGTAAGATCAACTAATTTTAATGGGTTTTGTTTCGCAAAAGTGAGGCGGAGAAATATATCGTTTGTTGCTGGAAAAATGGATCTCTAGTTTCGACCGCGCTAGCTGTTTAGTTCGCAGCGAATCGCGTGGCGTTCTCGCGCGTTACCGAATTACCGTCGTCGAGGCGAAGCGTCGTCGTTACGAGCGTTTCTCTCTCTTTCTCTCTCGGCCCGCTAAATCGGTCGCCTGGGACACGATCTTCGATCTTGGCGATGGAACAAGCTACGCCGCGTCGCGACGTTGACGACGTGCGAGAGCCGGACGGTTCGCGAGAATCGTCGGACCCGATGGGTCGGCAACGAGGATCCAAATAAAACATCGTGTTCTAAAGCAAAATGTTTCACGGCGACCCAGGGTATAACCACGTTTATCGGCAGCCTGTACGTCGGAAAGGAGATACAGTACGTACGTTGGTACGTGCGTAGAGCGCAGCCACTCGAACGAGTGCGCGAGAAACCGACTTTACGAGGGTCACACGTTCTCTCGGTTTAACTCGACGACCTCTACAGCTTCTAAAATACTCGGAAGCTTGGACACGGCGTTACGGCGTCTCTTGGAAATTGGCTACGTTGGCGCGGAGCTTAGATCGCGAGACGGAAATGCGGCGATTATTCGCAATTTCCGCGAATTCGTTCGACGGAGGGCGATACAAACCCAGCGAAACTACGTGGAGTCCTACGTTTTCAATTAAGTGGAAAGCGTAGAATACGCTCGGCCTGTTAAAAAATCCGCCAAATCCTGTGCGAACGGTTTCAAGCAACGTTACAGCGGAAGAAGGGAGACTTTCTACAATTGTGCAATTACTTTAACAAATTAATAATGACTAGCAAGTTGACAGAATCTTACCTCGCACCCGTTTTATTTAACGTTTCGGTTAATCACATCGGCTCGATACTCGAAGCCTATTTGCTTCTCTTACGCGCTGACGATGCAAAGATCTTTTTTTAGAATTAACACTCGTGCCGATCAATTATCGTTACGACAAGATCTTGATCGATCGGCACAGCGGAGCATACGTAATCGTCCGTACTTGGATATCTCTGAATGCAAAGTTATTTGTCCCTCTCGTACGAGATATCGCGTAACGTTCAGCTATAGTCTCTGTCGTATCAACTTAACGTCTACTCGAACAATTTGCGACCTAGATATCTATTCTAACTGCCAACCTCTCTTTCGATTATCGCATTCCAGTTATTACAGACGAGCAACTCGAAACTCTCGTATTTAGAATATCAAAATTTTTCCACGCCAACTAACAATTCGCTGTGCTGTTCTTTTTCCGACCTCGTCTGGAATTTGGCTCGCAACCAGTAATTTCGGCTTCCTATTATTCGCTCGGCACACGATCGAAAGAGCGTACATCATCGTCGTTTCCTTCGATCAGCGTTTTCTCGTGCGAACCCTCCAATGCGAACTACATCTCGTGTTTTTTCGACCGTTCGCGCAGAGACGATCTCGAGGAAGCGCGTCAACGGGAGTCGTAAATTCCCGTTACGATTAAACAATCGACCCCACGAACTGATCGATCCCCTGTTTCGATTAACCGATTTGCATCCAAGCGCGGGTTAATCCGCGCGCTTTGACTGTCTTCTGTCACCAAGCGCGGATTCTTACGCGCGCTGCGACTGCTTTTTATTTCATTCGCTGAGTATTCTTCGGATGTGAGAGATCACGTTCGATCCGTTTGTCAGCATCTCGCCTATATCAGTTTATTGCATTGACCGTTTTGAAGAATTCTACGAGAAACAATATGATTTAATTTCTTATCTCTTATTCTTTATTAAATAAATAATTTTCTCTGTTTTCCTATGTTATGAAGAATGTAAGATGCGATGTTTGCGAAGTTACATTGTCTGCCAATCGTTTCGAACGGTCAATTTTCGATAAACTCCATGAAGAATTCGGATGTCATTTACCGCACCTACGACCGACCGCGCGCGGTCATAGGGACCAGTCGTCAGTTGAACGCCGTTGATGACTTCAACTGTCCCCTTAAGCAAATGGTAGTTTAATGAGTATAATAATTGATTAACAGTTCAAAGATAGTATGTATTCCCAACAACTTTGTAGAAAAGATGGTTACGCTGGTGCGTAAGGTACAAGTTTGTAGATGTTCGCAGAGGATTGGTAGTTAGAATAACGAGAACTTGCTGTTGCCTGTCAAACGTATTTAAAATAATTAAATCAATAAGTATGAACAATGTCGTTGAGACGCTCGTACAAACGTATTCGCTAAGACAGTGTATAATCTCTGATTAGAAACTCGCAGATACTCGTCGATGACTAAACTCTTTTCGGTTGCGTTCGTTTATTTATACAAATTCGTCCTTGTTCGATGGTTGCACATCACGGCGACATCGTTTTAGCCGCAGTTTATTTATTATCGCATTACGTGTTTCCTAACGATATTGACACTCCGAGGCAAAACAACGCGATTTGATTTGTCCCCTAGCTCGTGGGCCGCTACAAGTTAAGTAGGTGAATGATCGAAGGGTGGCAACTCGGTAAAGAGACGTTGACTGTTCTAAAGACGATGAACCAGTGATGTCCGGTGACGATGTTGTCGCAAAGGAAAACTCTTGCTCGGTGGTGATCGCCTCGCCACTTGTCGCTTGCGGGTGGAATCCCGGGAAACATGGGGAAACCCCAATTTTTATCTGATGGAGCCATAAGAAACCTCCTGACTCGAAGATGTTTTTTATGCCAAGAGACGACCTTAATGGTAAATCAAAGAGCCTGGTTTTACGACAGTTGCTTAGGATTCTTGCGGTCCGCTTAATTCTATGCCTACAGCTGGTGGCCGCCTCAAAAGTGAAGAGTCACCGGACGTAACATCTCGCAACTACGATCTCGTTCCATTAAGAATTAACCTTACGACGTTGGAAGGAAGACGACTCTCATTGTCCGATATTTTACTAGTTTATGAACTTCTTCATAATCGTATTGATTGGCCGCAGCTGTTATCTCTCGCGAAACTTTACGCTCCGGTTGCAAGTACCAGACGTCGTTCGCTTCTTTTTCACACGTACACGTCGCGTTCTTTACCGACAGTTTAATCGTATCGATCGCCTTTGTAAATTGCGCGACAGCTACAGTCGGTCTATCGATATTTTTCTACCACTTCGTGTACTCTTTCGAGGGATCACGCGTATCGACACTCTGAGCCTCTGAACGGTTATTCCAAAGGGATTTGTATATGTGTAAGTAAGCAAATAAATTACAGACCTTCGATTATTGGCAAATAAACAACAACAATAAAAAGGAAGAGGTCGGACGAGCGTGGCGATCGGTCGTCGCGACGTATCGCGGACGACTTTGTGGAGCGAGCGCGTCGATATGACGAAAAATTCCCGGCTGCAGGATCGATTGTCCAAACGAACCAGTTGCGCGCGGCTCGGTAATCGTTAATGAGAAGTGGGAGGAGAAAAAAAGGGACAAAAAAAAAAAAGAAATAAAGGAAGAAGAAAAGCGCGGCGGAGCGACGCGTATAGTTCATCGGTACACATCGTCGCCGCTTGGTGCTTTTTTCTCTCGTCGTGAAGTTTCTACGGGAACAAGCCGGGCTGGGTAAAACAGCAGACGCTTTTGCGTAATCAAGAGTTTGTTCGTGAGATTGCGTGGCTTCCACGAGCGACGCGCGGAACGCTGGCGGACGAAAGTCGATCGAAGGCAACGATTCCTTCTCGTTCGCCTCGCTTTTCCTTACGCGTTTGAAATACGGCTCCGGTCAACGTGTTATAACAATCAGATCGTTCGAATAATTGAAACAGCGCGGCATAAATTTCCAGGACTTTCCGCAAAGCGCACAAGTCCGCGTGTTTCTTATTAGGTCGTCCGAAAAGTTTCTTTCGTTTCGTAAGGCGATAATAGATGAACAACAATTTCTGTTTTATATCATTTTATTGAATTAGGTATGATCCATTTCGTTCTATCTCTATTATTATGTTCGTGCATAATTCGGTAAATTAATACAAAACAGAAAACATTGTGCGTCTATTGTTTGTTTATAAAACGAAAGGAACTTTTCGGACGACCTAATAAATAGCCGCGAACCGTGAATTTCTGATATAATAAATAATTGTATATCTCTTTAAATAATCCAACGTGTACTCGCTGAAGCAGACGCGAAACTCTCGCGCGACAAAATCCACTCATACACATTGAATTACCCCAGTAAATGCAACCATGTTACATTTACACTAAGAAAGGGGAAACCACCAAATATCCAATTGAATGATACGCACATAACGCAAACAAGGCAAGTTAAACACCTAGGGCTGCACTTAGAGACACACAACTTACTAAATCAATTGTAAACAAAATACGGATAAAGGGAAGACAGATGTACCGGCTACCTGGTCGAAACTCTAAACTCGGCATAGAAAACAAACCAAAAGTCTACAAAACGATAATAAAACTAATTTGATCGTACGGAATACCACTATGGGGCAAGGCAGCAATGAGCCACATAAATAAACTAGAGTCGCTACAATCGAACAATAACATAATCGACCGAGAACAATAGTTAACGGTCCATGACACGTCAGACACGAGAATATACGCAAAGACCTAAAAAAAAATATATATAGATTAGGTTGTCCGAAAAGTTTCTTTCGTTTCATAAGGCGATAATAGATGAACAACAATTTTTGTTTTATATCATTTTATCGAATTAGGTACGATCGACTTCGTTCTATCTCTATTGTTATGTCCGTGCATAATTCAAACAACATTGTGCGTTTATTCTTCGCTTATAAAACGAAAGAAACTTTTCGGACAACCAGATACTATCGTTGCGATTAGGAAAACGTTCTAACGCGGACGAGGTTATCGACCGTTGGACAGCTTCGCACGATAGCGGATGCACCGTTTGTTTGCAAGATTATTAATCGGCCGATTAATTCTCTCCATGTTCCACATCATTTGCACTTGTACATTGCCGTGCGTTAAGCTAGAAATTGTTCTCCCTCTGCCCACGACTCGTCGCACGCTCTACAGCTCGCACACGCGATGTCTCCATCGTCCGTCCATAAACTCCAATCGCTTTTGCAATGCTGCAGAAATTTTTGTCGCGCCACTCGTTTCACCACTAACTTTCTTTCTCTCTGCTTTACTCTCTGTTCTTATCGTATCCTCGTTAACGTACAATCTGTTCTAACGCGTTATACTCGCTACCGCGACAAAAGCTTTCTCGTTTTCCCCTAAGTTTGTCGATAAAGCCGATAGATTCGAGATGGATGGTAGGTGATAGTGCTGCTGCTGTACACGATTTTTGTCTTCATCCGGGTTGCCTTCTTCTCAGCTAGCAATTGTGTAAAAAACCGGGATTCGAACCTGGTCTTGAACGTTCGTAAGCAACTGCGCCAACCACAGCTCCGCCGTCGTCCGGACGAGGATAGGGTCTTTGGATAGCAAACCACGGGACAGAACCCGTTGGAAAGTTTGCTGTCGAGTGCCGCTGCACATTTAACGAAATTTAATTCGCGCGCGATTTTTCCAACGATCGTCTCGCGCTGTTAACCCTTTTCCTTTCTTCCCGTTCCTCGATCGCTTTGTCGTCGAAAATGGACTCGCGAAATCGTCTTTTCGGACGAGAAGGTGGCAGAGAGAAGCGAGGGGTTTCGTTCGAACGCAGAGAGACGGAGGTGATCGAGCGGAATCGGTGCGGCTGGCAAACAGGACGAAGAGGAAACGCTGGCCGCAAAGAAGTTGAAATTCGAAGAGGCGTATTCGCCAGGGCATCGTGGAAGCATCGAGGAGCCGAGTGACGACGAGGCGAGAGAAGGAAAGCGAGGGTTTGTAATAAGCGAGCCAGCGTAGATACTGTCGGTCCTTTCAGGCACAGCGAACCGTGCGGGAGCTCGCCTTGCACAAACGAGGATCGCGTAAATGCGACATCAAGAGTGACGCGGCGAATAATAACGTCTAGCCTAGTAGAATCTCGTTTCGGTTCGTGGTTGTGGCTGCGGCTGCGGCTGCGAAGCGACCAACCATCCAGTCGGTCTATAAAACCGCTCGTTATTAATACCGCGTATTAAGGGCGTGCGCGTTCGTCCCTTCGACCATCGTCGCGTACGAAGAAAAGAAAACTGAGAGAATAACGACTGCGGCTTTAACGAGTCGTCCGTCTTCTTTCGGGACGTCCGTTGCCGCGGCGTAAACGCGTTCTTCGTTCTTCGCGTTCGACGAATCTGCGGGTGAAGCGGCTTAGGTATCGCGTTTCCACGATCGACTACAAGCTGCGGGTATTTTCGTTGTCGGCCAAGACTTCCGGTTTCGCTCGATGGTCGTTTCGTGCGAAGTACGACGATGGTCCGCGAAAGAGGAAGATCGCGCGAGCCAGTGAAGCTCCGATCCTTTTCGAATAGTTGGTTTTCGCCGGCAGAGAAGCGTGCTCACCGGCCCGTGAAACAGACGTAATTAAAACGGATGTAATTAGCGGGGCGGACGGACCGCGAAGGGTTGAAGTCTGACGCCGGTTGGAGATTTCGAGGAACGTACGCGCGTGCCGTTGCTCGCGGTCTTTTAACCCCTTGAGCGAGGGTAAATTTTCGCGGACTTTCGAGCGTTAGAATTATCGCTGTGCTGCGAGAATAGCCTCTGCGAAGGCTGGCTTCGCGCGGATCCTCGTCCAGAGACACGGTTGCGTTAGATCGCAAAGGCCGCTCTCGCCAGTTTTTCATCTCTCCTTTCTCCTTTCGTTTTGCAACGCGTCGTTTCTTTGCAACCGTGCGCTGATGCAACAACAATTACTCGCCATCTCCCTTTCTCTCTGCGCTCTTTTCCGTGCACCACAGAGTTTTCGCGTTTCCGTGTTTTAGCGTCGGCCGGCCGAAAGCTGGAAACCCGTTTCTCTTCGTTTCCCGAAGCCCTTTGGCTGCAACGACCACTGCGACGACATCGTCGCGCGATTAACGAGCAACGTAGTCGGCGAGAGAGCGACCCGTCGAAAGTCAAGGAAAGAGAAGAAAAGACGTTCGCGGAGCCGGCCGGAAGCCAGCGAAGAGCGTTCCTCGACGATGTTCCGGGCTCGTCTTCTCGAATATTCTGCGGCGGTGATTTATCGGTGCCGCGACTGGAAATCGCACTCTCTCGCTCTCGAAAAGGGGGAAAAGAGGAAAATTGCGACGAGCGTGTAGAGCGTAGACCGTAGATAGAGCGACCGCGGCGTGTACGTCGAAGGATAGGAAATCCTTTGTCGGAGCGTGGCGATTCTTTGCGCGGCCTATCGTCACGAACGGTCATCTGTACAGGAGCGTTCGGAGGTCGCACGCGTGTCACGGCTGCGTCGTCGAATAAGATGCCCGCGAAGAAAAAGAAACGACCAGAAATTTCCAGGTCGACGGAAGCAACGGCAATCTGCTTCTTTCCTCTTTCGTTCTCTGCATCTTCTTGAGACGCGGCGGCTCTCGCGTTGCTCGCGAAATATGCTTGGCGTTCGTTCTCGCGCGGTAAGTCAACGCGTCGAGTCAAGTGAGGAAGGCGATCCCTTCGTCGTCCGAGAGACACGTCTGCCAAATCCCAGCAGCGTCGTGCTCGCGTAGCTTTCACGATCCGTAAGCGTCGTCGCAGAAGGATCGCGCGCCGGTACAGTCCTTCCGGCACGATCTTCGACGAGCTACGAAAGCTCGACCGCGGTGTTTGCTAATTGCAAACGGTCGGGAACAAACGCGCGAGCGCCGTCCGTGTTTGCCTATTATAACGTACGTAAATGTCGAGATCCGCGAGTTCCTGCAGCGCGGATCTTGCTAAAATATTTGATCAACGATGTTTCCTCGAGTCTTCTGCGTTCGGCGCACGAGAGACGCAACGGTGGCCGTTGCGCCAGAAACGGCTGGTCTGCGAAATCTTTCGACGTTTTCCGTGTGGATAGTCGATCTCGCGCAGCGCCGAGTGCTCCGGCAAATATTTTGTTCGATTCGAAACTTTACCTTGGACGGGGATCGCGTTCAAATCGACGGCACAGTCGAATCGACGTCTAAATTACTTGCCAGCTACTTTAACCCCCCTCCCCGGTTATTTACCAACGATACGACGAAAAGCAATTTCGCCTTTCCATTTCCCGTCTGAGAAACGCGATCCGCGCGTTTTCATCGACTAGAAGGGGAAAGATCGATCGCGCGCCACGATCTTTGTCGTCCAACCGTCGACGCTGCGAGGGGGCGAGAGCCCTTTCCAACAGGACTCCTTCGCGCGAATCCAGCTCCCAAGAACGTGGAACGTTTCCAAGATTCGTGAGATTCCCAGAACGGAGTTTCCCCTCGTTGGCGGATGTCTGATCGTCGCTATCAACGAGAAGGAAGACGACGACCAGCGTAGCGGTACGCGATTTCCAGAAACTTTAGCGAGATGCGAGCGGACGAAGAGGAACGCGCGTCGCGTCGTGTCGTCCAAGTCGAATAAGTAAGCACATAAACCGTTTGTTTCTGTCGGCAAATATTCGCCGGTTAGCATTTCGCCGATTGCAAATTCTCCAGTGGAATTCTCCGTACGTGGCGCGACGTTATTCTCGTAAATTCGCGGTAATTCGCTCGGACCCGTTGCACCGAGTCGCATCTAAATATCGATGTTCGGACAGCTGCGGGAGATATTTATTCGTTTATCATAATTAACGCGCATTAGCTGCGTAATACCGCAGAGAAAACTAAATATACGAGTCACAGAGATGCGAAAGTTAAGTTACAAGAGTACAACGCAACGGTAGAATAAATAAGTAGAGAAATGTAGGTACGTTACGACGGTTTAAGGGGGTTGCGAATATCGCGAGCATCTAAAGTTGCCGAGGGAAACAGAGAAGAAATCAACCCGATCGGTTATTGCATTAGCATACGTACAGATCCTGGTAATCGAATCGCTATTTTTAATATCGTTCAGGAAGAATTCAAGATCCCGCAAGATCGTAGCAGCGTGCGAACGTGCGCTGAAATTTCTAAGGTGGAGAGAAACCGAGGGTAATCGACGAGATTATTTATAACCTCGAATGAAAACAGAATATCGACGACCCGTCTCTTATTCCCTAGCGCGATCGTATTCGATTTACGACGGTGGTTCTAAGTCCGCGGTCAACGCGCCAGTTACCGTCGTATTCTTCGAATAAAACATATTTCGTATGTGTATTTATTTACAACGAATCTTCTCTTTCTAGAAATCTCGGCGACCGGCAGTTCGCGCGTTTTTTAATCGGAGAATTTAAACGGAATTTATTTTAAAAGGAAAATCAACAACGATAACGAGCTGATCTATCTCGAGTTTGGTATCGCGTTAGATCGTCCGAAAGTTTCTTTCGTTTTATAAGGAAACAACGGATGCACAATATTTTCCGTTTTGTATTATTTTATCGAATTACGTACGATTCGTTTTAGTCTATCAAAATTAAAGATCACAACGTTCGACAGATTAGGTTTCACGTTCGTACAAAGATGCGTCGTTGTAAAAGACATGTCTGCAAAAGGAAGACACTTTTCCGACAACCTAATTGTGGCCGCGACTGTACATCGAACGACACCATCGGATAAAACCAGAAGAATTTACGCTGTGCTTTTTCCACAACTTTTTCACGCGCTTTGAAGCGATAGCGAGGAGATTACATACGACACTGGCATATTCCGAATGGGACAAAACCAAAGAATCGTAAAGGTTTCCAAGAGTCGTAGAATTTTTCAAATTCCTACCAGGTGCAAATGTAAATCCAAGCGACCTGTTCGCTTCGTTAGCCGCGTTGCTAATGCGATTAACGTAAGACGGTAAAATCGCGTACGTTGTTTACGGATAAAATAACGTTCTGTTCCTTTTGGCGGATGCGCGGGGGTAACCTTCTCCAGGATGATATCCCGCGACGATATTCCGCAACGCTTGAAAACCCACGGTCATTTCCGAAAAGGTGGATCGGGCTGACTGGATTATTGCGAGTCGGTCGAGCGTACGCGAAGACCGGTCCACCGACCGGAAAAAAGTGGCCAGTAGGATAATAATCGCTCAACAGGTTTTCTCTGCGAACCTCGAACCGTGCATACGCTTTTCTCCTTTCGTTTCGCATAGCCGTCTTTGTCCCGCGTTCGCGTCTCTGCTTCGAATCGATCGCAGCCGTAACGTGGCTGCAATGAAATTCCAATCGCGGCCGAGCCGTGGCAAGTGCGACGTAAGACGACGCGATAGAACGTAGTACGCGATAATAAGCCTAAGAGAAACGCGATTTCTTTATCCGTCTACGATCTATCTATTCTTACGATTTACTTGAATCGATCGTGCAATTCGCGTGGATTACGATGAAACTCGTCCATTCGGACCGTGAAAACACGAGAATCGGTGTTCGTTTAGAGGGAAAAACACGATCGCGTTTTCTAGCGACTGCAGCGAGCCGATATTCCAGGAAATTGGACGCCGGCGGCGAAACGTCTCTCGACGAATTAATTATTACAACGATATCTGAAACAAGCGAGGTACGTAATGAACGTAGCCGATTGGTCGACGCTAAAGCGATTTGATCGGGACGCGGACGGATTACGATAAATACGATTAAGCGGCGCAGTCGTGGCGGTTGCTCGATATATCCGATTAATCGGTCGAGATAAAATAAACGTCCGTGGGGTGGGGGGAATTTCCATTCGCGGTCGTCGTTTGCCGTCGCGTCGCATCCAATCGATCATTGAGAGAAAACGGTGGCAATTGCCGGACCACCGAAACTTACTTCGAAAGGGCGGAATAATTAACCGGAGTAATTTGAAAGGGACGATGAAACTGGCGCGTGGCTTGTCGCAAGTTGTAGGACGCGGCGCGATACTTGTACTCGCGAACCCGTTCCAGTTTCACTGGCAAATGCCGTAAATTGGTCGCGCGAATGGCTCGAACCGAGACTCGCTATTTGTTTTCGCTTCCGCAAAGGACTTTCGGTTTACTTCCGCCAGGTATTCCACGCCGATGTTTCGCTAATTTACCTACAAAGCGAACGCGCAACTGGTCGTTCGCAATCGCGATTCCTCTCGCGAGCGCCAGCGATATCTGTTATCGTTAGAACTTCCGCGCCGTTTGCGCTGATTAACCTCGTTACGTCGTCCCCGATATATTAACCCATCGCCGACAAATTCCGCGCTAACGATCAAACATTCAACCTGTCCCGGACACGATTTTAGGGCGCACGCGTCTATGCGATAAATAAATAAACGTTACGTAAACGTCTTAGCTGGTGCCACGAATCGTCCGGCAATTCTCGAATTGTTTCACGTTTGTACGTCTTGCAGCGGAGCTTCTTTGCCTTGCAAATTTCTGTTTACTCTTTTCGTACGACGCCGTACCTCTTTCAAGCTAAATTTAATACTATTAAACGAACGTGTATGTCGGTCAACAAGCTTGATAACAAAGTTGATATTTTTCATGATTCTGTAACGGTCTTGAAGCGAGCCACCTTCAACTTGTTATTCGTAACGGTAGCTGTTCTCAGTTATCTTTATCGATTGTTATTTTCTTTATCTTACTTGTTGTCTTTCTTATTTATCTTCTTCCTATCTGCTTCTGGGTTCCTATTTTTAGTACTTAACGTATGCCAAATGTTTCTTTCGTTTTATAAGCAAATAATAGAATAAATTTTATATTATTTTGTTCTATCGCAACGAAACGGATCATAATCCGATGGAACGATACAAAACGAAAAATCTCGCGCATTATTTCCTTGTAAAAGAAAAGAAACTTCTCGCCTAATATTTACGATATTTCTATATTTTAAACGACATCGCTCTTTCCTCTCTGTTAACGCCATTCGAGCTTTCCAAGCTATCAGGTTGTCTGAAAAGCGTCTTTCTTTCGCGAACGTGTTTCTTACAACAGTGCACCTTCGTACAAACGTGAAAGCAAGTCTGTGAAATGTCGCGGTGTTTACCTCGACAGAACAGAGTGGATCGTACGTAATTCGACGAAATAATACAAAACGGAAAACGTTGTGCGTCTATTATTTCCTCATAAAAACTTAAATAAAAAGGGAACTTTCCGGACAACGCAATACATTGTCGTCAAACATTTCGTTCGCCTTGCACATTGCAGAAATTACGGTTACAGCGTTCGAAATACTCGCTTTCATTTATAGAACATCCAGGTGGTACTCTAAGAGCGTAGTCGCATTAAGAATTCTACGCTGTTCTGTTGCGCGTATTGTTCTATCATATTCGAAATTAAAGTCATATTAAAACCTGTTTGAACCTATGAGATCCAACTATGGGGAACAGCGAGTAATTCCAACATGGAAATTCTTCGACGATTCCAATCGAAAACTCTAAGACCCTTGATAGATGCACCTTGGTACGTTACCAACGAAACGATACATCGCGACTTTAAGATGCCGACAGTTAAAGAAGAAATATCCAAATTCGGTAATAGATATAACTATTGAGATATGTGTAATTTTATGTGCAAGATTTTATGTGTAGCAGTAGTACTTGTATGTGAATATCAGAGTGTGGAAGTGTGTGCGTGCGCGGCGTCTCGAAAACGGATGAATGTAAACTGTTCAGTGGGTTAACAGTCGGCTATGGAAGAAAGTGCTGAGACGCGTGCAAGTGCGTATCGATGAATATCTTTGAAATCGTTTGTCAAATAAATATGTAACTATTCTAATATGAATTCTAAGTGTAAATTTAGTGTCCCTGTACCATTATTTCGGCTATTAACTCATTTGCATCCAAGCGCGGATTATTACGCGCGCTGCGACTGCTTTTTATTTCATTCGCTAAGTACTCTTCAAATGTGAGAGATCACGTTTCACCCGTTCGTCAGCATCTCGCCTATATCAGTTTATTGTACTGACCATTTTAAAGAATTCCACGAGAAATAATATGATTTAATTTCTTATTTCTTATTCCTTTTTAAATAAATAATTTTCTCTGTTTTCCTACGTTATGAGGAATGTAAGATGCGATGTTCGCGAAGTAACATTGTCTACCAATGGTTTTGAACGGTCAATTCTCGATAAACTCCACGAAGAATTCGGATGTCATTTACCGCACATACGACCGACCGCGCGCGGTCATAGGGACCAATCCTCTCAAGTAGGGCCATGATGCAAATGGGTTAAGATGCAAAATTCTCGACAATAACATGAGAATTAACAATCACCAAAATCCACTAGTTACTCAGTTACTTGACACGACGGATCAGAGCCGCAGACTAAAAAGACGTTACCCTTTGAATTTAAACATTTGATTCAGCTAGAATCAAACATGCGATAAACACTTATTATTCGCGTTATAGTACCACGCCAGAATAATTTACTTATAATTCTCAATGAGAATTGATTGTAAAATTCTTCCAAATAAAAAAAAAATAGTTCTTGCGTCTGGTTGCTCGTTTTTTGGTCATACGGCGACCGTATCTGCTCACCTGCGACGTACAATCGATCTGATCTAATATCGCTCGACCGCCAACGTCCTAAGACGAAGCTGCTACTTGCGCACAAAGTACTAAACGCTATACGTAGTGGGAAGTTTGATCTCGTTTCAAATTGTGGGTTTCTCGGCCCGGCTGGAGATATCGTTTTCTTCTCACGCGACAGTCGCATCACGCTCTTCATGGTCATTTTATAAATGTTAATGAGTTGTGCGAGGTTCTTGACTTTTTCTGTCCACGCGTTTCAACGACGCCTCTCATTCCTGTCTCGCTCTCGAACACACGACGAAACCCATCGTAGATTTACTTGTACGTTAAAAGATTCTTTTTTAACTCGTTAGAAAATAAATCAAATATTATATGTACGTCATTCATTGAAAAAATTATTAATTAGCGCGTCGACTACCTTTTAACATCTTCGCTTTAGTTCAGTTTAACGTATCCCCAGGTCGAACCAACGTTACCGTTAATCGCCGTATTTAACCGTATCAGGCCAACTCGTACACTCGCCAACTTCATCTTTCGCCTCTTCTCTTTTACGGTATAACGTTCAGAGTCTGAGTTACGCGATGTATCTTAACGCTGTTTCCACATGCTCCGCATTCTTCTTTATATATATATATATATATATATATATATATATATATATATATATATCATTCGTTCGTTTCTTATTGCGTTCAATTTCTCAAAAGGGTGCTGCCCGTTAAACGAACGAGTAAATAAATAAATAAATACATACTCGTCACGATTCATATGGTCACGTAGGGGACACAAGAAATCACGAAATTGACAGATCATCGGTGATCTTCTCGCGTCGCAGTTCGAACGTTTCACAAATAAGGTAAGGAATTGAACTTTAGATATTTTTTTTTCATTATTTAACTCGTAATTTACAATTTACCCAACTGGACATTTGGTAAATTCTTCTAACTTAATCGCCAAATAACACGTGGATGGCTACCCCCAGCGGGATACCATCTTCGACTATTTTATTTCTTTAGCGAGGTCAGTGGGGTGTTTTCCTTTTAGTCTTCTTTCTATCAAAAATTAATTTTAGACATAGTAGTCAAATTTATTGTACAAATGCAACAGAGTGACGGTTCAGAGTGTTAGAACAGAGAGTGTCGAGAGCCGATTTTAGGAAGTTTTATATACTTCGGAGTTTGGCTCCTATGGAGAAGGTGTCGCCGGGGCCCGGGTCAGAGATGGCCATGCTGTTACTCTTTTCTGAAGCTCGAACGCTCTCTACGTTGCTGTTTCGATGGCCCGCGGAATGTTCCTTAGTCCTCGTTGCTTTTTCCATCGTTAATTTATGGCTCTGTGACGATATACGCAACAAGCATCTATTAGAAATCGTGACGAGTCGGGAATCGTTGGCGATACGAATTCGACGAAACGAACGCTGGATAAAAATGTCGGTAGACGAGGGATCCTTCGTTCGGATCAACGGGGTTGTTCGCGATCTTTTCCGAGAATGCACGCGCACGCGTGCGTCATCGATCTTCGAGCAAAAAGACGACCGTTTCTTCGCCTCTTTCTACTACGTTCGCGTTCGACGGCGAAGGAAAAGAAAGAAGAAGATCGATTCGCGTTCGACGTCGAAAAGACGCATTTCGTACCGATGATTCACCTTTGCTGGAATTCGTTCGCTCTCGATTCGAAACGCTCTTCGTCCCGCTCTATACAAGAGGCATAGAAAATACTGAAATACTGTTTCCTTTCGAGTCAAACACGTCAGCGCCGTTCGAAAGAAAGCTTAGTTCACCGCGTCCAACAGCTCGCCCTACGACCTTTAGCCAATTTAACCGCACGATAATAAACGTCAGTGAATTTTGCCACCCGATACACTTTCTCTCATCGCAATCCTTTCTTCCTGTATGACATTAGCTTTGTAACGTCATATTAGGCTCTCTTCCTCTTTCGTCTCAGATCCCATTAGCCGCATTTGTAAAACTACGAACTCTTTGAGCAAAACCACGTTGATTCGTTCACCGGGTCTATCCAATTTCTCAAGAGACGAATAGTTACAATTTCGCGAATGTTCGTGTTTTCTCCTGTTTCTCTTTCTTCTTGCGTCTTTCTTCTCTTCGCCTGTTGCATTCCTGCACGTTGCATCTGCTTACTTTTTCATCCACCTTCCGTATACGTTCGACGTGCACTTTGTTATTTATTACGTACGTGTACGTGCATTACGCGTACACTGTTCTATCGTACGCTAACGAGGATTATGTCCCGTTGAAATAAACCAGCAAACGTTAATAGGCAGCATTGTCACCCACAAACGACTTGTGATCGAATGATATATTAAAGGGTTACATGGCCGCGAACGCCGGTAATAAAAATAATTAATGCAGGGAATGACAGCTTGTCTCGAAACTCGTCGATTCGGCAACATCAAGCCCATTCCGATAACACGCCGCGACTACGGTCCGCTCTTAACCGGTTAATTGTATCGGACGAGTTTACTCGTCGTCGCTTGTATCCTTTTACGAACTTGGCGATCCAACCTCACGAGAGATTTCTGAAACTAAATTCCGCGGTTAACAGGTCAGCGTGCCTGGGATTTTTCGCGCTGAAACAAACCGGAGACTCGTAAGCTGACGTTTGTCTCCGGTAGAAACTGTGTCTATCAATCGCATCTGCTAACGTGGCGCGTATTAGACTCGTCTCGCGAATCGTCTCGAAGAAACACGCGAGGAACTTGCGTCTGCCTGGCTAACAAAACGGTGTTACTCGAACTTATAATAAATATAAATAAACAAATAAACGAATAAACACGGAGTTTTCTATCGTCTGTCGCGCGATCTCGATCTCGCGGGACGTTCGTAGAGAAATTTGCGCGAGAACGAGATATTTGCGAAGGGGAGGGGGGGGGGAAGTCGCGGGTGGCGCGTCACGAGGACAAAGTCGAGCTCGCGGTTACACCGAAAGAATGCAAGGACAGGGAAGAGTCGTCTGTGGTTCGCGAAGGTGGGGCTCGTCGGTATTTTTCGTAGTCAGCTGTACAAAGATTGACATCACCGCCGCGTGCCAGAGCGCTGATTCATCGAAAAGAAAGCACTCGAGTCGATAGTACCGGGAAATGAATTAAAGTAGCCGTTTGTCGTCGATCGAGATAACGAGCCGCGCGTCGCGTTCGGCAAGAAAGACTTCTGTGTTCGTTTCTGTATGAGCCGGCACGATATCGCGACGAATCGCGAAACTCCTTTTCGGAGAATCTTTTATCGCGTTATCGTATTTTTTACGCCGTATGATACGCGCGCGAGCCAAGATTTTTCGACGTTTACGCGAACGCCACTCGTATGTCGTAAACGTCGACGTTAACGCGCGGCACACCGAAACAACACGGCGACGCGACGTTATATTTGTTCGAACGTCGGAATTCGAAGATACGGTTCGACGGTCGTTGGAAAAACATCGGACGTTCCCAACTTTTTCGTCGCTGGAGCTGCACTGCGTACGAGTTCTTGGGCGTTTTGGGAAAAAAAGTGGCGCGTGTCGCGATTCCAATGTCGCAACGTCGCGCTATGAAAAACACTGGCACGTATCCGCGTATTGTAGACGGAAACACGGGGCTCGCGAGAAAAGCGCAATGCCGTTCGTCGACAAACATCGAGATTCGCTCGTCGATATCGTCCTTTGTTCCTTGGTTTTGCGCGACAAACTCGTTTCCACGGTGTACGTTCAGCGTTTCCTTTATTTCATTCCTCGTTCGTTCTTCCTCGCGCGCGTATTCCAGAGACCGGTCTCGTAAAAAGACGGTAAAAAACGCACGCGGCTCGAATAGATCGAGTCGAAGGAAGTCGGATGAAAAATAGAAAAAGTGGTAAAAGGAACGCGAGATACCAGTGTCGTTAGACGTCTCAGCGATCGTTCGATGCGAGTCGCGCAATTTCGCGACTCTCGAGCGTCGACGACTTTGCGAGAAAATTGCGTAATCTTTGTCTCTCGTCTTTGACGAGTGCGTGAATTCCTAACTCCGATGACGTATACGTATAACGCGTTTCGCAGCTCTTCTATCCAACGTTTTCGTTGACGATATCGGTTTGCTACTAAAATCCTGCTTGCTTCTCTTACGCGCTGACGACTTAATTGAACATCTTTTTTTAGTATTAACATCGATCGATAATTAAAACGATGCTGATCGGGACAATGAAGCATCCGCGATCGCTCGTTCCTCGATGTCTCTGAATGCAAAGTTAGTTGTCCCTCTCGCAAAAGATATTTCCCAGCATTTAGCTATACTCTCTTTATCTCTCTCTCTCTCTCTCTCTATCGTGGTACTTCACTTAACATCTACGCAACAAATTCGTGACCTACATATTTATTCTACTACTAGCAATCTCGCTTTTGATTATCACATTCGAGTTATTAGAGCTAAGGGACGAACGTGCGCGAATGTTGGTGAAAAACAGCTCCACATCTGTCAGGTTACAAATTGTTGAGTTTAGTAGTTCGTTCTCGAATACCGTAAACGAGTTACGTCGAGGTTCTCATCTTGGATCTCCACTTTTTACTCTGTTTATTAACGATAGTACGTTTGATTGCTTTTTCTCTTGCCTGTTTCTTTCATTCGCGGATGATTTGAAGCTGTTTCGATGCCCTCAAGAATTCGACCAGCCCCTGTTTCTTATTCAACGCGATCTTTTCAATCTTGAACCTCGGTGTGAAGCGAAATAAGCCATCTCTCGATATCTCCAAGTGCTCTGCTATCCGTTTTCCGCTCTTAAAGAGTAGCTTACTGTGTAATTACGTTCTCGTTCGATTTTCGTGCTCCTCGGGGGATATTCGAGATTCAGATGCTCTATCTTGCTCCAATTTATCCCATTTTATCCCACGTTTGGAGCGTTCTTCGATCGTTCGACCGCCTTATCAACGATACTTACGCGTCGAAATAGAAAACGTTCCAGGTAAGTTTCCACGACCACGTCTACAAGAGTCTGCTGTCTCTTCTTCAAAATCGCGTCTCTTCAGCGTCGCCGTCTTACGTTTGACGTATTGTTCGCTCACAAGATTTACAACGGCGCGCTGTTACTCGTCCTCAAAATTATCTTCTTTCGGACTAATCGCATCAGTCAGCGACAGGACGCAGCTGCGATTTCTATTACGCGAAAGGCAGTATAGCGAGCATAGGACTCTTTACGACCAATTTGAATTCCGCGAAACACGCTTCTTTCGTATCATAGTTCTTATCATTCTGCAACGTCTCTCTACGATCGTATCTACTTCTTTGTACACTAAAAGGGTTTCTTACTCGTTAGCCACGACGAATACATAAACAAGAACGCGGTTCTAGACTCGCGAACGCGGTGATCGCAGAATTTCGATTAGTTTATCGCGTCGGATCGCGACATTTGCGAGGATAACGAGCTGCCAGTCTCTTGGCGAGGCCGGCATATTTCATTCCGATCTGGATGGGAATCACGATTTCGCAAAGTATCGTTAATGAACGACGGCGCGTTGAATTCCGTGCGCGCCGTTCCATCGCGCGTCGTGACGCACAGGCCAAAATACGCGACTCGAATTCGTCCATTCATTCGCTAGCGCGTTCCCTGCGACACGCACCGCGTTCGCGTACGCACGACCGCGCGTACACGGCCACGCACACGCCGCCACCGAGCGACGTTCATTCACCGACTCCTCTTCTTCCTCTTCTTTCCGTTCCAACGTCTTTCCTCGTTTACAACCGGCGTGCTAACAGCCCGCGTCGACCTAACGAATACGCGCGCTCCTCGCCGCCCGTCCACTCTCCTTCTGCTTTCTACGCGCGCGTTTTTCGTCCGGAGGATCGGCGATTCGCGACCGATCGACGCCTTCGTGGAAAAGAAACGGAAGGCGATTCACGTAAATTCGCCGAAGCTAGCGAACGTTCTCTCGTCCGCGTTTCGCCTTTCAACGAATTTCCATTTCTCGTGCGAGGCTTTCGTTCCACGCCGATTACCACTCGCTTCGTTTTCCATCCGGGCAGCGCAGCGGGTGAAAGTCACGCGATAACGGCATCGTCGCTCTTCTAATCGTCGCTAAGATCTAAAGCTTCGGTAATTGGTTAAAGAAATCGGGATACCGTTTCGCTGTTCGACCCTCGTTTCCATTACGATCCTATAAATCAGCAACGGCTACGGTGATTAAATAACGCTGCGGGCACGTCACGTTCTCATTACCATCGTCGTTGCGAACCGCCGCAAAACCGGATCGTCGAAATCATCGGGAAAAGAAGATCTACGACTCTGGTAGACCGGTTTTTTTTTTTATCCGTTTAGCGGGAAAACTCGTAGAAGTCGCGCGACATCTGGCGTCGTTGGTTCGTCGACGAACGATCGTTAGGTTCGTAATACGAATACGATGGCGGGACGCGACGTGCAGTCACCAAGGGCCATCTGGCCAACGAGTCGATATTTCAATCGGAATCTATATACATAGACGTTTAATAATTATCGATTCGCTGGTAAGCGCGATTCGATTGCGCGAGCTTTAACGAGTACAGTCGCGTCATCGGCCTTGGCGCGATACAAGAAAGATAAGGGCGTTCTGTGCCGCTATTTCGCCAGGTTGCGTCATCTCGGCCGGCCATCCGCGCCGAGAGGCAACATCCTGTGCACCTTCCACGTCTGGGAAACTCTTTTACGCCTCGCTTCGACGTTCTTCCACGTCGACATTGACTTAATTCGCAATTCCGTTGCAAACGAGAAGATACCTCCAGTACGAGGAATATGCCGGGACGAGGAACTTAATTTCGGAGAACGACGGGACGTTGCACGCGGGTCGCGTTACGCGAACATCGATCGAGCGTACACGTTCCGGTAGCCTCGTAACTCGCGAAAGATCGAAATTTCGTCCGAGCGTCGAACAAGGCGCGCGGAAAATACGCGCGTGGCAAAGGGGAGAGACGTTCGCGTAAAGCGGAAAATGCGTCGGATCGGATTGAAATTTTTCGCGCCGTTACACTTTCCCGCGTATCTTTGAAAGAGGTCGGATACGCGACGATCGAACGGTCGCTCGCCTATTTGTTAACCGCGCTGGCATATTGGACGCCTCGCAACCGCTTTCATCGAGAGAATTTAACGGCCTCGTTCACTGCCCCCAAATTATCCATCGCTTTAAATGAAACGTTCCTGCGAGAAATCAGCGATATTACGACCTTGGTCGTGTGCGTAACCGCGCGAAACGCTGTACGAGTATCGTAACGATATCGATCGCATAGGGTTTGAACATCGACAGTGTCTCTTCTTCCACGTTTCGTCCCTCTCAGCCACGACGTCGGAAACCAGATCATCGCGCTAATCCTCCTCGTTCAACCACCGTTGAAGGAACGAGCTCCTGGAACACTCGGAAGACAGTGGACCTCAAACGACGTATAGATGGTCACGAATCACAAAGTATAAGGAACCTGCCGAGGCTGCAACAGCCACCGAACCATCGTATCTAATCCTCGCTTCGACTCTGAATGCTCGTGAGAAGAGAAGAAAGAAAAAGAAGATTGTTTCGTCCCGATGTAATTGAGAACTTTTTGCATCGTACATTATCCTAATGTATATATATATATGAAACTCGCAGTGAATTTAATTTGTACGAACTAGTATGTACCTTTATAAACTGAATTTGCATGAATTTCCAATAATTCCATAATTATCTACTCGTGTAACATGTTTACTCTAATACGTTATTTTTGTCCGGCGAATAAATCGACTGCATCGAATAAATTAAAATAGCGCAGAGTGCCGAACGAATTCCACGAACGGATTGCGCGATTTCGTAAACGCGTGTATTACCTTGGCCCCGGCCGATCGACCGGTGTACAGCTACGGCGCAAAGGAAACCACAAATTACCTTCGATGTTATCTCGCGTTCTTTGAATGCCGGTATCCCATGGCGAGAAAGAGAGAATATCTTCGGCTATATCGACAATGGAAAACTCCAACAGCACGCGTGTCTCCTCTCTATCAAGAGCGCACGCCAGCGGCTTTCGCGCTCCGCTTTTGTGTCGCGTGACAAACACGCGGACTCGCGCCGTTTCTTTTCCCCTACGTCTTTTTTGCCCGAGCGGTCGTTCCTTCGACCAACCGCCTCTGTTGCAACGCGCATTCCATTTCCAAACGCCTTTCCGGATGAACCGACGATCTCTAGCAGTAGTGTAGCGAGCAAACTCGAAAGTATAGTCTTTCTCTGTGCGCGCGAAAAGAGAACAAACGATCGATCAGGTGCAGCGTACGAACGAAAATTCGACTCTTTTGGACTGTGTTCTGTTCTGGAAAAAGGGATCGGTAAATCGGTGGAGAAAGGAGGCAGCATCGTCAGCAGCTGGAAAGGCCAAGAGCAGCTTCTCCGCTCGGTCGAGCTCGCCGAACAACTTTGCTCGGTGGTTTTCGACGGCAGGATAAAAGTTTCCGTAGCATCGGTTTCAAAGGGGCAACGAGACCGGTGCGGCGCGCCATGCCACGGCAGAGACAGGCTCGTTAAAGCGAGATCAGCTAGCCGTTTCTGCTTCTACTCCGTGTACGTGCAAGTACGTGCCGTACCGCCGTCGAGTCGTTCTCCTTTTCCTTCTCCTTTTCCTTTCCCTTTTCTATTAACGCAACATCGCCGAGTCTCAGTTTTCCGTTTCTCCTCGTTACCTTTCACCCGTGCAATTTGCGGAAACTTTCTTACCCGGGCCAGTTCGGTTCTCGATGTTTTCCGACCATTAAAATCACCGAGATATCGATATCCTATCGGACGGAAGCTCTTCGGCATCGAACAACGTCTCCATCAAGCAGGATGTTTGTGCGCGGTCGGATCGCGAGATCGCGGGAACTTCCGCCTTCGTTCGCGCGAATCTAGTCGATCATTTTCGAGAAATAGACCTTTAAGACCGGAAATTTACTTCTAAGAAACCATACAACCTACTAGCGTAACCGCGTAAGTCGAACAATTAGGATTAGGTGAAGTTTGCGAAACTCGGTGAATTAGGTGGGATTTTTTTCCATGTTCCTTCGGGCGTAATATTTACGACGCGTTGCTGTCTGCAACCGGCTGTTTGTCGTCTAAATTGCGTGTACTAAAGGGTATATAACCGTGAATAAACAAACGAACGAACGAATAAAATAAATAAACGGCTGGGAGGATAACGAGAAGAGGTCGATTTTTCGAGTTTCGGCGTCGAGAACGTTTGCGTAGAGCCGCTGGGCGAACTCGCGGGGCACGTTCAGTCTCGCAGCGTACCGAAGCAACGTTTCGACTTGCTGACACCGCTCTTGGTAATGCCAACAACCGCTCTTAATTATAATTTTAAATAGTCGCTGTTACGTTCTAGTTTGCCGCGGTACTTTTATTAACCGTGAAATATATCGCGAGAGTCTCCTCGACGAGAGAGGAAATTGCAGCGAAATACAGTGAAATACGGCAGACGGTAAGAGAAAGCGGGAGGAAAAAAAGGCAGGGAGAAAGAGAGACGGGAGAGGCGGAAACCAGCGCTGAAATGTAATTTAATTCGATCGGGGCCAACGACGACGTAAGTAATTTACATTAGGAAAATTGCAGCCGGCAAACGGAAAGGATACTTTTGCCCGTCATGGAACAGATATCGGGACACTTTGCGACGAAAATAGAAGTACGCGGGCTTTTAACAAGTACCAGAAATAATTGGCGTCTGGGATGACGCGGTTCAAATATTTCGAGAATGATGCGAGCGTTGCGAGCGGCGCGCCTCGCCTCGCTACGCCGCAGCGGCTTAATAATAGACGCGTAACAACTCGTCCAGTTCCAGCGTTTCACGTCGATCTTTCCAACTCGCGGAGATCGATCGTACGCGACTCGACGAATCGGTGAAATTCTCGCCGCCATTTCATCCACGTCGCCGAGAAAAGGGAAGCTATCGGTGTTGGATGGGAAACAACATTGACACGCGGTTTGTGTTCCGCGTTGTCCGAGCGTACACGGAGAAACGAAGGAAGGCGCGAAGGTCGCGAATTGAAGAAGAAGGAGAATAACAAGCGCGCTTACGTAGCCGTAGAGCTTCGATCGCGAACTAAACGAGAAAAGATCGGAGCGAGGATGCGACGAGAGGAGGTTTGAGGCGAACGAGAAAGAGAAACAGAGAGGCAAGGAGCACCGCGGAGAAGGATACGTTCGCGTGTTTCGCTTGGCGTTTATTTCTGTCCGGTATGCTCGCGTAACCACCCGTTTTAATCGCGCGGCCACTAATAGCCGCAGCGTGTGCATGGATGCGCTAAAAACACGGAGAGAGTCGATCAGCTGAGCCGACGTTTGTTCGTCGGACGTCGCTCCGTCGCTTCTCGCGTCTTCTTTCTCCGCTTTCTTCTCTTCGTGGCGTTCTCGTATCGCGTTCGACGCGTTCTCGCCACGAAGGAGATCGGAACGCGATCTTACGCGTAAAAACCGTTTTCTCGCTTCGCTGGCCGTTGATCGAGTTTCTCTGCGATTCGACTCGATCCAGAGCGTTTCTCGCGATCGGCCAGCCACGTAATTCGAGACAAGGATGGCGGTGATCGTCGAGGGATTGTTTGGAGGCAAGGTGGACAACACTCGGCACGGTTACGAGTACATAGAAGACGTTTATAGAGACAACCGGTTTATCTCGGATTTTGTCCGAGAGACGTTCATTAGAGAACTCGTGACGCGCGATTATCGGCCTGTCGCGGTATTACTTCCGGATTAATCCGACGAGCTCGGAATTACTCGGGTTGCTATAATCCCATGTGCAAACAAAGCGGTTACGCCGTCTACGGGGTGTACGCCTGTTCTCGCGTTCCTGTTCTCTTCAGCGACGGAAATACGATGGAACGTCGACGATCGACGACGTTTTTGCCACGGACCGAATTAGCAAAGCGATCGATATCAACGGACGGCAACGTGTTTTTCATCCCATCTGCCGAGTTTTCCTCGAAACAGCCACCGTCGATGAAAATAATCCGCAACGAATGGTTAAACTTGCGCGTTACGATGGATTTATATTACGCGACGTAGGACACGAGCCATCGCCCGACCGCGTACCTGTCGCTGACGGATATATGCGGCGTCTCGTTTTTAGAACGCACGTTTCGACGTTCCGTCGTATCGACGACCGTACCGCGCGTACTTCACGCGTTTGGACGTGTCCGTCGCGTTTTATACGAACAGTTCCGCGTTATCGCCCGCAAAGACGTTCGTCGGATCGCGAAACGGATGACGCGAATCTACTCGTTTACTCCGTCGTTCGGAGCTTCGTCTCGACGACGCAAACGCAACTCTCCGACCAATTTCCCCCGGTGCCGTTCCACCGCTTCGAACGAATTCAAATTCTGGTCGACGATCGAACCGAAAAGCAAACGCGTTAGCATGCGATAAAGTTTGTAACGCGGGGAATAGCGTCGGAAACGAGCGAATCGACGATTCCAAAACCCGATGTTTCGAACTGCGGATGCGGCGTGTAAACGGGCAAAGTATCATTTCTGTGTTTGAAGCGGAGATTAAACTTCTCGGCGCGAAAAAAAGGGCACGAGAAACGACGATGAAACGTCACGGTTCACCGTACGATTGATTCGCCAACCTTTTATTCCGCATTGCGACCTCGCACGGCCCGTTTCATTCCAGTTACGGATGTGTACGGATGCTCGAGCACACGTTACGCCGTAAAAACCGCGTAAAACGTTAAGCACGTGTTTTTCGGCAAACGTCAAAGGCCGTTTCGTTTCGCTGCCTCGTACTTGCTCGCTACTTCGTTTCTCGAGAAAACGATCCTTCGCGGTAACCGAGAGACCGTAGCACAGAAATCATGCCCCGTTTGCCTTTCCGCTTCCGTTTCGCCTTTACAATCGGCCCTCTCTGTTTCTCTTTCTCCTTCTCGCTCCCTCTTCCCGCGACCGTACCGCCCAGTATAATTAGGGAAATCGTGGCCGAAGTAATTGCGAGCAAGTAGCAAAGGGGAACGAGTTACAAAACTCTGGTCCGGGCGAACCGGATGCCGGTCGTCTTCGCGCCTTTGCCCAACCACCGACTTTTTATCGTAACGACGCAACGTAGCGCGACGTCGTTCAACGAGCCGAATTTCGTACGCGTAACAGAACGTCGACGCTTCGATGCGTATTTTCGTAGCGATCGATCGCGACGAAACGTCCATCTCGCGTCCGTTCGTTAGCCAAACTCGACTGTCGGGACGCAGCAAGAGGAAGGCGAGTTCCCTCGATCGTGCAACGACTAATTTCGATCGTCTGGACGGTTGGTCTCGCGTCACTAGGCACCGAAAACGCGTCAACGAACCACGCTTGCGTCTACCTTTCCTCGTAGACGATTGGTGGAAGAACGTTCCGGGGAATATTATCTCGCAAAGGGGTCGAGAGCAAAGCGTCGAGAGCAAAGCGTCGCGCAACGCGACTGAATCTTAATTAGAAAATTCATTTCGGACGTCGTAATCGGTAGCTCTTGGGCGCTGGAATTTTCGGAATTCCCGCTATGCACCGTGCCCTATGTTCCGTTTCATCTCATTTTCCCCTCGTCTTTTCCTCCCTGGCTGCTTCCTGTTTCCTCGCTGCGTCGTATTTGGCTGGATAATCGCCTACTATTCGGTGTATACGCCGCGTCGTTTCCTTCGATCGCCGGCTCACCCACGCGGATCGCGTCTCGCAACGAACGAGTCTATTCCGGCAGGAAACAACGTCCGTAGGTTGGGAAAAGGCCGAATGACGTCCGACATTTTACCAATTTACAAACTTCTCCGCAATCGTGTTCCTCGTCCGGAGCTGATGTCACCGGCGATACTTTGCGCTCCGATTACAGCTATTCATCACGCGCCATTCGCTATTTTTCATTGGAGCACAGCGCACCCTTTAATCCGGTTCAGTCACATCGATCGCCTCTGTAAATCGCGCCGCGAGTACCGTCCGTCTATCGATCTTTTCGGCAACTGCGATGTGCTCTTCTAAGAGGTCGCTTATCGACACTCCGAACCACTTCTCGCATGAATTACGACGTTGTTCCAAAGGCTTTTTCTCGCCTATGCATGTACCTGCCTACATTCATACGCGCACGTGAATAAGTAAATGGAACGTCTCTTCGCGAGAAGATCGCGGTCTCGTCGAATCAGCGCGCCGAGTTCGACCGATTGGAAAGTAGGCAGAGCGCGAACAAACTCGCCTACGGAAACGAGACGACGTAACGAACGTTTTACGTTTGTCGTGGAATCGGACGCGCGGTAACGGCCAACCGAGACGATAGAACGTGGCGCGTGTTCCTCCTGCGAGAACTCGAGAGGAGCGTCGTTTTCTCGAAGAAAAACGTGCGAGGATGGCATCCAGATGAAAGTACGTACGCGTATCGCCAAAATTCGGTCGGATCTGTTTCACGGGATCGCGTCATCGTTATTAAAAGAAAACTCGCGTGTTTACGTTTTTCGGCGCGGCCACGTTTTCACCTGCCTCGCTCGTCCTTCGACCGCTTTAAAATCGCATGCAGGTAGAATGACGTCAGACGGCTGCGAGCAAACCGGTTGTCGGCCGAACGAAAACCGCTAGCCGCGACCTCGACTCTCCACGAAACGCACCGCAGCCTTATACGCGCTCGATCTTGCTCGCTGCCGCTTCGTTCTCGCGCGCTGTCCCGCGTTCTAAATTCGGCCGCGATCTTCGCGTTTCGTAATCGATTCGCGTCGCGAAACGATAAACGCCGCCGCGATAACGACTCGATCGCACGACCTGCTGGAAGAGAAAACGGCTGTGTCGCGCACTGTAGCGGCATTCAGGAAAAAATATCCGGCTCAGATACGAGTGTTTAATTTGTCAGTCGCTCTTCGCTGCAATTATCTCGTGTATCTCTTTCTAGGGACTCCTCGTTAACGCTGCGAGCCAATGTTACTCGAAAAGGTTTTTCTCGTGCAGAAACACACGCGTACGTTTATGAGCCTATGTAGATAAATAAATAGACGAATAAACAAACAAGTCTCGTTATTCGAAGTCTCTAGGGCTTATCCATCCAGAGTATCATCAAAATTCCTTCGTAGCGTCAACATACTCGGAATTTCGTACCGTCTGCTACCGACTAGACCGATTTTCGAATACGGTTGTCTTATCTGGTCGCCTTAGCGCGAATCGCATAGTTACGAAATCGAAAGTATTCGATGTAAATTGTTGAGAGTCGGTGATAAGCATCGTGGCTGTCGTACGTCTCCTTTTGCTCGCGTTTAACGTTGCGGTTCTTGAATGTTTGGTCATCGAGCAGTGAAAGGACGACGTTCGGTGTGATTGTCGCCCGTAAGATATTCCAGGCTGTTATACATTGTCCTGGCATTGTTCAGCTAGTCTCTCTAAACGCTGCTTCTAGAATTCCGAGGAATTTCAATTTACCACGTTCTGAACAACGTCGTCTCCCCCACACGGCTATTTTAATCGCGTAAATCGCATAGCTGTCCGTGTCGACGCCGTACGTTCGACGATCGATCTGTTCGGTCCGTCTCTCGATTCCTTCAAACGTTCTTCGACACGCTCGCTATATAGGAACACGCGTCTATACTTTACGTTTGCTTTTTTCTTTCGCATTTTCTACTTTTATAACGCGTGTTTTCGCCTATTCGCCTCTTTTTCCTTGCACCGTATACACAACAAAGGATTCGTTCCTCTCGCGAATAAATAAATAAATTTGTCTCGGAAACGGAGCAAAGTTACGCGATCACGAATTCAGCAGCGACGCTTCGCAAATCCAATCTGGACAAAGTCGTTTCTGCGATTCCACGTTGTTACGAGTCGTGACCCGCGCACACACCAAAGCGAGCTACAAGCCGTGCTATTGGATCGGAAGTATCGTCGCGTACCACGTATCGAGCATTAATCTTTGCCCGCTGTTTATCCGTCTTCGGTGTTTAATTTCCTCTTTTTGACGTGCTCATTTCCGTGACGGCCACGCGATGCGTCTCCCTTCGTACGTTTGTCGACGACTCGTCGCGCGACGAACGCCGGAAAGCGAGGCGCGAGGAGCAGAAACATCGAGGCCGGGCTGTTCCATCGCCTCGTCAAACGCCTCGCCACTTTGCCCGCGAGTATCTTCGTTCGAGGTAGTCTCTCGAGGAGAAAAAGGAGATTCTCGTCCTTGTCGCTCTCTTTCTCCCCTCGTAGAAGAAGGATAGTCGCGGGATTCGACTTTGTTGCGCGCGAAACAAAGATAAATACGAGTGGCAACGAGGTAAAGATGAGAAAAATCCGCTGCAACAACTGCAGCGGCACTCGACGGCAAACCTCCCGACGGTTTCTGTCCCGTGGCTCGCTACACAAAGACCCTATCCTCGACCGGACGACGACGACAGAGCAGTGGTTAGCGCCGTTGGTTAAAAACGTTCCAGGCCCGATTCAAATCCCGACACTCGTAGTCCGATTTTTTCTCTACGATTCCTAACTGAGAAGAAGCCAACCCGAATGAAGACAAAAATCTCACAAAATCCTATACACCAGCAGTAACGCTATCACCACGACCTATCCACCTCACGACCTATCCATTTCGTTCCCTCTGCTCTTGCGAGTTCGTTTCCTCGACCTCGGGACGCGTTATCGTCGTTACCAGTCGCCCATAGCCCAGAGAGCCCAGAGTAGCGTCTCTTCACGCCGATCTTCGAATCGAATGGGAAAAGACGGGGAATCGTCTTTGCAATTGGACAACGCGACGTCGCGCGTTACGTCGCGGCGAACAATAAACAGTTTTGCGAAGCAGTTCGCGCGACGTCGACGGAAAAACGCCAACAACTCGCCAAACAGTCCAGTTACGAGACGCCGATCGAAATTTTAGCAGAAGTTTCCGCCTGTTGTCGTGCCCGAGGATTTACAGGAAAACGATCGGCCGTTCCATTTCCGCACTGGACCACGCGGAGAAGCCCTTAACTTGTCGACGAAAAGCGAAAGTTCTCCCCCTTTTGCCGCGGCGAATCGTTGGCGCCGAGAAATCGAAATCGAATTTAAAGCTTGCCGATAAACGTGGAGATTAATGCGGCCGCGAAACGCGCTCCGAATACGAACGAAAACGATCGTTTCCCCTGTACCGTGGCGGAGAACCGCCCACGATGGAATTACGAGCAGCCGTTTCGGAAAATACCGAACCGGCTGTGCACCGAGCTCCAATTATTTCCCAGACTAGCTACCGTTCGAAACCTGCGAATTTCAACGCTGCCAACCGAACCGAAGAAGAGGAATTCGAGCGCGATGTATAACGCGCACCAGGATACGTATATTTACTTGCGCGCGTGTACGTCCACAGACGGTTGTTTCTATTCTGGAAACCGTGTACGATAAATCGCGCGCCTACATAGACGACGGAGAACGTAAGGAAATGGCTCGAAAGTTGGCCAGCGCGTCGTCGTCCGTCGAAGTTCCGGCTGCGTGCAATTCGACGAAAGATTCGTGCGACGACGGACGCGCGCAAAGGCGAGCGCAACGTGCGACCCGCTAAAGAAAGTGGAAAGGTGTGAGGCGAGAGGTAGCGAGCGAGGAAACTTGCGCGGAAAGCTGGGACGAAAAAGTTAACGCTCGAGAGACTACTTGCGACTCATGAAAGTCAAGTTGATGGTCGTACGTAAGAGCGATAGCGGAAACGTATGCGCGGCGGCAACAGAGGACTCGCTGCTGCTCCCACAGAAATACCTAAGTGCGACACGCTCCGATCTTTCTCTTCTTTCGAAACTTTCTCTTCGTGCGATCGCGAGAAGACGGATCGTCGAACCGACCACGAATCTGCTCGACGAGATAAAACGGGAACGCGACCCGTCCGTGTGGTCGCTGGTCGACGGTCGACGAGCAACGACCGACGACGACCGAGCGTTAATTTTGATTCGAAACTCGCGCGCGTGACCTGTCATCGTCAATCTCCACGAGTCCGATTCGTTCGCGTTTCGTCGCCACGTTCTCCCATCAACTCCGTCGTGGACGATTGCCCATGCGAATATTCCAAATTTTCCAACAAAATTCAATCTCCACCGTTCGTCCGATGCTTTGAAGCGTTGGGTTGGCAGCTAAGTGATCGCGGATTTTGTCATTAAGTGATATTGATTGTCATTAATTGCCTACCCAATAGAACCGGCCGATACGAGTAGCAGGATAATCAAAGACGTTTTACGGTTGATATAATTTCATCGAAATTTATTTAAAATATCGATGTATCGAGACGTGCGGCTAATTAGACGTCCGTATAGCTCGTGAAGCAGGTGTAATTAGAGACGAACGCGTGGAAACGCCTCGACCGTTTCTTGCACGCGGTGATATCGGAAAAGTGATCGGAGATTCGCTCGGTGGCCTCTCGCAAAAAGTCTTAAGTCCTGACACTGATCTCGCGTCTAACTTTATGTAATCGTCCGATTAATCAATTTCTCAATTTTTTTCTTTTTTTTTTTTTGTCTAAGAATTTACACAAAGTTAAGCGAACAAAAGAACAATTTCAAATTAGATTTTCCAGGCAAGGACCAGGTAAGGTTAGTCGTGCGACGTATCGAACGTTCGATCCAAAATTTCCAAATACCAAAGTGGATGGTCTTCCAAATTTTTGATCGACTTTCGTGCGCGTAAAATCACGGGAAGATACTGCGAATATTCGAGGGAAGTCTCTTTGAAATTTCCTTGCTTGGAAGAAAAATGTGTAAAAATCTGATCGAACGAGTTGGAGCCAGTCGCGTTCGCGGTATATTCCGTGTACTTGGAACTGCAGAATTCGCGTGCTCTGACGTCCACGTTGACGATGTACAAAGAATAGGTCGCGAGACGTCGGGGCCGGCTGGCCCACACACCGCGTGCACGAAGACTCGCGTTATGGCACCTTTCGGTCTCTCGAAGCTTCCTCTTTTCACAGTCGAGGATGAGCAAGGCCAAGTGGTCACCTCAGGTGTTCCAACTTCTATTTCCTTACGAACGACTCGATATATCGAGGTGTAGGCAACCGCGTTCGTCGTGGATCGATCGTAAAGGAAAAAGAAGTATAATTTTCAAATCAAACGAAGCAAACAGGCGCACGGGGACCAAAGAAGCAGAGGGTGACGTGAAAAAATCGGGCGCGAGTTGCTGGTATCGCGATACTCTGGCATGCTATCCAGGCCAGGCGATAATCCGTCCCGTTGAATCGACCGAAAATCAATAGCCTCGTGACGCCTCGCCACGGACAATGCAGACTTCTCTCGAACCTTATCTCGTTCACGTCCGATAAATCGTATTCGCGATACACTTTTGTCGGTGTGCGCTGACAGGCAAACCGGTGCCGTTACGACGCGATTATTTCTCGGGCCGCGAGCACGCCCGCCACTGTGAACGGGCCATCGACCAACGATTGCACCGTTAACGTTCCGTGTGCGCGTTACGGCCAACTTCGTAATTGATCTCGATAACGACGAGAACGGGCGAGCACCGGTCGCCGCGTTGGTCACCGCAAAGGCGACCCAACTATCAAAAGCCGCGAGCTAAATATCTCCGCCTCCGTACGTCCAAACTTGTTCTTTTTTTTTTTTTTAATGCATATATGTATTTAGCCATTTGTCAAATGTCCAGCTGGATAAAATGTAAAGTGTAGATTAAATAATAATAAAAAATATATGTTTTTAACCGTTTGCACTGGAGAGGTGACTCTCGGTCGTCACGTCTAGTTTGACGCGGTGACGATGTCTATTCAGGTTTGATTTCTTTGGAACTCGGAGCTTCCATGCCGAGACAGCTTCTTCGCGAATGGCTTCCTAAGCTTTCTACGTGCAATCGTTCGAAGCGTAGAGCGATACGCTTCCGATGGCCATAAGATTTTCTTATTTCGAGTCAGTTCGTGATCACGGATCGAGCTGCGTCATCAGCGTCAGCCCAAGCTTGGCAGTCGTGACGATAGCGATATCATCTTCAAATGTTATGAATCCTATGAGCATGGATTGTGGCAGCGAAATCAGCTCAAGCGGAGACAGGTTCGACCTTTCATCGTTAAACGACGAAGTTACATTTGTACACATGGTACTTGGCGATACAGAGATTTGAGATATAAACGTGCGAAAAGTATTAAAATACGATAGTTTCTTACGTTAATTTGTATGTGAAATCATTTTAAGCTAGAAAGGAGTACACCAAACAAGCGGCAAATCGTCTCGAGTTGGGAGGCAGGGCCCAGCGAAAAAGGCCTCGAGCGCAAAGGTTAAATCGATTACCAGGAAGCGCAACGCGATGAGGATTCTTCCTGGGGGAAAGATCCATTTTCCCTCGTCCTTTAGCTCTGGACTGGAGCTTTCTAAATGTTCGAAAGTTTCGCTGTTGGAAGAATGGTCGCATGAGAAACAGCCGAGCAACCAGCGAATAATCCAACGTTCGTTTTAATGCGCTTGGCGACACGATGATCGCGTCAACTTCCGACTGCGCGTCACCGCGAAAGTATTTTCGTTCGGTCGGTCGTTTAATCCGAAGCTACTCGATAAGCGAAGCGACGATTCGCGAGCGGCTTCTCTACGAAGCAGTAACGCGAGAATCCAAGTTATCGGAGACGGATCCGAGTTGCTGGTGCAACGCATTCCAGCGACTCCTGTCCGAAGGTATCGGTATCGCGTATCTGCCACTCCGTAGTTTCTACGGTGCGACTAGCGCGAGAGCGTCGGCAGGAAAAACCGCGCTTATCGACGAAATCCAGATTCGTTGGCGGCGGGAAAGTCGGACGATACGTCGCATTTGTAAATCGCCACCAATTAATCCAACTCGATTCGCCCGTTCAACGATCGACAGAAAATCGTCGAACGGTGTATTCTGTGTAACGCGGCGCGTCCCTCGGTGAAGCGCGACGAACGTTCGGTCCGATTTGACCGCAATTACCGAGCAACGATTGCGTTACATCGCGCTTTATCGAATTAATGTATGCGCGAGTCGTGTCGCCTCCCCGCCCCGTCGCCCCACGCGCAGCCGGATGAAAACTATATTTTCACCCGTTATTAATATGGTTACGCGCGACTCTACCCCACCAACTTTCAAATTTATGTCGCACGATCGGACGCCGTCGATCGGACGTTTCTAGGCTACCGTGTAACGTCGTTTGGGCGCGCGATGCGTCGCGAAACTGGATGAAAAAGCGCGATCGAATAAATTCCTGACGCGACCGAAAAAAACAAGATGAAAAACGACCACGGATCCGGCCACGGTTCATTTGTTCGAACACGTGGAGAAAAATCCAACGTATCGCTCCTGGCTGACAACTCTGATATTTTCTTCTTTTCCGTTGCGGCGTATTTTCCGAATTTCCCGCCACTCGAAAATAAAACTACGACGACTCGCGTGTGTCGCTATCAGCGCGACTCGAAAGAACGCCGAGACGCGTTCTTTATTTACAGCGCTTTTTTTTCGAACGTTCGCCGTTCTACGTCGACGAGAACTCGACCAAACTGCAAACGTTCGAAAACCGACGCAACGATAGGCGGAGGAACGCGAGCTGTCGAAAAACTTGTCCCCTCTATACAGACATTATTCAGTCGCGGTATTGCTCTCGATGCTCGACCAAGTAGTCTTTCATCGAGTATTTACAATGCTGTCGAATCGACGCGATTCGCGTGTTATGAGCTTCCAAAAGCGATCGATTCTCGCGTACGGATCACCGAGCAGGTTAACTCTGTCTTCGTACACGCAATTGTCGCGATATTTCCACAGCGAAATGCAAAACGCGAGGAACGAAAAACACAACGACTAGGAGAAGAAGAGAGAGAGAGAGAGAGAGAGAGAGAGAGAGAGAGAACCGTTTTATCGCGACTTTCGAATCAAACAAGGCAGTTCGTTGCACTTGAATTTACCGGTTGGGTTCCGTTGACTATCGTTCGTCGAGAGATGATATCTCCATTCCCAAGCGTATCCTCTCGAACGAAAAGGAGACGGTAAAGCACTTGGTGTGACAAGAAGGATGCCAACCAGACCCCGCCTATCGTTCTTCTACCTCGTTAAGCCAACTCGCGATCCAGCTTTTATTTCTTCTCCCTTCTATCCTCTCCTACACCCGGAACTCGTGACCGCGATGGATCGTGCCGATAGCTCGCGATTAGCTGCCGCTTTTCCGGAATATTTTTTAGCCGTTGTCCCTCTTCTATTTCAACGTTCGACCCTCCGATCCGTCGTACCGATCCGATCGACCGAGTGCTTCGGATCGCTGCTTTCTTCTTTGTCGCGTAGCTACAAGTTCGCAGCAAATTAGCCTACTTATCGAACGACGACCATCGATTCGACCACGTTGCCGGACGTTCGAGATCCGAAGGAAAACGATAGCCCGGCTATCGTGGAAGAAGATCGAGTTGGAGCAGATGAGAAACTAAGGAAAACTGGATCCCATCGACGCTCGTTGCCCGTTCGATCGTTAACTTTCTTCCTACTTGTAGCCTACCGTTGTCATCCTCTTTTTACGTTGCCATCTACCCGCGCGCAGGACGAAACTTTTCTCCTCGTCGAACCTTCCGAAGCCGAGTGTTTCCACGAAAAACGAGGAAAAGACAGCGGTGACGGAGAAATTGAAATTGACCGCGGCTAAAAACGTGCCTTCGTCGAATCGCGAACCGACGCCAGTTTCCTCGTGTTTGCTTCACACCGGTCGATCGATGCAAAAGTTTCCAACAACCGATTCGCAACTTCTCGACCGAATTCCGTTTCGGTAACATCTTTGATCGTATTCGACGTTCGATTTCCAATAGCCAAGTAAGTGCATACTTGGGTACGTCGCTCGAGACGTCGCGTCGTTTCAAGTAAACGTGATCGATTTGCGAGCGGCCGGTTATGTTAAGGATGATGAATAGTCGGGTCGCGGCTGACAGAACCGTGTCTATAGGAGAATCGGGTGTCGAGGTTGTGGTTTATTTGCGCTCGACGATTCGCGTTCCACGCTCTTTTCGTCCATTATCCGCTATAAATCAAGCGTGTACGCCGCGTGTTACCCTAATTGACGCGGCGAACGTAGGCCAGAGGACACGGCTATCGTCGCATCGGTGTCTCATTAGCGGATAACGCGTGTTCGTGGCGGAAAAGACAAATATCGCTTTGCAAACGGTACTGGATTTCGCTGACTCCGCGAATAACGCACCGCTGGACAACAACGCTAACGGCCAACGATTATTTTTTTAATTACATCCTCCTACGAGTTCCGTCGAACAAGGAGGCAACAAGTTTTTCGTACGACACCGTACCGCATTCACTTGGCTAACTTCGATCGTATCGATAGACTTTGCTCGACTGCGAACTACGCCAGCGAAATCGTTTTTCACGGACCCGTAACCTCCTTCGAAGCGTCCGTTAGTATCTCGCACGTAATTTGTAAAAATCGTTGCTTATATTTAGCGTTGGATCTTCTTAATATCAGCTCGTGTATCCGATACCGGAAAAGCTGTGCCAATTAGATAAATAAATAAATAAACAACTATCGGACGTACGGCTTCGTTTCGAAAATATCCAACTAGAGCATAAGGACAAAGGTGAAGAGAAGAAATAACTCGGGTTAAACCTTCTTTCTATGCAAAGTAGTCGAGCTATTGCATAAGTCCGTTGGCCGCTATTCTTCCGCATCGATTAAAAAATTTAATAAACGACCGGAGGTCTCGGTGCGACTAAACGCTATTTAACCATAGCAAGAACGTGTTATCCATGGGTTTTTCTTTCGTCGAGTCCCACCATGAGAGACCGGACGCCGTCGTTCAACCATGACGTAATTAATAAACGAAACACAAGAACGAGTTTACATCGATAACCCGCGTCGTGTCCTCGATACGTGATCCTATCTGGCCGGCCGAATAAACATCGATTAAAACGACGAAAAATAAACGAGTCGGTTTCGTGGAAAACGATCGCGGGGCAAAGGAGCGAAGGAACGAGCGAAAACGGACGCGATCGATTACGAGGACGCCATTCGCGTGGTCGAGAAACGTTCGCATTCCACGACCGCACTGGTGTGGCGCATCGCTGCAACGAGTATTTTACGAGACGGCGCTGCACGACGTATCACGACGAACGCGTCGACCGTGTCCGACCAGTCGCAGGCTGTTTCGCTTTCGTTTCGATCGGCGAACACGCCGATGGAAAATTTCGTTCGACCCAGTGACCGGCGCCGCCATCGCGAAATCTCTTTCGATGCGTTTTAAACGGACGTTACACTCCGTCGAGGTCTCGAACCGTCGCGTCCGACGTTCCTGCGATTCTCGAGAATGGACAGCCAGTCGATACGCCGAGATATCGAACGAGATACGAACGCGTCGTCTACGCGTCTACGCGTTTTCAAGAGATAAAACGGCGCTCTGTCTCGGATCTGCGGATGCCCGTGGCGTGTTGGCGAACGACGTTGTCTCGCCGCGTTTCCGCAAAGCGGGTTAAACAGTTTGCTGGAAAATTAAGAAGAACCGAGCGTACCGGCCGTGATTTATATCGGCCGCTCTATCGCGAGTTATTTAAAAGGCTGACACTATAAATCGCGAAACTGGCTGCCGCTTCCCAAAGTATCGCCGTTTCGCGTAGATACACGCGCAAGCTCTTCGCCGCAGTTATAACGGCGGCTGGTCTTTCCGAAGAAGCATCAGCGTATCCGACATCGCGAAACTTTTCGCATTTTCTTCTCGGGTCTTTTATCTTCCGCGACTGTTCGCAATAAAACCAGCGCTCCGACTCGACCGAGTCTGTGCACGCCAGACCACCTTCGCCGTCCTCTGCTTCTTCCCTGCCGCTCTTTCATTCGCGTACGCTTGAAATACGGTTCGAGAGATCGCGATTCACCTACGATCGGGCAACTCGCGCCATATACTTTTCATAAAGCGCCGCCTCTCTTCCTTCCAGCAACGTTTACTCGTCGACGGAACGATATATACGAGACGATAGAACGGCACGCGATAACGGCATTAAAAACGACGTGATTTTCGCGTTTTGGTCGGCCCTCGGTAACGAACGAACGAGTGTCGCGTCCGACTCTGCCATCGGCAACAACGACCACGACGCCGGTGACGAGGGAGACGGTGACGGCGAGTACTGTACACGTTTTCAAAGCTGCAACGGCAGCAGCTCGCTAACAATCGGGTCGGATTTAATGATTCGTGGCTGCTGACGAATGTTCAAACGCAACCGCGCGATGCTACGGGAAGATGGTTCCGTTTCGACGAAAAATAGATCGGCGTAATAGTAACGTCGAGAGGCTGACGATCCGCTACTGGCTACGACCGAACGACGAGACGAACGACGAGACGAACGACGCGTGCAGAAATAATCGTTCGGTTCGCGATAGGGACGAAGCCCGGGGACCACCGAAAGGAATTTCTGGCTTTCATGAAAGATACATGACCGAGGTCCGAAACACGATAAACGACTCTTGGCCGTGCGTTGTTCCCGCGGGTCGATTTTTTAGAGAATTGCTCGACCACCGCGCCCTAACATCGGCCAATTATCGATTCGAGTCACACGCGACCGATCCCGAATTCGCGTAATCGTTCGCTCGATAAAGACGGAGCAAAAATCGCCGCTGGAATTTTAAGTTTCCCGACGCGTTTCGATCGACGATCCTTCGTACGACGATTGAAAGGTGAGACGCGTTCCAGGTGAAAAGCCGATTAATTTTTCCACGAACCGGCCCGTACTCTCGAAAGCTCGATGATCTCTGCCGACGAGAGAGGAAACGAGGATATCCGGAGTGTTGCGCTACAACCTCGCGTTGCGTCTGACAAGGAGGAAACTCGCTGTTCCGCGAACCTTTATGACGTATCAAACGTAACACGGCAACAAACGGCCTGGCGAAGGAAACCTCAAACCAGCCCGCGCCAGTTCTGACATCTTAAAGCCATTAAGATACCGAGTTTAACCAAGATTTGTTGGTATCGTGCAGCTGCAAGACGCATTAATCCGATTTGCGTCGATCCGCTAATTAAGTTATCGCAGCTAACACGGAGGCCGGCCAACCTGCTCGTACAGGGGCGCATTCTGCTTTCGTTTCGCCCGATAACGCTTCCACGAATCGAACTAGTTTAGTCTGGTTGAGCGCGACTTAACCTCGGCTAACGACTCTTTAAATTCGCCGGAACTCGCAGTTCGGATAACGGGAAATTTGGTGGCAACACGTTTGTCAGGCTGTCGCGATGAAAAGTTGCGAGGAAGGAGACGAGAGAGAGGGAGAGGAGAAGCGAGGAGAAGCGTACACCGATACGGCCGAGAATTACAACCAACGATAAAACCCATTGTCCGTGGAAGCGACGGAGACGGCGATGCAACTTTTCTCCTTACACGATTTTCTGCCACTTCTCACCGATGTAGACGACAAAGTTCCATGGATCGACCTTTCGCGATCGACTGCCTTTACGCTCTTTCCACTTTCCTTTCGCTCTTTCCGCCGATCCCGTAAGCTACCGATTCCGTTATTTTCATCGTAAATCGATCGGCGTGACAACGCGACTCGGCCTCTTCTCTCTCCCTCGGTCGCTAAACTGGCAAAAGTTTCACCGGTGCATGAGTTATAGCCGTCTGTAAGCCATCGGGCAATCGCAAACAAGCATTTTTCCTCCACTCTCTTTCTTCTTTCCGCTCGTTTTACTCGATGCCGATGCCGATGCCGCGAGAGGCGCGTTAAACGCTCGCACGCGTGTCGAATATGATGGGAACACGGCGAACGTGGCTCGAGTATTTGCGAGGAAAAACAGGATTAGTAGGAAACGGGATTAAAGGCTCGACCGTGTTCGATGTAGCTATTCCAGTTTCGTTTCCACTTGACGCGTTCCGCGCGAAACGTTACGCGAGCCGAAGCGAAATCCGAGATCCATTGCCGGCATTATCAAGCGCTCGGCTCGGCTCGGCTCGGCTCCGAACGCAGCAGAATCCAATACTCCTTACGTGGTAATCCACCGGGTCGCATTTAACGTCGCGCAGCCGAAAGCCGACCGCTCGCGTGTGACTGACGCGCCGTGTAAAAATATGCATGACGCGGAACGTGAAAATATTTTTACGCTGTACGAGGATGTTCGCAACAGACGCCTGCAACGCCTGGCCGATTATCGCACCGAGGTGAACGTAAGCTCCTATTTCGATCGATCGGCGAGAAGCAGCGAATAATATCGATCGTAGGAGCGGCAACGAGAAACCTCTATCGTACTGTAGGGTATCCTTTAAACGGATTTAACGCGATCCCACTAACGAGCATCGATCTCGCGGTGCAACGAAACGTTAAACGTTGGCAAGAGTAGGGACGCGACGGTGCTGCTCCGTTTCGATCGAACCGATGCCCTCTCCGAGAACCGATCGTCCGTTTTCCCAACAAATCGTACGTTTTAAGCGGAGCGTATCTGCGAATCAAATCGGACACACAGATGGCCAAGAATCGTTGCTCGCATACAGACGCGCGTACGAAACTCCATGCCAATTACACGAGGTTACGATCGCCGAGATTCGTTGCTCCGCCAACTAATTCCAGCAAAAAAAAAAAAGCTACTCCTCCGACGAGGAACGGAATCGACGAACGTTATCGACGATTTTATTTCACCGGTAGATAAACCGGCCGGCAACTTTTCAGTTAGATCGTTTCAGACGGTTCCGCTTTAAAACGGATTACGCTTTTACGTCGCGATTTCGCGTCACCGCACCGACGTCGCGGAACCGACTTTCCTTAGCAACTGCAACAAGCACTGTAACTGACGTAATTACGGTACGAGGAACGCGCGACGGTAATTCCAATTGTACGCGGCGTGTATCTTCCTACGAGAGGAGAATATGTCGCGGAAGGATATCTCGTTGGCGATTAAATACGGCTACGTGTACACAGGATTGTTTCGCCTTTATTCGACGTATTCGGACAACGACGACGCGAGGCGACGCTGTGTTATTCGGATAAGAGACGGACGTAAAGCGAGGGCTCGCCGGTGCGGTATCTGCCGAGACGATCGATCTTTAACCTTTTCGAGCATAGGCCGGGCCGGTTAGGAGAGTCGAAACGTAGCAGCAGCGCGCGTGTTTCGTTCGTTTTAAATTTATCCTTCGGCGAACGTGGCCTCTCGAACGCTGCCTCTACGGTCTATCGAAAGGTTGCGTGAAACGACGCGACATTTCTAACCGTCAATACCCCCGCGCCTAACGGCTAATTTGATTATCCGCCGATCGTTGCCACGTATTCGTCTTTCCAACGGAATTCTACCTTTCCGCTCGCGAACCGGCTTTCACCTAATTTCGCGCGTACGCTCGCGGTCGCGTCCGCCAAGGCTACGCGTTCTACGAGTTTACATCTTACGGTCGAGAAAGTAAACGGCCTTAAAACGGCGTTCTGATTGGAGCAACTCCTTAAAAGGAACACACCACTAACCACGCTCGAAATCAGACGTATAAATCACAATTTAATTTCTTTTATAAAGCAATTGCGACGCCGATCGACCGTGAAAGTGCAATTAATCTTGGTTTACGATACGAGTGTCCGTCCGTAACGGCGAGCATCGACGAGACGCGCGAGAATCGGTGACGCGCGGCAATCGCCCGAGATTGAATCAATTTGCGATATGACGACACGGTTGGAAAAGTTAGCGCGTGGCGGTCGGACGACTCGCTTCGCGGCATTTTCCTATTGCAAACGTGACGATCTATGGCGATCCGATCGGTCGAGAAATCTCGACGAGAGAGGTGAAAGAAGCTGAAGAGGGGTCTCGACGTAAACGGATTTGTTTGGAGGAAGAAATTATCGGGAAAACGGTAACCGCGTGGAAACGCGCTAGTATTAAGAAACTCGACTCACCGATGGCGCAACAGAGGATCAACAGCGCAGCTACTCGAGACGCTCTCATGGTGGATTTCCTTTCTGGAATACTCGCGATGGAAGTGCACCAAAGCGTTTTCCTCTCGTCACGTCATACCAGGCTGTCTCGCGAACCAACGTCGTGACCTTCCCTCGTGCGTTCCCGCTTTCAACGAACCGCCATTATATCCCGCCGCCGCTGCTACTACTGCCGCCGCCGCCGCCGCCGCCGCCGCCGCTGCCGCTGCTGCTGCTGCTGATTAACACTCTTTCACACCGACGCTAGAAACGACGCTGTTCGCTAATAACTTGGTTCCACGGTTCTTCCTCTCTTCCTCTGCTTCGCGCCTCTAGTTCGCGCCTCTGCTCCTCTTCCTTCCACTTTCGAAATACCGCGCTATACTCGCTGCTGTTGCTGCTCTATCTCTATCGGTGTACGTATCGCGCTCCAGCAAATCCTCTCAACTTTGCCTCTCTTTTCTCGCGGCACTGCGACGCGACACAGCTTTTACCACGATTCGTCGTGTTCCTTCGATCGTCCAAGATCGACCGATGCCTCTCACCTTCTCGCGCAGAACGCGAAAAGCGATCGTCTACGTTCTCGGACGTTTGCTGGCGCCGTGCCAGGCAAACGCGTTCTAACACTCTGATCGAAGAAGCTATCCGACCGCTCTTCCCTTTCGATTTTTATCTTCTTCTATTACCGCGTTTGCCGTTTCTTTTCTCTTCTTCTCTCTTCTCTTCTCTTCTCCTCTCTTCTCTTTACTTTTCTTTATTTCTCTTTTCCCTCGATACTGCCCTACTACGCTTTCGTAGAAATTTTCCCTGCAACTCCGGTAATTAATAGGCTGGTCGGTTCGATAATCTCTTTTCCCAGCCGGCGCTTCCTTCCAAGTTCTCTGGAATCTATCGTTTCGTCGGTCGAAACTTCGTTATCGTGGCAACTGCTTGCTCCAGCTACGCCGTTATCTCGAATTTGCTCGCTGCTCGTTTAATTAAATGATTCCGAAAGTTTTTCTGAAACCGACGCTCTCCGTTGTGTACGTGTTCGTCGGATGGTTGACGGCGGCGCGGTATCGATGCAACTTTGCGGTTAGTCACCGGCCTGTCACTTGGAAGACGCGCGCGCGTCCCGCGCGACGCTAATTAGAAAACTTGACAGTCGATAATTCTCTGGTGTACGTGACCCGTGATTTTCCGATCTTTGCTTTCCTCGCCTTCTCCTCGCCTTCTCCTCGCCTTCTCCTCGCCTTCTCCTCGCCTTCTCCTCGCCTTCTCCTCGCCTCTTCTACGCCTATATCTTCTATCGCTTCTAATATCCAGCGATGTTATTCCCTGACAAAGTTCCAGCACGATTTGATAAATAGATTACGCTAAAGTTACCAATCGAGGCGTCGATATTGCCGGTGCCGATATCTCGTTAACGGTCGAGAAAAGCGCACGTTCGGACGATCGAATAGAATCCCATTCGAACGAGATCGATCGATGTAACGCGATCGCAACCTCCAAATTCGTCCCTTTCTCTCTCCGCTTTCTCACCGCTTTTACGTTTTCCCGCCGCCCTATTCCACCAATGCAACTAGTCCAGGGTGAAGAATTTACGCGTATCGAACGTGGATCGCGCTCTGCCGCGTTACTTCGATTCCACGATTTTACCTGTTCGCGGTGCTACGTCCACACGATAAATTAGTTATCTTAACGACGATCCGATCGAATTCTCTACCGCGAAACCAAACAGAGCTTATGAGCGATATGGTTTCGATGCTGGGTCACGTTCTTCCCTCCCTTGCCTCCTCGTCCCTTAACGCCTTCCCTCTACGCGCCTTCCCCGGCCATTTGTCACAAATAAAGAGATCTCGTTGAGCGGCTCGAAGCTTTACGAGGCAGCCTTTCCGCGCCAAGATTTAATCGTCGTTGTTCTCGGCGAAAAATGGCTAGCACAACGGCTGGTACGCGGTGTCGTGAAACTATCGTTTCCAAACTCGTTGAGAAGCTGTATTTTTGGCGGACGCGATCCAACGACCTTGAACTTCACCGACGATAGCGTTTGCCGACAAAGCGGGTAAACCGGGATCGGTGCGAATCGCGGGCTCGACACGCGCGTTAGACGGGTCGCAGGCAACGAAGGATTCCAGGAACCTAGTGGAACGTAGTTACGTAAGTACACGGTAGTACTGTACATACGGCGGGATACTCGTTCACGGGATCGCATACGCGTTCGAGAGAAACCTGGAAATCACGGTTTATCTTTACAACTTAAACGTGCTTTATCGCGCGAAACGATTACTTGGCGCCGAACGACCAATGCGTAAGCGGTAATTCGGCTGCTCGTTCGAACGTGGACACGGTCGTATCGGTCGCTATCTGAAATTACACGAAATTATGGAAAATTAGGTCGCGTGTTGCCCGATGTTCGCGTTTGCGCTTGCGATGGAAATATCTAAATTGTACGCGTTAAAGTTTCGAACTCCACTCGGTCGCCTTTCGTTCTCAGGCTACTTTCTACGTTCAATTTCGAGCAACGGCGATTTTCAGTTTGTTCGAGGGGCGACGCGGCGAAAACGGGCAAGACGCGTCCTCCAGTTCCATCGATTTTCGAGACAAATTTTCGCTCCTCTGCTGGGAAAATACGCGCGGTCGGCGCGAGTTCGTGACTTTTGAGAGTCGACGAGCCGAGTCTGGGTCACGGAATTAGCGGATGCGTGTTAATTTGGCGAAACTGTAGAACGGAGAGCGCGTGACAGCAGCAACGAAACCGTGCTCCGATCAGGCACACCTGTTTGTCCGCGCAATAGCGATCGACGCCTTTGCAGCGATCTATACGAACACCTGTAAGCGCGCGAAAGCACATGGTCGTTAATCAAGTCGATACGTTTCTCCAAACTGCCATGCAAATGAATCGCGTACGCCGGTCGTGTTCCGTGCCAACGAACTCTGCGCCTCGTCGATTCCAGCCGAATCCGGTCGTATTTCCAGAAGAAAATTGATCGTGCCGTTTCGAAAATAGCCATGGAACGCGGTCGACCGATCTTAATGATTTCGCAATGTTTGGACAGGTGACAGGCGGAACGCGTCGATTCCCTGATACGAAATCGACGATATTCCACGAATAGCGACATAATCCGACGGGGACGGGACGAACCGCGGTATCGATAAAGTCGCAACTTTCCTTCCTTTTCCTACTAAGAGGTCCGCGTCGCCAGAGAATCGCCTGTTAAACAGAGTTTCGAAATTCGTGGAATTCCAACGATTCGCCAAGAAAACAATTAAGTGGAAAGACGCGAAGTTTGAACGTGATCGCCCGGGTAGAGGAACGGATCTACGCGCGAGATTATGTACATTGCCGTCCATAAGTATACATTCGGACACTTGTCTACATACCTGGCAATTTCTCATAAATATTTTACTTTGGTTTCTCCTGGGAATTTATTACGTTGCCCTACGTTATTCTCGCGTTATTTTTCCACGATGTTAAGCGATATTCGTTAAGAAATAACATGGACGAAATTATGATAAAGCGGAGGTAAGCGTAAACGTACGTATAGAAACGATATAGTGGCATCAAGATGATAAAAAGACGGTTTCCCATGATATTGTCTGCCGTCTGACTGTTTTCACCGTGCGATCCATTTCATACTTTCGTCTCCTGTAGAGTCTGATATTTCTGCATCTTTGGACGGGTATTACAAAGCCATCGTCGCTTTAAAGAGAAACGCATAATTTTCCCATTATATCGGCGTATCACCAAAGCGTTTGCATCGGGTAAGATGTTGCTCCCCTTCTGTCTAAGGGCTTAGGACTTGAATACGTACAATACCGATTAATCCGCGCTGAGCTATACTTTATGCATCGAAATATCGCGATCTCGACTGTTGTATATCTATCTTTTTTTACATTTTCTTGTATTACGTTGTTCGATCAGTAATCGTAATTAATAACGCTACCGCGAAATTGTACATCGTTGAAGCGGTCACCACTTCTAAGAGAACTCTACATCTGGTCTTTTTAGTTTTCTCAAACACTGAAGCCATCGACAGCGTATAGACAATGGACAGTAGACAAGCGACGATGGCTTCGAGGTTTTCAGTTATATCGTAACACTGTTAGCGTGCGGATCCGGACCAACTCAAATTATATCGCTACTTGTACTTACACTTCTGTATTAAAATATATTTTCTATTTTACAATTTATCCGCGCGTTCCTCTGTTCATACGTCTAATAATCTCAACATATATAAACTTCCATAAACACTTGCGGGAATTAAATTAAAATTGAATGGAGAAGTAAGCGGACACCGCATGGAAGTATTCGAGCTGGCGCCGCTGAAATTTCCTGTACTCTTCGATCGTGCGACGTCATCTTACTAGTCGAAACGTCGCTTCACCCTGCTATGTGTATCTACTCCGGTCTGAACTTTAGTCGCTGAATTATAATGTTTATCGCTGCGATCGATCAACGCTCACCGGCGACGACTTCACCACGGATGGAGGGGAGTTTCGATAGCAGTTAAAAAATCACTTTGCAGCTTTCATATTCGTGTGGATTTTTTTCCAATAATGATATCGAAATTATGGACACGCATGCAAATAATTCTGTATATATAATGGGAATTACCAAAATAATATGAATCGCCAACCAGTTTTGCAATACTATTCGCATCTTCTGTAAATCTGTAGCTTCTTTCAAACTATCAGCCATTGTATATATATTATCGTATATACAGTAATCATCGATTGTATGTTCCATCTTATTATTTTCTTTCCCATTTATCATATATCGCTTGTTACGTAGCATCGTTACTTTTTATTCCAACTCCGTCTTCTGATACGTAACTACGCGTACAAATGGGTTTCTCTTCCTGTTAGTTACAAATAAATAGCACCATTATTATTATTATTATTATTATTATTGTAAAATCCAACCTCTGGTCTCTTTTGCTGTCTAAAGGAAGCCAGAAGCTTCAGTGGAATTTTTAGTCGGCAATTTTAACTGCCGCGGTCGAGTCCAGATAAACTAAATTCTCGATCTTCTCCTGATCTATTTTTCTCCGACGATAGTTTATGGCTTCCCTGTCTACGGTTACCGACCTACGTAACCGAAACTGTCACAATGTCCCGGCCAGTCTTGATCGTTTCAGTCAAGTGGACACCGATATCGCTGGTTTACACCGATTTTGAGACGGCTGTCGGATACAGCGCGCCATGGAATTCTTTTGCTAAAATCGTATTCGTTAGGCTTCCGTAAGCCGCTGCTATCTTTGCTGGCGAGTTGCTCGCGTGACCTTGTGAGGTTGCAGATCGACGTCAGGTGTTCCACGGGGATCTCATTCGAGAGCTCTACTATTCACCTTGTTTGTTAATAACATCGCCAAAGAGCTTCAACATCGCCGCTTCCCGCTATACATCGACAACTCAAACGTCTTTAAGGAGATCACGAACACGTCGGACTGTTGTCTGTTACAACAAGATCTTAATGACTTGGCACGCTGCGGTGTGCGATCAACAACGGCGTGTCATCGAACTGCGACAAATGTTTTCTTACGAGGTCTTCGTCGAGGAGCTACGTCCAGTCGAGTACAGCTACGAACACGTCGGAAAGACTGTTGCGTCGTATCAGCGATACCGATGAATCTGGCAGTTTCTTTCGCGCATCTTTCGAACTTCTTCCTTCGTATCCAGGATATCACGTCAAATGGCAATCCCGTACAACTAGACGCAGAAACCATCTAGAGAGAATCCGGCACATTTCTTCGAGGTCCCTCGCTTATAAATCCGGTCATCCAACGAACGTTCTGAGCTAAATATAAATTTTGTCTGCTTCCTACCAGGCGATTGGCTGACGAAGCAATTTTTCTACATAAAATTTTTAATGGATTTATCGACTGTCCACAGCTCCTTGGTCTCATCAACTTGCACACAGCATCCTGGGTCGCCTTATTTTACCCTGCGGCATTCTCCTCCAGATTTGGCTACATAAACGCTATGAGCCCGTATAGGCCAGTTAGGTAACACTTTGTGCAATTGTATTAACTTTTTTTCCACTTCAATTGGCAATCTCGTACGGAAGGTCCAGGTAGCCTTAACCTAACCCGATCGCTGTACTAACGTAGTTTTGAGTTTGACGTATTCGTACACGCGTTTGTCTTTTGGTATCGCAGTGACGGTACGCGTGTCCCGGCACTGCTTTCCCTCTTCTTATCGTGTATAGCCTTCTTATAAAAAGGGATCTTTCCACGTTTCGTTGATAAATTAAGTAGCAAATTAAATTAAAAAATCCCAGCATCCCGAGGCTAGTGAATTGCGCTGTAATTAAACCTGGTCTAAAATACGCGATAGTTGTTCCATCGCAGTGTTCAGCGTCGCATCTTGACGTTTGTCGCGTACAGGTTGGGACAGAGGATGGCGATTGTTGATCGTAACTATAACACCATCTTAATTAGGCCCAACTTGAAACTCGGACACCTGCGTTGGATTTTCTAGTTCTGCTCATACTTGGGTGCTACCGTCCGTTGGCCTCGACTTCTCGAGCTTGTATCAACTTGTATGCACATGCAAGACCATTGAGAGCCTTTTCTCAGGTAATTTTCAAGTTTTTGTACGCCGAATCCAATCGGTGTAACACGCATGACCGCGAACATGTTTTCAGAATTTTATAATCCACACGGTACGCGTTTCTTTATTTCTCCCTGTTTATTTTCTTTTCTTTTTCCTCTGTTTCCCCGTTCGCCTGCCCGGGTCTTCTTATTTCTTTTGTTTCCTTACCTATCTGCTCTCTTATATTTCTCTCTCTGTGTTTATCTTCTTACTGCGTCGGCGTGCTTTTATATTACGCGCAATTCCTTGTACTCTAGAGCGATTTTATAATAAGTAAACAAATACAAACTACTGATGAACACGAGAGCAGAATAACACAGGCGTTCGGATGATTTTAGTCCACGTACGTTTCCCCTTGCCTGTCTTCCTAACAATTCTATCGATATTATCTGCTAATAAATATCGTTTACATCGTCCAAGAATAACATCAAGATCGTAGGACACCGTAAGAATGCGAATTACTCGAAATCCATCAAACACACTGTCCGGATATTTACGCCGTACGTGCACATACCGATCGAAGCGGAAGTTCGATCGCGATTTTAAGGATATTTTAAGGATATTCAGGGTTTTCTCTGCGAGGTAGCGCCGAATACACACCGCTTCACGGAACAAACTCGTGTGACCCACCAGCAAGGCACGCCTCCTCACTGGACAGACACGCGTGGCTCACCGATGGTACACGCCGGCGTCAACGTGTTAATCTGTGTTTGCCTTAGGAGTCGACGCAACGAGCGTTTCTTCACGACGTTACGATATCGCGAGCGAATACCCAGTCACCGTCCTCTCTCGTTAACGGCTTAAGATTCGACCGTAGTTCGTCACAGGGAAAAGGTATTATGGCGGTGCCGTGGTTGGAACGTAGCTGACGTACGCTAAGACTCTACCTCTCTCGTGCGTATAGCACACGACGAGCAGTTCGTTCTGACATCACCACCCATATTACACGTTCGCCTACGTAAACATTCACCGTGAACACGCGTATACGCGCGCATACTCGCTCGTGCGTTTACATACGCGGTAAGCAGGCACTTATTTTCGCCGTGTAGCGAGCCGTTTGGTTTTCGTCACGAAGAAACCGAGGATATTAGCTTTGATCGACGACGATTCTCCATACGAATTACGATCTCGATGTTGGTGGCTGCGCGGAAGGAAGCGCGAGCGAGATCCGCGCGACGAGAAGGCAAACCGTACAGAGCATCGACGTGATTCGACGATCGGCGAGAGAAGGAAACGCGGAATCTCGGGCGTGCGAGGCGTCGATTCTCGGGGGAAGAAGATCTTTGCAACGCTCTCGGATGGCGCACTAAGCGGAATAGGTGTCTAACCACGTTCGCTAAACAGCCAGATACGTTCGCCAGATAGCAGATACTTATGGCACTTTGGGGTATGAACTCGTGACCGTACAATCCCTGCAGGATATAGTCGGTCTTCCGGTTTACCTCGGGCGTGGATATATTCCACGATATAACGACCATGTTTCTCGTCGCGGATCCAGAACTCGCTGGAATCGTGTCTGGCACGCGCGTCCGCGTTCTCGTTCCGTGTTAGAAAGCTAGAAAAGAAAAGAAGGAAAAGAAACCTTTGGACTCCCTCCAAGAATATGGAAAACCGTGAAAGCGGAAAATTTTAGTTCGCGGTTCCGTAGGTATCGCGGAATCGACGAGGAACTCGAAAGCCACCGTGTAAACCTGCAAATTACCGATAAAAGAACGCGTAACCTCGAAAATCGCGTTGCGCTTCTACGTTGCAACTCTACGCCTACCGTAACGAAATTTTCCAAATTTGTATTCCCTCCATATTAACGAATAAAATAGCAATAACAAAGGTTCCGACAGGAACATACAGGACCGTTTTGGTTAAAGTAACCAGCCGAGATATAACGATCGTTTCGCGGGCCATGAATATCGATATGCGCTGCTTTAGCGAACGGAATACGCGTCGGAAAATTGCTTTTTCCTCTGTTATAGACGCTATTCATTGAATCCCGATCTACCATCCTCCCCACGATATCTCGCGCATCCACCATCGTCGTTACCAGCGATACCATCACCGACCACCATCGCCAATGCCGAATTGAAATTTAGATAACCGCATTTGCGCTGGCGCGGATTCGCTTGTTAACGGACTGTTCGGGTGCCTTTACGAAGGTCACCGAGCGAAAGAAGGCGGTCGTCCGCCAACAAAGTCTCGTATCGATGGAAGTGCAGGCTACGTGCAGCGTAAGATATTTTCAACGAGTAGCGAACGAGTGACTCTGTCCTCATCGAGCTATACGTTTACGCTCTGCCAAAGGTACTTGGATACACGATACGTCACATGGGAACATCCGCATGGAATACACAGACATAAGATAATGGAGAAGGAACGGCAGAGGATGTTTGTACGATCGGATGGCAACGAGGCCCTTGCCCCTTGTCTTTGTAGATCGTAGTCGAGCCATTCCACATGGAATTAGGACGGAGATCGACTGAGCATATCGGAAGCCACAGTGGCAGTGAAACGCGATTCGATCGGACCTATCGTTAAATTACTGTTTCGTATTGTACGAACTTTGCAACGCGTCCATTGTGTACGACCGGACCCGGTCAAACTGCAGGTTTTAAAATTTCGCAATTTTTGTTAATATACGAATTTCGTGCGGTTAGACGAATAAAAGAAATAACGATGAATGTACAATTTTTAATGAAATTTTGAAACCGGTCATTCGGTTGAGCCTGGTAAGGTTAGCGTCAAATAACGTGGAACATCTTCTCTGCGCTCCACTATCCGTGACATTTATGTTCCGCCTGACTCAACTGTTGAGGTTCATTGATTCAAGAACGAGTGGATGAATTTGTAATAGAAAAATATATTGAAATAATTAAAGGTATAAGTATAATGTGTAAGCTTATGCCGGTTCAGATCCTTGCTCTCTTAGTGCTACGATACAATAGAATCGATAGGAAGCACGTTCGTATATTTATAGCAAAAAGACATTACCAAAAAACTTAAGTCAAACCTTATAGCTTTAGCTAGAGGCTACAAGAAACATAAATAGAAATCTGTTTATCAGTTCCCTTGTTCCTAGACCTTGTAACCCAAAACATAGCGCATACTCAAGGGTACAATAATATGCATCTCTCCCTATTTAGAATATTTCTGCGTAATAGCAGTCTCCAGGTCACTGATATACGTAAATAAAGACATAGAGTTTTTCTTAAACTAGTTACTTCAACATCAACATCTTCTCACCATCACTGTACGTGCATCAACCAGATGCCGTCTGTTGTTCGCAACAAACCTGGAGTATGTTTTGTAATCAGAATTTACCTAATGTGGCATCGCTTGCTGCGACTGATACCAGATCCCTCGTTACCGAACAATAGCATTTTCCTCGTCTCTAGCACACTCGCACCTCGGAATTCTATAACTTGTACAACTTGAAGCGACATAACGATATTACTAGTCTAGAAATACACTAGACCTAATGTTCTTCAATTTTCCCATCGATGAACAACTTACATCGCTCGATCATTTACTTCCTCTTGGCTCCTATCATCCAACGAGCTCGTTCGTTACAAGTGCAGCCGACTGCAACCTTATTTACTCTACGGTTTACGACCTGATTCTAAAGACGCGTTATTCCGTGGCAATTAATTACTTAAACGGTATTAACCAGCACAATTTTACGATTCATTTATCTGTGTTGATCAAGCGCCTAATTCTTTCTATTTACAACGGTATTGACGGGCATTCGATTGAAATTTTCACGTCTTCCTACTCGCGATCGTTCTCTAACGAACCAACGAGATTAATCGCGGAGAACAAAACGTGCTCTGATTGTAATTACTCGATTGTCTAAAATGTTCCAACCTCGGACGCCAACGTAGATGGCTATCAAAGACGAACTAGCCGATCTTTGTTGCGTAAATTATGTTTGCGTAATTATAAAGTACACTTATTGCGTAAAGCACCCTGTCCGCGAACGTTTCAGAATATCGTTAGCTCGTGCAGATTCAACGATCCAGCATTCTCGTTTGCGCGAAGCGGGTGAATCGGATTGCCGAACCCGACGAATCGATCGCTGACTCATTCGCCCGCATTTTTTGAATCGGCGTGCTCTTCTTTTTGTCGTCGCTCGCACTCCATCGATAACTTCGCGAGCTTCGCTCGATTTCACTTAGACGATTTATCGGCTAACGCGAGTGATGTATTTACCGCGACTGGTCGTACGAACGCCGACAAAGGTCCTGAAGACGATCGTATCTTCCTCTTGTTCTTACAAAAAGCCATCGATACATCATGTCCCGATCGCTACGGATAATATTCCATTGATCTTTAATCGTCGATTTTGATCCTGCCATGTAAATGGCAGTCTAGTTAAATCGCGTCTATATGGAAATCCGATGACGGAACGAGGGTTATGAATTACACACCGATATCAATCACGAGCTCATTCGCGAAATTATTCGAGAAGATTATCGCCGTTGCTAAATTAATGCCAACCATCGAGCAACTATGTGTCATTTCAGCAAACATGATTCCACGCCTGGCAAATCTACAGTCACTGATTTCGTCCTACTTAATAATTACGTCACACGTGCGCTTGATAGTATTAGGTCGTAGCGAAAGCGTCTTTGCTTTACAAACGTCTCTTTCACGGCAATGAATCTTTGTACGAACTGAACGCGAAAGCTGAATGCTGCGGTCTTTATTTTAATGCAACAAAATAGATCGCGCGTAATTCGATAAAATAACGTAAAACAAAGAATGTCGCGCATCTATTATTTCCTTATAAAACGAAAGAAACTTTTGGAACGACCAAATGAATTTCATCCGGTCGTTCGATACTCCGACTTTGGCAAAGTCCGCTTGATCCGCTCGACCATATACCGTTTTATCCGCTAAACCACGTACAATTTTGGAATCAGCGGTAATCTCCTATGTTTGCTTCGCGATTACGTTTTAAATCGAGTTCACCGCGTCTGAGAATTGGCAATTCCTTCTCGCGGCCAATTCTTGCCTCGTCGGGTGTGCGCTTCGAGGCTCCCATCTGGCCCCGTTGCTCGTTATCATCATCTTTATCAACGACCTACCTGATATATTTCATAAGGCTAAACCTCTCCTGTTTGCGGGCTTAAGTTGTTCACGAGGATAGGCGATTACTGCAAGGCACTTGAATTACAAGATGACCTTAATAGGCTTTCAAATCGGTACACTTGCAATAAACTGTATCTAAATATACCAAAGCGTCGCGCGATGAGAACGTCGCGTACCAGGAACAAGATTTTTTATCCGTACGATTTCTTAACGATACTCGGCTACTTTGTAGAAATCGTAAGAGGCCAAACGTATTACGAGCATCGTCAACATCGTCAACGGGTTCCTTGGTTTTATCTTCAGTTTCTGTATGAATTTCCCGCGATCCATTTACAATACGTCGAAAACTCTGTACAATTCGTTGATTATACCTCGCTTGGAACGTGCTCGCGTCGTACGACCTCTCTATCGATTCACGTACGTTCGAATTATCGAAAGAACTCGACACAAATTCCTGCGATTTGTATCACGTGCGCGGTTGGTCGTCCAATTCAGAGTCGGGTCCGCGGCTATGACCCCGTCGTACTCGGCACACTGAACACGATACAACTGGAGGACCGGAGAACGATGGCGACGACAACGATTCTCTTTTTATTTAAAATCATCAATAATCGCACTGACAGTGCCCTATTACTTCGATTTATTAATTTTAACGATCGATCGCGTTCTTTACGCAATACTCCGGTCTTTCGGTTTGATTTTCAAGCGACTCTAATAATCTAATTGTAAAGATCGATGATCTTAAGGATTTCGACGTTGAACTATCAATTATAAAGATTTCTGAATTACATAGTTTACGTTTGCATTGTTTAAAGAACTTTGATAGTTTCTTTCAGTCTTCGTGTGTGATATAAATTTAATAATTTGTAAAACATGTCTATATTAAAACGTTAATTAAAGACATTAAAGTTGTCCTGAAATATTTTAAAATATTTGCAAGCTAAATTATTGCAAAGAAAAGCTACCAACATACAAACTGTATTACGAAATATTTTTTAAATTTACATTTAATTTTTAAATATTTCAACATTCCATTCTTGTCAATTAACACAATTGCTTAAGATCTCGCAAAGAAATACGCAACTGTGCCGATAGTATCTCCGAACGAGTGGATCTCTTCTCTGGATCTTATCGTACGCTAGGACGAACAACGTTACGGTCATTTCTTCTTTTCTTTTTGTTAGTTTTTTTCTTATATATTTACATTTTCTTTTCGTAACATATCCTTTTTTACGTTAATTCGTACTCTCCTGCCTACGTTTATTGCTCGTTACCGTAACTTTGTTTCCTTCTTCGCGCCATAAAGCTTATGCTCGTGATTTGCCAAACGAGTAACTAAATGAATTTCTTGCACGGTACGGTTCACGTGCTACGTCGTGGCACGCGACGTATTGGTAATACCAGCAAATTTGCGACCACCGCTAATTCCGAATTCCAATTAACGATAACCGTTATCACGGCTGACAGTTTCGTTTGGCGATCCAATTAGCGTAATAGATCGTCTGATTCTGCAAACACGTTTGCTTTCGTACGAACTTGGAAACCCTTGCGACGTATAAATACGTCGTGCACCGCGTCGCGTACCGTATCGTACCACAGGGATCTCGACGAAGCGGTAAATTCGGTCGATCATTTTAATCGACGATGCTTCTCGTCGCTGCACGTTCGATATCGACCCTTCGTTCGCCGAACCTCTCAAACGTATCATACGTTGAACCGATCAACGAGCGATTCGTTTCCCCGCTAAACGGTGATCGAGACGACTAACCGATACGCCGAATGCAACTTACTTCGTCTAATCGATGAAACTGTCTGCTTCCTATACGTTTCACAAATCGTTCGATCGGAATCGCGCGATCGAAGCTTCCATCGAACGGACCACCGCGGAATGTGTAGCGATGAAAGGTATGCCGGAAATACGCGACAAGGAACAGAGACAGTGCCGCAAAGAGGACAAATCGTTTATACGAGAATCGCGTTAGGTATTTAACGAGCTATCGCGGAATACTCGATGGTTTGGCGATGCTCGCTTTGTCAGAATGAAAAACGAGCGGTAAACCTGGTGTACTGTGCGTGAGAAACGAAGAAAAGGAGAGAAACGAAGCGGCGGGGGAAACGGATTATCGTCGACTATGACGTCGGTGAAAATAAATTGGCAGCGGGGACCCGTGTTTTCCGAGGCTGGTCGAAGAGTACCGACGGTGACCACTGGCTAACGTTTAATCGATCGTAGCGCTAGATATCGAACGCTCGAACCGGTTTTACGTGTCTCGTCGACGAGGAAATCAAACTGATAGCGTGACCATTCTAGTTACGCGATCGACCCGGAAAGGGATAGCGACGTATCGATACGCGGAATTCGACACCGGGGTAATCGATACAGAGGCCGCGCGACGAACACCTTTGAGAAACATAGCTTTTGCCAGTCGAGTGCTACCTCGCGGGGAAAACGGAAAAACGGCGACCGCGAATTAAGCTCGCCTGGACGACTCGCTGGATAGAAATTTCGCGGGAGTGCCGATCGTTAAAAATTGCCGAGAAAAGGAGCGATTGCAAGGTAATCGCGTAGTTTCTCGCGTAAAAACGCGGAATCCAGGGTAAGCGAGCTCCGAAATATTTCTACCGGCAATTAGGACAAATGGAATACGCGACTTGTCGCGACTGAATTATCGATCGCAAGCGATCGTCGGTCGGGTGCGCGAACGCGAATAGTCGGTTTCCTCGTGCAAAGTGCCGTTATCGGAGTTTCGACCGCACCTACACACACCGTATGAGCGCGAGATCCGTCCGTGTGTAGCATTTTCGACTCTGACAAACCCGCATCTCCGTAGACCGCCGCGGAGAAAGGGAGACACGCGGTTGAAACCAACGGGACACCGGCAAACGCCTACGCGATACGACGCGAAACGTATCTGCCGTTGACGGTTCGTCGATTACGCTTCCACTCGTGTAGCCGTCCGTCCGGCTCGTTGCCCGTTTCCATCGGCGAGCTTTAAAGAACTTGCATCCACGACGTTCTTTAAAGTTTCGCGGCCCACGCGACCTATCGCCCACGATCCGCTTCGAACGAGCTATTATTTTCCTTGCTTTGTCAAATGGAAAACGTTCGGCCGAAACGAACGAAAGCGGCCTCCTCCGCTTGTTCGTCGGTAGTTCGAGCTATTTAAGCGATCTCGCGTCGGTATCGCGATAGATTACGCGGCGACCGATACGACCGGTTTATCGCGACGGTTCTCGTTTTCTTTGGATCGTGTTCGACCACGTTGTTCGAACGTCGCGTGTCGACTGGAATTTGAGAAACCGCGAAACGTCATCGAATCGTCCGGAAACGTGAAAATTTCGCTCCCGAGCTACGGTTTATCTTCGCTCGTGGAGATAACGAAAGGTCAGAGAGATTTTTACGCTCGTTGCGTCTCTTCCGTCCATTTTCCTGTTCGCTCCGATACGATAAAATTATATAAACTCGAACGCGGTATTCAACGTCCGGCGAATTTCCAGTCGCCATTTTCCAGCGGTCGTGGTTAATTATTCAAAATGCAAACACTCGGCCCGACGTTTCTTCCATTTCGCGTACTTTTCGAAATCTCACATGGTCGGAAATATCGCTCGAACAGCGAAAAGCACCGACGTTCGTATCTCTGAGCTGCGACGAATGAAACAGAGCGAGAACAGAGGAGATCCGACTACGTATAAAGGAAAAGGAATTACAGAAATGGGACAGCCAGTCAGTCGTCGCGAAAAGCCACCGATATCTTCTACCTCTGCGTAAACGTTCCTTTTCTGCTCGATAACGCCGTGCAGAAAAAAGGAAAATCAATCAAGATACATATATATATATATATATACATCTATGGATCTATGCCGCCACTGTATACAAAGATGGAAAAAATCCTGCGTCAGACAGGATCGCTTTGACATCGATGCACTCATAGATCGGCCGTTTGGCAAAGAGAATCGGCCGGTAAGCATTCTCAAAACGATGACGTAGTCTGATAAGATAAGCGACGGGAATAAATCTCACTTACTCGATTTGTCTGCCGAATCGAAGGAACAGAGAGGCGAGGGACTGAACGACTCGAATTAAATTTATCGACGAAAGATCGACTCGATAAACGATGTTCAAAACACGCGTGGATGTTAAAAAGTTGGCATTCTCGCGCTCTTTCGCGGCATCCAAAATATACCGACGAATCGTCGTATATTTTTCTATGCCGTTTCGAACGTTGCTTCGCGTTTTCAAACGGTTACGAAATCGTCCACATTTCGCCGTTTTTCATCGAAAATTTCGCTTCGCCGTTAGTTTACGATCGATCGTCCGGCGAAGGCCGATCGTCGCCCGAAATACCCTGCGAGACGCAACGCGACGGTTGCGTTAAATCGATGCCACGTGCCTCGCGAAATTTTCAACCAAAATACTACCTAGCCTCTGGCAACCGGACCTGTGACAACCTCTCGGTGCTTGTCTCTGCGACTTCTTCTCTTGCATCCTCGGATAACCCACGCCAAATCGCCGCGTTCGCGATCGGCATATTTTGCCATTACGCGTCATTCGCTTCGTTTGTCCCACAGAACCTCGCGGTTGATGCCCCGATGGTAAACGCTGCAACAGCGGACATCTCATACCTCGTAGAAAAGCGTTTACGGTTAACGGCGAGTAGCGAAATTCGTAACGTCAGTGGTCGGAACGCTGCTTTCACGCGCAGAGACGCGTCCGTCACCTGGTTGGCGAAAAGTACCGTTGCCAAGATGCACGAGACGAGTATACTGCACCTCGAATCGCGAGTATGGTCGAGCGAATTTCCTTCCATCGGTGTACACGTACGTTCGGTATCCATCCGTGTAAACCGGTCTAAATGCGTTCTCGTGCCGAACCACTGTAACTTGCATTCGAACGTCCGCGCGTGCCACTTTGCGAGAACCGTCGACGTCTACGTCAGCCGAGCCGAGACTCCGCCGCCGCAATTTCCCTAACACGTTCTAATTATTACCTAGAATTCTCGGAACCGGCGAATAATTTGCCCGCTGTCGGTGCGTGCGTGCGACGAGCTCTGCTCCATTTGCATAACGCTGGCAAAGTGGTTTGAGCGCCGGTATCCCGGCTAAAGGCTGAACGTTCTGCAATTTTACTCGACGTTCGAACGTCGCGGAAGGAGAAGACGCGCGTATTCTCGTATTTTTCGAGCCAACGATTATGTAGGTAATTAGCGCGCGTCGATCGGCCGGCCTTCGTCGGCCGACAGCAAAGCCAGAGGAAAAACGAGCGTCGCGAGCGCGCGAAGCGAGCGAAAACATCGTTTGACTTGCCCCTTCCCCCGCCCCACCATTGATTCATTCTGACCGCCACCTGTGGCTTTGCTCGTCTTTCACGGCCACCGCGAATTCCTGAGAAACTGTAGGTTGGAAAAAGCACGGGCAACCGACACGGCCGCGCCGAGCTTCGTAGTTAACGTCTCGTGAAAAATAAACATCAACTCGCGACGCGATAAGCGAAGCGGTCTCCAAGGTCAACCCTGAAATTCCAGTTTAGTTCCAGGCCACCGATAAATGGGAGGGGCGCGGGGCGAATTCAAATTACACGATATCTGGCTGGCAACGAGAAAACCGCCAACTAAAATCCCTTGCACGCCCTTCCACCATAATTCTCTTGCCTTCGCGGTTCTCTCCTCTTCTTCGTTCCTATAGTTGTTCGTAATCGTTCGAAAGCAGAGGCAGAGGGAGAGAAAGAAAGGCCGCTTACTCGATGGCCTTGATCTACGCACTAGATCGTCCTTGAATGGTGGTCGCTCGTCGAGAGAACACGCGCGTCCGTTACCGATGATCGCGGGGCACCGGCAATCCTCGCCGTGTCTACACGCTACTTACTCGGGATATCCCTCGGAAAGAAAACGTCCGATCGACGAACACCGTAGGATCCTATCGCATCGCCCATCTATCCCGTCAACCATGATAATAATCGACGCTGTATCGCACTGTTTCCAACGGCTCGTACAACGTTCCACCGAACGAAAGAGAATCTCGAACGATCGGGTCCGAGCTTATCGATTCACCAAAACACGCGACAAACGACGTAGGCGAAAATCGCGAAACGACCGCTCGCGCTTTTCTCGTTCGGACGAGTAAAGAAATTGGTCGACGAGCGCGGAAACGACGACGCGTCGTTATCTCGACGACCGCGAACCGAAACTCACGCGAGGCGCGAGCGAAACTGACTCGAGCCGTGACTCGGACTACGGTTTTATACGAGTGACTGGTTTCCCCCCCGACACGCTACGGCCGCGATGCGTATACACTACGCACTACAGCCAACTCGGCCCAACTCGCGAACCGTGCTAGCTTCTTCCCGTTTCACCGTGCGAGCTTCGCCCTTCGTCGTCGATCTTAAATTCAACTCCTACCCACCCCGTCGTGCCGAATTTAGTTTCCATTCTACCGAAGGAGACGTACGCGCGAGCTTTCCCGTCCGACCGTGAAGCGAGAGAAACCGGCGTCACTCTGTTTTCGCAGCAATTGAAAGCCAGCAGCACCCATCCGATGCTCGACGCTATGGAACGCGACGAGTGGTTTGTAACGATCGCGGCAAAAGTTGCACTGTTTACGAGCGAATTCTAGACGATTTCCAAGGGGCACCGGTGTTCTTCGCTTCGACCCTCTTTCTCCGACTCTCGTCCTTTTCTCTCTCTCTCTCTCCTACGTCTTCCCATTTTGCTTTCTAGAAATCATCGCGACGGCAAGAAGCGAGAGAATCCATATCCTCGACCCGACAGAGACAGATCCTGCCGCTGTCAGATCCTCGCCAACATCTCGAGACTCGTAGCCCGACTAGAGCCGTAAGATAACGCGCGTCACAGACCTCCGAACGAAGGCGTCGAGTTTGCTCACGGAAAATTGCCTCGGCGTGCACCCACACAGTTAGTACGTGCATCCGCGTTTATACAGACACGCAGCCGAAATCCCGTACGTACGAAAGCAGCTATGAAAATACGTGTGTTATCATCGTGGCGAATACCACTGGGTAGGAAAACGTCGAATCGAAGGGAGATCTCGATACTGTTGCATCGCCAGATATCCGCGAAGATTCGCCGAGTATGTGTGGAATACGTTTGCATTCGCGCGACGCCATCTCCGATCGACCGCGAGCATCGCGTTAAAAATCAACCGGCGCCGATAAACGGAACAGCGTACTGTTACGATTGGCTACGTCGGCTGCGATGGTGGAACGTCGGCGATTACGCCAACGCGTGCGTGCATACGCGATGCCTGAAACCAGGCGAAGTATTAATTTCCCGGTCTGTCAGACTCGCACGTTCTACGTCGTTGCGTTTGCGTGACCGCGCGTATACATAACGCGTTAAAGCTTCAACGCGTTGCGCGTAACGTAACGCGATGCAACGCGTTGTAGAGCGAGGTACGTTGGCTGCGTTATTACCACCGGAGAAACTCGCGTATCTTCGACTACCAAAAGGTGGATTAACGCGTGCATCCGCTCGAGGTTTCGACGACGGTGCCGCATGATGGACCCTACGCGTTTTCCCTTCTCTTCCTTCTCGTGTTCTTTCTATACGCGCGTATATACGCGTCTGCTCGAGTCGTGGCTTCTCAGCTATAGAGATCGTTCGCTGCAAAGGTGGAAGAGATTATCGGAAAGCGGAACGGTTCGAGCTGCTCGTGCCGACGTATCGCGATTATGAATTACGATCGTTAGGATACGGCGCTATGCAGATGTTCCGGATATAATTTAAGATTTAATCCGCACCGCGACGCAAGCTGCGGCTTCCACTTGGCTTAAGTCGTCCGGAGTCTTGTCTTACCTTCGGAACAAAGGCTTCTTTATGAACGGCACTTTGCTTACTCCGTTATACGTTGCTCCGCGATATCGGGACGTAGGATTCGCGACATTACCTGCACGTGTAGCGCGGGAGAATAGAAATATTTGGCGCGCGTCGACTTCGGCCAAGAAATGAAATTTCCAGGCAAACTTCTCGGCCGGCGTTTTAATAAAACACGGGGAACTCTTCGACGACGGAACGACAACTTTCTATCGTTCTTACCAACGTCTCGGAGAACTCGTCCTCGGAAGAGAACGCGCGTTTATCTTTTCATGCGTGGAGGCGTACGCGAGTAAATCTACGGAAAGAATTCCACGCGGCACAGACATCTGCTCGCTTCTCCGATACGTCCGCTAAGCTTTGCTAAGCCGAAAGCGTTGTACTACGAGAACGAGGAAACAACGGAGCCGAAAAAACGAGACTCCAACGAAAGAAAGTAGCGCGAAAGTGGTTTCTTCGTTTCCACTTGTTCGTCCGAAGCACCGGAAAGTTTCTCGTTGCGCGTCTATTTCCACGCGTCCATGGAAAAGCCAAATCCGTAATGCGCGAACGAGAAATCGGAAACCGTCGTCTTCGATATTCCAGCCGATATATCCATATTGGTCAGATTGATCGTCGACTAATCCAAATGATCGCTCGCACCAACTGCTAATTAAAATTAGAACGCGGTTTAAGCGTATCGAGCGATACGCGTCGTCGAAACTCGGGTGACGTCGAATTCTCGTTTATACCGCGATTTCTATAAACCACGTATTTCTATAAACAGGGCTGCGGAGTCGGCAGTCAAAATTTCCGGTGCCGATTCCGACTGTTTTTCTTTTTTTCTTCTTCTTCTTTTTACCTCGGACTCCCACTCTGACTGCGACCCCAATTCCACTTACGATGAATTGTTAACGCATTAATTATATGTGTACGTGTATGTTGTACGTTTGACGAACAGCGACGAACTAATTTATGCGCCACAAAATACAGATTTATCGAGGCTAGGATGACGCCGACGATATCGACGTACGAAGAACGAACAGGCCATTTCCCCAAATCTTTACGGCGATTTCTTTTATTAATTAGGAACGCGAATTCCAGTACTTTTAACTCTGCTTCCGGGAAACAAACTACGGCACGAATTTTGTTCTAGAACGTTTCAGAATTCACGGTCTCTCCTCTCTAATACGAGAAACAATAAAGTTCAATATTTACAACTCGGTTTGGTACAACGCGACATTTCATAGGAATGCAGCTACCGTTTTATACGACGATTACCCACATTTTGTACTTTTGTGCGTCGACACGAACGTAGCGCTTTTAATATTTAAACAGTTTTATTGCAACTTTCAATTATTTTCGCCACATTTTTCATTTCACGTGGAACTTGCCAACACCGAGCCGCAGTCAGCGTATTTTCTTTCAACTTCGCCTCCGACTCCGATGATCGGAAATTCCGTCCGTATTCGGATTTCGACTAGACGATTTCGAATCCACGCTGTCCTGCCTGTAACGGTATCGAGCTCGTTGTAAAGCAACGACGACGACTCGGTGGAAGATCGCGTGTCGATATTTCCACCGTTTAAAATTCGTGATCGCACAGTGGAAGGTAAAGTACGTTATCGAACGAGACGAGTAGCAGCAACGACGTTTCCGTCACGGAGATTTTTCTCGCGAACAAGATCGTTAGGAGATGGGAAACCGGTGTTCGCGTAATTTAAAACGATAGCACGAGCAGCGGCAAACCGAGTGCCGCGCGGAGAACGTGCACGGACATCGAATGGCTGTAGCTCGATATTCGTAGCGACTCGAGTAATCTCGGATTATCGGATGTCTTCCAATATCGGGCGATACTCTTAGGTAACGGAGCCAGATGATTTTTGTGTGCCGAGGAAATTGCGTCGATCGGAGAAAGCCGGGGATGCTGGGTGAAAAATTACGAACGTTCGCCAGGCGGTGAAGTCGAACGCGATCCAAGGATTTTTTGATCTGTACGAGCCACGCGCCTGATAATAAATAAACGAAGTGTGCTCGGATCGTAGCAGAGATCCGAGGTGCGGAAGTTTAGACTGTAGCGGGAAATTTACGCAGCGTCGGGACACGAAGAGCGAGTGGGAAACGAGGAACGAGAGTGACGCGCGTTCGAAATTCAAAGGTAGTTGGCCCTTGGATTCGGCCGGTGCGGTTGCATCGTTTCGCGAGGGACATTTACGAACGAGCATCGATTTGCAAAGCCAACCGGGTCGACCGCTGCCGGTCGACCAAAAGCTATTTCACTTTGTGATTTCGAAAACCGCAACGCCGCTCGCCAACTTTCAAGTTTTCGAGTCAAGTTTTGCTTTGTAAAACGAACGCTATGTTTCACCGATCACCTCCGCCGATGTCCATCGTCGTTCGTTCTCACTGACGTTTCGCAAATATTACGTATTCGTGGCACACGGAAAGCGAAGTTTCTATCAATTTGTCGGTAACATTGGTTTCCGATAAAACTAAATTTAACCGGCTATGGATTAAAATTACACGATAAAACGCGAATACGTGTTTTATCGACTTTTTAATTTGCCTCTCGATTAAACTTTTATTTTCTCCACCGCGCGGATCGTTCGCGCTATTCGCGCAAATCGCTCCGCCCTTGTTCGCAAAATTTCCTCGCGGTGTTTCGCTTAAAATTTAATCGCTCGACCGGACCACCGATCGAAAGATTTAAGGTAACGGCGGAAAAGAGCTGGCCATTGCTTATAACGAAATATTAAACCGACCGCGATCTACCTTCCGCCTCGTCGCTAAATTTATCAACAATCTTCGAAAATGTTATTCCAACGCGTATCCTTCGGGCTGCGAGTTGTGTATTTAGGTATCCAGACGATGCAAGAATGCCAAACAACAAACTACATACCGGTTTTGCGTGCTCGTGTCGTATAGTCGTGAGCGTCGACCGAACGAAAATACGAAGAAACGGACGGACGGTGAAACGATCGCGTTTTCGTCTCGGCGCCGCGTTCCTCAGAGCTTTCTGTTTATGTACCTTCCAACCGTCCCACGCCATGCCGCGTTTCCTCGCTACGATCCAATAATAGGCGAATACTTCGAGAGAATGACGAACGCCTATTTAACTCACCGTAAACGCGCCTTTCTCTCGTCTACGCCGACTGGCATAGGCAGTCTACGGTCGCCGCACGATGTGCGAAGACTATCCGTAGACAACGTCGTTTGTCCACCAAAAGTGGACAACCATGCGAACCTGCTGGACGTTTACCAGCGATTTGAAATCGGTGCAAGATCGCTTGACTTTTTCCACGCTTCCCGAAATCCGTAATCTCGTCGAGCACTCGCACGCCCCTAGTGTCCACATCTGCTCGGTGTTTCCAGCTACGTTTTCCACGTAATTGCCGTCGCGGTCGATGGACCACGTTGTATTAGGTTGTCCAAAAAGCGTCTTTCTTTCACAGACAACAGTCAAAAGTGTCTTTTACAACGACGCATTTTTATACAAACACGAAATCTTGATAGAACAAAATGGATCAGACGTAATTCGATAGAATAATACAGAACGGAAAATGTGCATCGATTATTTCCCTATAAAACGAAAGAAACTTTTCGGACGACCTAATACGTCGTGTAGTTTAATTCGCGGAAGAAACAGCGAACTATTAAACTATCGCGGAGACTTTTAGTTAGTTTGGAAGGTTATCGATAGATTTTTACGCATCTGTAGGAAAATTTGAAAGTACAAAGAAACAATTGCGCCACGTGCAGCCGTCGACGAGTCTTGCTGTTCTCTATCGACGTAATTACCAAGAACCTTTGTATGTAACCGCTTCTCCGTACATGACACCTGAGGCCCAGGCGAGCGAACGCGAACCCTGTTGCCTGATATCGGCAGCCATCGAAGGAAAAGTTACAGTGGACAGAGTATAAAAGAGACTGTATCGCTGACAATGAACCTCGCGCCTTATTCTTTCCCTTTTGCGAAATCTCTGACGCGTTACTACTTCCACCAGGTTATCGATTCTTCGCGTTGCTGTTGTATCGTATTAATACGTGGCGGCACTCGGCAACAAAGAATATCGCCGAAACGAAGTGCCCAATGAGCCATCAATATCCCAACGATCCTTCCGCCGAATATTCGAGAAGAAGGCGTGCGTGGCAATGGTCGCGGATGCCTAACAAACGCGTGGATAGTGGAGATATCGACGGGCGATAAAAAGAAAAGAATCGAATCTGACAGACAATTAGGTTTGAACCAGGAAGCGATAAAGTCGAGTTGTAACCGCGCAGTGAAATTGACTAGCGAAGCCGAGAGCGATACGCGACGCGATCAAAAGAAGACACTTGTTAATAAATTGACCTAAACGCCGAGTGATTATTTAACGCACTACACCCAATATCACCTCAAGTATATATCTTGTGGCATATAAATTTCTAACAGTCACATCGCGTTCTTTTATAAGCTTTCCGATCTAAAGTATCGTTAATAGTTGGTCGTTCTATTCGTTTCGTAATCGCATTTCATTTCGCTAGGAAGACAAGTAGAAATTATAGGGTCGGCCCTTTGAATTACGAAGAGAACCGTGGCCGCGAATCTTGGACTGTACAGCGGCGAGGACGCGCGCTCTCGAAAGCCATTCGTTAGCCAGGAACCCGCGCCTTTGTTAGTTCCCTTTTTGTTAAATTTAGTTTTCGTAATATGTGGCTCAATGCCGAAGACGCGACGCGCAGTATAACGTACCCTTGGCACGAAAACTCGTGCAGCGTGCAAAAAACCTATTGTCATATACGAGCCAAATTTGCACCGACAAAAATACACGAAATCGACGAACAATTCCGTTTTATACTCTCCAGAACATTCTATCAATTCTCCTAGTATTATACATATCTGACGTAAGAGCGCATGATTCGAAAATATGTAGGTAGTACGTAACAAAGAGAAAGAGAGAGAGTAAATGTCGTTGGATCACTCCGAACATCCTCTGTCTTTGCGTTTTCTGTTTGGTTACGGAGATTTTTCCCGAACTATGCGAACCCGCTGTCGCAGACCGCTACTCTCCAGGATTCGTAGAGCCAGCCAGGATAATCGTCACGCCTGTCACAGAGAAGGTGGAATCTCCGCAGACGACCGCCACGTTGGAGATCCACGCGGTACCGTCTTCTCCGATCCCGTGGGAACTGCAACCGATCGACACACGCCCGAGTCTACGCGTTGTACAGGATTTTTACGTAAAGGATCCGACGTACGACGTGAACCTTACGATGACGCGCCTATTAGTAGGCAACTACCGGTCTGACCGAGCTGCAAGATCGGCGTACGCGCGAGTCGACGCGTGTCCGATTTTAGACGTAGGACGAAAGCGCCTCGTGGTCGAAAGATCGCGAAACCGTAACGTCCATGGGGAAATCACCGCCAGATAATTGCACGGCCGGTACGAACACGGCACGTGACGTTCTTATTCAGAAAAATGTGAAACCGCGCAACGATCCGCGGTCTAGTTATCGGCGTAGAAACGACGATCTCTTTGCAGACGTACATTGTGATCTCTTTGCATCCAGAAGACGTCTCCGGATTTAGGTATTTCGTAAGGATGTCAGAGAGCGATTTCGAAATGTTCGCGCAGAAAGTTGCTCCGAAAATAGAGAGAAACGCGTGAATCGTTGCCGAACCGTTGGCGTTGTCGAACCGTTGCCAACAAAAAAGAAAATCGAAGCAAAACAAGCCTGTCGGCGAAAAGACGATTAACCGGAGCTGCGTGTTGCACGTTTGCACGTTCATCCAACGTTTGCCCGCGAACGTCGAAAAGGAAATACTTGTCCACGGACTCGCCTTTTACCTCCGGTTATTTCCAGATTTTTCCTGCTACAACGTACGCGTATCGACTGCGAACGATCGTCTGTCCTGACTCTCTTCGGATTTGAATTTTCTCTCTCGTTGTTCGCGGATGTTCCACGGAACACGAGTTCCTGCGAACAAGTCTCTGTCAACGTAGATCAGACTCCGCTGCTGCAGCGAAACTTCAACGATGTCCACGATGATAAAATCGCGTGCCTAAATATCGTGGCGATTTATCGAAAATAACGAACAAAATAGGATAAATATCGTCCAGACTGGTAGTTGGAACTATCTAGAAAATAGCTTCATAGATGGACAAATTAAGTCGTGCGCGTCAAAGAGTTGCGCTGGAAATTGCCATTTCCGTGGAAAACGGGAATGTCTTACGCGTTCGCCGTGTTCGAAGGACGATTCCTTCTCCCCTGGAAACTGGCGGGAGACGGTCTTCGAGATTCGCTTCTTCTTTCGCATTCCTGCGAGTCACTCATCGATTTCCACGGTACGTGACAAGATCGGTCAACCGTGAGTACTTTCAGGATTCCAACAGATCCAAACTTTTCCTCTTTATCTTTGCTTTCCAGCAACCATGTTCTGTGACAGGATTGTCTCGTTTCCTGGTTGAACGAAGAACTTGATTTCCATCTTCCGCCATAACCCACGTATACACCGTTGCGTGAAAGGAATGCAAATTTTTTGTTTTTTCGTCCATACGATCCAATTTATACTTTCGAATATTCTCGCTCGGATACACGCGAGAAGCGTAAAAATCTTACGAACGAACAAACTGGAAAGAAAGAAACGAGATAGTATTTTACGCTTCAAACTCTCAGGCTGCGTGGATAGAGTTCTCTAGACTCGGCTAGTATTTTGACGAGAGAAGTTGACGAGTGTTTCGATACGTGGGGAAACAGAGGGAAAGAGAAAGGCAGACTTGCAGAAACCACGAAATTTGTAGTCAGTCGGAGGTTCCGTAACGGTGGGGGCAACTACGCGAAGGCACGCCAAACACTCGAAAATGGTTTAGCAAGATACGGTAGATAAGTTCGAGGGCGAAACTCGTCGACACCTTCCGGCCCGATTTTCCCACATCTCGCCGCATTCCCTCTCTCGTTGTTCCGAAACTCGCTAATATCAACCGGTCGGTCGTTGCACGCTCCTTTGCATCCGGTTTCGTCTCTCGTTTCATCGTCGATTACGCGCTTCCGCGCGCGAAATAGAGAAGACGGTTAAGGTAGCGGGAAAGTGCGATAAGCAACGGTTCGATCGTTGCTCTCGAGAACGAAGAGCGCTCGCGGTTGTTCGCGAGTTTGGTAAAAAGCAACCGGCGACGAGGCAAGAATGCGCCGACTAAGGAGAATTTGAAATATTTACGTCCGGCGCGCGCTCCGTGCTTCGAGATAAGAACGTTTGCTCGCGAAACACTTGCACGACATCGGTAAACAAAATGTTGTACTTAAAGGTGAAACGTTGGCGTCGTTCTCGCGGAAGCTGCCCTCCGGCTCGATGCTTGGCACGCAAACTGCAAACACGTCCCGGCCAAGGATCGATCGGTCGAACCGAACGCCAAATCCTAATCGGCGAATCGAAACGAACGGATCTTGTGGCCGAGATTTCCGACTCTAGCGAAGAAGAAACGTAACGTTCTTGGAGAAGTTGCAATCGCACGGGCTAAGGCAAACATCGGGAACCCGGTGAATCACGAAACGATGGTAGGTATCGTGATAGGGGAGGATAGCTCGTCGGGATACGGAAAGCGGAGCAGCGAGCCCAGTGTCGGGTCATAGAAGGATCAGGTCGAATGGATGCTCTTAGTGATTACATTTGCAAGTCAAATGAGCTAGTCGACAAGATGCTACGTATACTTATATACATAGAAAGGACAGCTATCAGAAAAGGGTCAAAGGACCAGGACCGAGACCAGCGGCGCGGCACGGCGAAGGCTAAGACGGCATGAAAAAATGAAGGGATATCGGTCGACCGAACTTCCTTCGCCTTGAAAAGCGTCTGAAACGGCCTCGTGAAGAGGCCAGATTCGTGGAGGACGGTGAATGGAAAGGGGCGCGGGCGATGAAGAGAAAAGAGATGAAGAGAACGGAGGGGGAAGAACCTTCATTTCGCGAGAGGGCGAAATTGGTTATGGAAAACGAAACGAATCGTCGAAGAGAATGTGTCACGGTTCTCTCTTTCTCCCTTCTTCTGCCTCTCACTTTCCCCTCTCCTCTTAGAATTCGTGGAAAAGAAAGAAAAGTCGCGCGGGCTAAGTAGCGACGAACGGGGAGTGCGGATCGGAGAAAAAGTTGGAAAACGATGGAGAACGTGCGAAGAGGGGACGCAGAGAGAGACAATCGACCGGGAATGCCGGCGAAATGACTTGGTAGGTTTATCCTGAACTAGCTTCATTTTCAGCTCTCGTCTGAATATAAAAGACAATTTAATTATAGAAGGATTTTCAAAGGCGAGTCGGCTTTTCGTTCTTTCACGCTCCTCGTTTCCCCGTGCTTCGTTCTATCCCTTTATCCGTCGACTCTGCAACCATCTCGTAAAACGGACCGGAACACAATAAACGGGACTAAAAGTTAAAAGGTAAAAATCTTCGGATTACCGAGCCTAAGCTAATCTCGATAATTTTGTCGTCGTTGTTGACGCGACGCGATCCGCTATCGTTCGGCGGGAAGGACGCGCTTCGATTCGATCCAGGAAAACGGTAGATTTTCAAAAAAACGCGACTCGTTTCGCCGAGCGCGCTGAATCGGCGATCTATGCGCGTCGGTCAGAATGGAAAAAATTTCGAGTCGGATACGAAACGGGAACCGTCACAGGGAAACTGCAATTCGATCGATATAGCGCGTACTTCGGCGCTTATGCATTATGCAGTCAGATGAGTCTATACTATTCCGTCTGACGATTTACTCCGCGGAAGAAGCTTCGTCGACAAAGCTTAATCCGGCTGAATCGCGACGTTGGAAGAGTCGAACGTTATCGCGTCGGGTGACGTTTAACGCAAAATCCAGCTACACTATTATGTAATTCGCTGAAAAGCGTCGTAAACTGTCCATAAAGTTACTACGCCGCGTAACGTCGATTGTTTCGTTCATGTTGAATCGAACCAAAGTTAAACACGTCCAGCAGAAAAGCCGGTAAAACGGAATTAAATGCATTCGATATATGTGTGTAATTTGCAAGACGATTGTCCGCGCTGAAGCGGCGCCGGAAAGCGTTTCGAATCCGCGTCTCTACGATTCATTCGCGACTCGACCTCTTTTTCTCTCCGAATGGCGCATAATCCTCGCGTGTTTTCTTTTCCGGTGAAAACGACGCGTAACACTGGAAGGTGGAGCCGATACGAACATCGCGTGGCGTCCGCGCCTCGTCCTCGTTCATCGTCGATTTAATTAACGCAACGCTGAAACGCGCTCGTTTCAGAGCCGCCGACGAACGAAATTCGAACCACCTACCCGAATTGGTAAATTCGTAGCTGGGCTTCGCTCCACCTAAAGACGTTGTCGTCCAGTTTTCCGATAATCTCCGAACATTTGAGCAGATACCGTAGGAGTTTGAAGATCGCGTTCGCGTTTTAACGTTGCAACGACCAAGTATTTAACTATCGGTACACATCGGTATTAGGTAACTATACGGTTCTTTCGTTCGTGGCAAACTCGCTCTAAGCCCGTAACTTGCTCCTCTATCGGACTTTGGCATGAAATCTTTGTACGAATCGAACGTGAAAATATTTCAGGCGATCCATACTCGTCAGCCGAGAGGCGGAAGAGCGCGCGGTCGTGCGCAAACATAGTCGAACGGCGCGTCAAAGGCGTGTCACGCGTATGCATCGTGCAAGATGCAACGGATACCGAATCAATGAGAAATAATTGGCGTGGATGCATCGTGATCACGGTTACGTAGATAGCGGCGTAAGAAATTTCGTCTGATATTCGCGTTATATAATCGTGATAATTAACGAATGACAGGCATGCGACGACGCGCGCAATTAAAACACCGTTTACTTGGCAAATCGTTCCGAAGAAACGATACGTCGTGCGCGCGTACAGTTTCCTGCCGTTTCGTACCATTTCGTACCGTTTTCTATCGGGTTGGCAACTAAGTGATGGCGAATTTTGTCAATACCACCTAATAATGACAAAATCCGCGATCACCCAGTTGCCAACCCAATATTCACAGGCTGCGTCTAACGAAAGGATAAAAGTTACCAGACGCGTTCTATTTAAATGGTACAGCCAGCAACATCGATTTCAACCTGTTCTCGGCGCAATACCGTCTTTATTAGCGCGAGTTACTCGATAGCCGATAAAAAAATAAATACGCGATATTTTTATGAGAAACGCGTAGACGTCTGTTTCGGTTAAAGCGAATTCCAGCTTTATGAAATAATCATGGGAGGCAAGAGCGTGGGATCGCGCCAACGCTCGGCCTCGAGCCAAACGAATTTGCATCGTTATTTCTCTTTCGGTCAATGGCAAAATTAGGCAACGAAAGACCGACGAGACTCGATTTATTCGCTGCTATATCGTCGCTGGTTTATCGGCTCGAGTTCGCGATCTGCCGTTCAAGTGTACGTAGCGGATTTCGCGCGATATTGTTAAACACGAATTCTAACAACGGGAGAAATCCGTATAAAGGGTGGAGAGTAGGAGTTCAATTTGGCTGTGCGAAGCGTACGTTCGAGCGAGGATTAGTTTCCAGGGGGAATCACAGCGACATCGAAACAGAGAACGTTATTAGACATCTGTCGTAGACGAAGTGCCGTTAGTGACCGAAAGAGAGCAGACGGAAGAAAAGAGACCAAGAGAGAGAGAGAGGGAGAAAGAGATATTAGAGAGATCTCGGATGTAGCTGTAGAATGGTCGTGGTGTCATTTACATATAAATTGCCCACCTAAAATCATACTGGCGTTTAATTTTCCGCTTGCAAGCCGGCTATGCACCGCCATACTCTGTAGCGTCCTACCACTTTGGTGCTTTTAAATTGCCGTAACGTATTATCTCTCTGGTTTGATCGCGCTTAAATCACACTCGCCATCACCATATTCGTCTGGTCGGTACGCAAGCACGCACAAGTAGTATATACGTAAAGACGAGTTTAAATTTTGATAAGATAAGAAACGTTAATATACGCTGAATTCCCAAGATTAAGTAAGATTAAATCGCAGAGAATAGGGAGAGAACGGGAAGTCGTAATTTCACCAAGCGATCCCCTTACTTCTTTTTGTTACGTCCACCCTTCGAACTCGTTACATTGTTCCCTGTCCGTGGCTTTTATTTACACAAACGGCGACTTCGAGTACCCCGGAATCTTCGAGCGCCGCTTATCGTACGTTAAAAGGCGGGTAAAGCCGAATTTACGCCGTTTCATCGTCCATGATTCATCGAGAAACGTGGCATTCGTTCTCGTCCGATCCGTACCGATCCTTCGAAGCGAATCGTGCGTAGATTCGGCTTTACTCGCTGCTTCGCTAAACTACCGGCCGTAAGGTCGGTCAGACTGCTCGTTCGAATCTTTATTCGTATGGGACTGCGAGGTAATAAACGACGTGGCAAAGCGACGTGCGAGTAACGCAAACTCGTGTGGAAGAGGGCTATCGTACCGTCGCGTTCCAAATCTATTTTCATTGCGATACGATCGATACGCCGTGCGACAGCGATTGGGTTTCAGGGGGAAGCGTTGTCGAACGGGAAAGAGTGCGAGCGGGAAATTAATCGATAACGAAGGGAAGCGTTCCGTGAAAGAAAAATGAACTCGAGAAGTAAATAGAAGAAGTAAAAAAAAAAGGGGGGGAAAGGAAGAAAATTGAGAAAAGGAAAGGAGAAATAGACGAAAAGTAAGAAAACTGGCGGATCGAAGAGAGCCGCCGCGCCGTGAAATTACACGTAACAACGCGGCAGACGACAATGTCTCGACGAATCCTGGCAGACTACGACGGAATAATCAAGCTTGGCCTTGCGCGTTCGTGGAAATTGCAGAAATGCCTCTAGCTGTGCTTGTATATTTCATATTTTACGATGTGTACGCAAGTCCATCGTGAGAGCAAATACAGAGGGGGGGGGGAAGAGGGCGAGGGGGCTAGACGGTGAAGGAGATGCAAGAGGAAAAGCTGAAACTTCCTGCGGTGCGTTCTACCGGAGGGCAAACCCGGTACGGTGCATTAACCGGGCATTTACGTGTAGGCAAGCCGTGTAGCGTGCAAATGCATGCCGACAGATCGTTGTAGTCACGGTCGTTTTTGCACTTCACGTTACCCATCGTACCTCGGCGCTAATTTTTTCACTGAAATCGGCCGAACCGATGACAGCAAAAAGGTCACGCTGGTGAAGCATTAATGACACGTTTCACCGGTAGATCATCAACGTGACGTTATTTTTAACTTCATCGTTTGACCGGAAGGTTAATTCCCGTCCTTCCGGATATACGAATACGCATTTCTGATATTCGCGACGAAACGTGTGGCCTCGATTCTATTATCTTTTCGAGTTGTACGTACACGTGAAAACAGTATACACATATACACACGTATCACGTACACGATATACGTATAATATAGAAAATTGATATCGCCAAGCGTAAGCTTTATTTTTAATGTGGCTCATTCGGTTTATTGCTTGACCCAATTAATTCCGGCAGTCGGAATTTATCGACAAAACGTCAGTCGCGCAATTTGAAATCTCATTTCAGATTTATAACGTTACCGAACCAACATTTACAACTAAATATCCGAGAATCCAGAGACATAATGCTACGAACGAGGCTGCAATCGTTCGATCACCGTTGCTGAACAAATCGTTCGACTGTCGGTGAGAGACGCGAGGTAAAAGTGGTGCAACCGGCTGCTATTCACGCCAACCCGTATCGCGATATCTTTGAAGCCGCTGTTACTCTCCTCGTCGCGATAATGACGATAGCATCGTGATAATTTTGTCGCGAGACATCGCTAACGATGCCGTCTCTCTCTTCCTTGCGGAAGAGAACCCGACGAAAAGAGATCGATAACGGTAAAACGCAGAGATAATAAAGAAACGGTACGAAACGAAAAGAAAAGCATAGGAATGAAATTTATCGAGATTCTCGCCTTGTGGCGAGCGTTGTCAAAATTGAATTTTCCTACGTTAGACAGAGGAGAAGGAAAAGAAGAAACAGAGAATCGGAAGGGGGAAAAGGGCGAAAGGAAGGCCACGGATACAGCGGCTGTTCCATCGTTATTTATGTCCTCGACGTACAACGCGGCACAGGCGTTCTCGATATACAATAGAAATTTGTTCGGGCAGACGTGTCGAGCAACCGGAATAAGATAGAAAAAAGAAAAAGGGAAGCAAAAATAAAGAAGGCGGAGATAGAGAAGGTTCGAACGCCGCACCGCGGCGAAACGTTTTCGGATTCGACGGAGTATTCCAGGAGCGCGAAAAGTGATTTGGAAGAGGTGTTCCTGCGGAACGAGTCAAAGGGAAGAAAAGCTAGGAGAAGGAAACACCGGGGTTAGATTGATTGCCGCTTTCACCCTCGCCTGCTTCAAGGCCGGACTATAGATACATTCACCGAGCAGACAGCGCGCCATTTCTGACCCGATATAGGATCCCATGTTCGCTACCGATTTCGACTTGCGTTTTCCACAACCCCGATATTATTCTTCCTTCGTCTGTCAGTCGGACGCGAGAAATGGAAGAACAACGCGTTCGTTTCCTACATCCCTCTTTCCTCGCATCCCTTTTGTATTCGTAGAATTACGATCGAGTCTATCCTTAATGCCGATCGACGTAATTACCTCTCCAAGTAAAATACGAATGCGCAGACTAATTCGATGCGTTCGTCTCGATAGTCGATGAACCGATTAACTGAATTATCGGCAGCCCATTAACCGAGAACCGTCCGACTTTCCCTAATGCACTTACATTGAAAACGTGCTTTACATTCGAAACCTGTGTGAATTCCTTTCGCGCGATTCCCATAAATTTATTCGGCTACGCCTCCACCATCCCACGCCACGGTGAAGATTACCATCGGGAATGGAATTACGTGCAGCTACCGAAAGAGCTTTTCACCAACGGATGCAAATATGAATAAGAGCGCGCGACGTCTCAGTCTTTTTCGACTTTTTCCTCGGCTGTTCCGGCTCGTGCAACCGTGGACGGTACGCTGACAACGGTAACACGTGGCAGTTCATAACTAAAAATTATCGCGATATACTTACACGGTAAGCTACTTATGTATCCACCTCGATGGCCGTACTCCACGAGAAGTTCCTAGTATTCAGAAATTTGACGACCCGCGTCGTTTCGTTTCTCCTTCTTAGGTCATTTCGCGTGGAAATAAGATGGGAAATCGAACGTTTGAAATGCGGCATGCGACTTACGACCAGCTTTGTCCCTTCTCGAGTACCGCTATCTGCCGATTTTCAGTCCTTTTTCGACCCCCATTGAAAGGAGGAGGATGGTCGGCAAATGTCAAATTTATAACCCTTCAAAAACCTAAAATTCCGATAAGACATCGTTCTATAGATCCTAAGATACCGTGCAAGTGCCATAACTTATGGCAAATGCGATGGGAAAATTGTAAACAACGTAGACGAAACTCACGATACCCCGAAAAACGAATTGAAACTCCGACTTCGAACGATCGTAACTTCGAAATGAATACGCGAAATTGCAAATATTCGAACGCTATTTTTTAAAGGAAAGTCGATATTTTTGTAACGTGTTAAAACGTACTGCCAAAATTGTTTATTAGTAAAAATGAAACTCCACGAATTAAGGTAAAATATCGCCATACGAGTATTCGTTTATTATTAGGTATGCTATAAGTTACTTTTAAATACGACGATACAATATGAATATATATATACATTATTACGATAATTTTTCATATTCGATACATTCCACTTCGTTTCAGAAGTAACAATATATATTTATGCATGTTGCAACAATAATTCTTCCTACAATACAGTTCATATATAAATTCGATACATTTTATATATATATATATATATATATATATTGTTACGATAATTCTTCGTATTCGATACATTCCATTTCGTTTCAGAAGTATATATTACACGATATAGTATATTCCGTGCTTCTCTTCTTCGGAAAATAGTTTTTCGATAAAATCTATTTGTGACCTTGACGCGTCGTACAATAGCACAATTTCCTTCAATTTCTTTCCTGTGCTTATTGCGTACAAGTTGTTGCAACAACAAACAAGCAATGGCAAACAAGGAATTAATAAACAGTCGAAGAATCCTTACGCTCTTCTAAACTTCTGCGCCTCCTTGGCGTTATCCTGCCTGGATTGTGTCTGGATTATCTGGTCACTCGCTACTAAGAAATTTTGTAATCTCTTCGACAGAGAGTTGAACATCGTGTTTCTTGACAACTCTTCGCTACGAAACTCACTGTCCTCTTGCAAACGATCATCACGATTACGTCCCAATTATGAATACTTTCAACATAAAAGCTATCCAGCAGCTTACAACTATTAGCTAACTTTTCCTACTTCGCAATACTATAAATAATAAAATCAATAGCCCTCGTTTGTTAGGCTTGATCAACTTTAACTTGCCCTCCCGCTCTATCGGACACGCGTCCTTATTTTATGTACCGGCTTCTAAATCCAGATTCGATCACACCGATACGATTGTTAGAATACGCGGTACCGCGAATGAGTACGCGGATCGAGTAAGACGACTTATTCGTCGATTCCCTATCGCTACAATAGAACGTAAGAAGATCTCATCGAACACGTTTTCAACTTATACGTATACGTTGCTGAATTATTAATCACACGTCTATGCGTACACTTGTCTAAATTTTGCATAACAGTACTCGGTTATTATTCGCGTCTCAACGCCGATATATTTTGTATCGTGCATTATTTTACGGACAAAGGACCCAGGTCCGTAAATAGAATTAAATTTAAATCATCGTTAACGTACGATGAATTATTAGAATTTCAGCTGCCCGATGGGTTGTAAATTCGCTACTTTCTCGCCGTCCTTCTTCGCTTCTACGCGTAGATATTTTAATCTATCTGCTTCGCGCTTCTGTTTCGATAATGAAAGTTGTAACAGAACGTTCCCTTGCAGGAAATTCGCATTTTGATTGCGCTCGCTCGATCGTCCTACCTATTTAAGAGCGTACGTTCGAACCATTGTTGCTATGCTCGTAATGTTTAACGCAAAGTTTGTACATTCCATTTTCGTAATAGCCGGCTGACCGTAAAATTAGCGATCGATATTGGTCGGGTACAAACGCAACGGAACCGATATGAACTTGGATATAAACTCTTTACGAATCATCGAATCTATTCGTAACGGGATAATTAGATGAACGGAGTAACTCGCGTGAGGCGTTTGAACAGGAATTTTGGAACGCGACAGTACGTGTTCTCGTTGAGCGGCAAGCAATGATTCGTTAGCTTTCAATGGGAGTCATTTCGCGAGTGTCGGACGCTCTTGTTTCAGAGAGGATTAACACGGTGCCGTGCTGCACCGAAACGCTTTGAAATTCCACTGTTAAGCCAAGCTACGCTGTTTTCTCCTTTTCGTCGTTACGTGTAACTTCATCTGGGACTATTTTAAAGGGAAAGATGGTGTTCTCCCGGCCGAGAAAGTAACTTTTTTTCAACGAATAGTTTCATTGGATTCTTCCGGCCGAGAGTTTTCACTCACCTTGTCACACTTGAGATTTCCTTCCCTCGGACACTCGCTACCTTTATGAAGCACTTGGATTTCCCATGGGAACCGATATACCGACTACATCGTTACTCGCGCTTTTCGAATTACCTACTTTCCGGTATACATGGGAAACTTTCGCACGTCGTTAAATCGGCGACAACTTATTTATTAAAAATACGATACGACGGAGAAAAACAACGGAGGAAAGAAGGAAAATTAATTTCTGCGAGAAGCAGCTTTTGACGGAGAGAGAGAGAGAGAGAGAGAGAGAGATAGAGAGAGAGAGAGATGGAGAAAAAAAGGAAGAAGAAAGAAGAAAGAAACGGTAGATTCAGTGGCTAACGGCGCTAATTGAACTTCTCGTGTTACGGTGAAGTTTCAGTGGCGCGCCGGTTAGAACAGAGGACAAATTTTTAATAAAATTAACAGTTGTAAAGAAAGTATTTCGTTAGGAGGAGATGAATTAATCCGTGCCCTGTGACATTCTCGAGACTTCTGCGACGAGTAGCGGAAACTTTCGAAATTCGCTTAAGCTTGGAACGATTTTTTAATAGAAAGCTTCGTTTCATTTAGCCCGGTACGGATACAAACTTTATTTTTCATCGATATTTCTTCTTCCTTTTCTCTCTTCCTTCGTCTCTTTCTCCCCTATTCTTCGTCCTTTTCTTACACTTTCCTTCTTCCCCTCTTTTTTTATTGCCTTCGTTAACAATTTTCCTCCGTCTATTCCTTTTTCCTGCTCATTCTATCCAGTTTTTTCTTCCCCTTTTTGTTTAATCGAGAACGCGATAGAACTTTCATCACAAGTACGCCAGCGGAGGTAACGATATTCACCGGTGCGATTTCTATTTCGCTGCGTCGAAGTGGAACCGTCTTTTCTTCCCCCTTTGTGTCCCTTCTTCGGAGTCTCTGATAAAAGGGGTCGTCGCCGTGGAACCCGGGACAATCTATTCGTTTTATCGGTGCAAATATGCTGGAGGTCCGCAAGCGGAGCTAACAGTTGCCGCGTACTCTCCTCCCTCGAGGATTACTAGCTCCGGCAGCAACAGGAAAAACGCCAATCCGACTATATGAGTATACATTCTGCATGCCCTCATCGGCAAACGTACTACCAGCTCTTTTTTAATACGTCCAAGTATTTCTTCGTGCTACGATAAAACGCTCCGTTTCGGACGAGTCTCTTGAAATTCGAAATGCTACACGAATCCGGATCTACGGTCTACGTGTAACGATCCTTTAACGACACAGCTCTCGTTACCTTTCCCATCGTTCGCCAATGGCTCGAGAAATTAGCGGAATATTTTTTCTTCGGACGTTTTTCGAAGAATCGGTCTCGAAGAGTCCAGGTCCGTTGGAAAGAAAAGACATAAATACGAATGCGATCTGAAATGATTTGTTTCAGAGTCCTGTTGAAACGTGGGAACAGGACGAAGTGTCAAAACTACTATCGGCCGCAGAAATTCGAAACATACCGGAAGTTGGTAAAAACGCCAAGACATTTCGTCGACTTTCACATATTTGTCGAGAACTCGAAACTGGAAAAGGACGCCGATCTCGGGTAGATACGACACCTCAACCGTGTTTAGCCTGGCGATACTAACGAGTTGCAAAGGTTCTACGATGCAACGAAGAATGTTGACTCAATGGAAAGGAAACAAAAAATGTGAGAGAGATCCGTGGCTTCTCACTGCAAACGAGGAACTCTCCCTCTGTGTGTGTGTGTGTCTTTACTCCGCGTGCAAATTGGAGCATCGAGTCCAAAATTGGATCGAATCGCATTTGTTCCCCTTACCTAGGTGAATCGAATACCTAAGTGATTCGAACAGAGAAAAGAAACGGAAATCTTGGATCATTAGTTCGCTATTTATGTTATAAATGACTGAATGATCGCTGTAATTTATCCTCGTTATTATTACTATTACACGGACTGAGCCTGATATTAAATACAAAGGAATACAATAGCGAATACAATGGAGGAAGAAAGAAAAAATAAAAAATAAAAAAGATAAAATAAGAGAAAGAAAATACTCTTGAAACACAGTGTACGCGTGATTGTTATAATATAGAATTAAGTCGCAATGAAATGACTGTTTTATCTTTTAATCTTATTACTGCAATTAACTGCAATTACGAACCAGATAACCGATATGTAGCGTAATTGCGGTTTAACTAACGAAGCATAGACATGTTCGTACGTTTGATAATTCCCGGGACGTACGCTCAACGAACCCAAGAGCAGGATTCGTTGACTTGCAGCAATTTGTTATATTATTGTATATTAAGCCATTGGAAAATTCGCTGGTTATATCCGCGATTGGTGACTCAACGCTCGGTTCGTTAACGTTTTTCAAGAGATACCACGAAGAGGATCGGATTTTAGTTCAGCTGAAAATTATATCTCTGTATATAATTTCTGCTTAAAACGCAGCGTGTAGACTTTTTGGCAAGACTTGGGTATCTGTCGCGGAATTCTATGTAGATGGGACTCGACTCACCTACCTAAAGTAAACTTGGCGGACTTGATTTCTTCGTAAGTAGGGAAAGCAACTGGGACTCGACTCACATAGAGAAGATAAGCAGACGATCTCGGCGCTCAATCTACCCCGTCGTCCTTTCGAGGGAAGCCAAGGGAAATGTAATACGTTTGTAATTTCTGAAAGAGAAGCCAGCCCTGAATTTTCGTCGAGCTAGAAGTCACTTGAAATAACATACGCTTGAAACGCGTCGTTCGTTTTTCTGGAATCGCCGTTTAACTTTACCATCATGACACAGATTGCTGCTCCGTTATGATTAACGACGGCGATGCGATTTCTCGATTAAACTCCTAATCGAGAGCAGGTTTAATTCTCCTGATATTTAAACCAGCGATTCTCCAGCTGTCTGATAATTATATCGAGGGAAGAAACTAAGACGAGACGATCCTCAACTCGGTTATTCCAGTTCGAGAATCGACGAATTAATTTTAGCAAATTGAATCGATATCTTGGATGCACGGGAATTCTTATTACATCCGATCGAATAACTTTCTCGAGGCTGACGATCCTTGGAAACACGTTGCCAACGTGAAATCGTGGTTCTCGATATTCCCCGTTTGACGGAAGGAATATCCATTATATTAATCGCGTCCTGAGAAACCATACGCGAGAAGAAAGATTCTTGAATTTGGTATCTGACGTTTGACAAAGACATCTGGCGTTTAAACCGACGGAAACGATTTAATTACCGGCTTCCGTTTTCATGTTGACTTTGATATCTCGAGCCGCAAAATTATCTAAAATAGGGCAGTTTATTAAATTGTTTCGGAAACTTTCCACGTTACGCGGCTCAAGAGGATTTAAACGAACGAATAAAAAATGGAAAAAAGGAGAGGAGGAAAAAAACGGAATTAAAAGGGAAGGAACGCAGCATCTCTAGCTAGCTCTTCCACGAGTGTTGCGAAATTTACGGAACCTCTTTTATCATTTGGTCTGTTTCTCAGCAAACTTTCGTCCTTTTCCCTTCCTCTTATTGATTGTAACGTACCACGTGAAAGAGGCGAACGTCTCGCCTAAAAAGGGAAGTTCTTATCGCGGCATTGTTGCTCTTTCGTTCTTGTTTCGTGAAAGACCAAACGTCCGCCTACCAAATTGAATTAGTTCTTTGCGTCTCGTGGATCTGACTGGTATGCCGCCAGGTCTGGTTGGACCTCGCCATCGCTTCTCGCCGTCTCCTTCGGTAATACAATTCCTTGCTTATGCTCCACGTGACCATCTATCTTGACACCCCATTCTATTCTCTTGCTCGCTGCTTCGCTCTCGTTTAACTAAATAAAAACCGCCCAGACTAGATTCCTTCCCTCGTATCTCTATACGGCATAAAATCTACCTGAATGTTCACGGTAATCAGGCTACCGATCCAAGCTACTTTATTCTGCTCGATTTTACCAACCGTGAACACGCGAGAAACATTTGAACGTTTCTTCTTCCTCTGTCCTTTCGTTTCTATCCGTTTCTACCTTGAAACGGATATTTCTTCAAAAATTTCAAACGTTAATAATACTCGACGGTATGAGACACGCGCTGCCTAACGCTGTTGCTATTATACCATTGGCAACGGAACTAATTCCAAGTGTCTCGTTACGCTGTGTGCTAATTGTGAATACAACACCGGTCGCTTCTAATTAGTCGATCTCCCTAAGAAACACCACTGACGACACATCGCGGAAACACATGTACAGAACACGCTAACGGAAAACATCTCGCACGGGGACTCTTTTACCGTGACTGTGGTAGTACACGTAGTAACTGGCAACACGGAACTCGTTAAAAACTCTGTCTGACAGCAAGCTTTTTCACCATTTCCACTATTAGCCTTTGTAAACACGGGGATACACGCGTAAAGCAATCGTCGCATCGATCAAATATGGCAAACCTCCGGTTGTTTCATCTTGTAGGAATAAATCGTTTCAGAAAATACGCGTACCCTTGTTTATAACGTTATATTCCCTTTTTAGTTGCGAAGAATATTATAAAATATTGAGAGATACGCAACGATCGTTCACATCGGCTATATTAATATCCTTATCTTTCGTACGAATTCGGTATTAACCGTGCAACAAATTGAATTAAATTAATAACCGTCGCTCGGATACGTAAAAATAACACACTAGATGAATTTCCGCGTCTCGGCATAAAGAGAAACGAGATTTTCACGTATTCCGGCCAATTTATCGTTATAGAAATTATCGTTTAAAGGAATATCGATAGCGTAAAAAAAAAAAGAAGAAAAAAAGGGTGAAAGGAAAACGTAAAATAATATAGATATTATAGAAAGCATTATAAGGAATTTATATCTTTGCCAGGAAAATGTACTATTCGAACGATTCATCGTGGAGGCGATGTAGAGGTAAAAGTCGGAACAAACTGAAAGCTACGAGCGCGACGCGGCGTATAGTTCGTTAACACAAGCGTACTCGTGTAATTTCACTTTAATCCCTCAAACTCTCAATCGCCGATGAATACTAAATACACTCAATTAAAACTCCTCCCGGGAACTTTCGAAATTGACTAAAAGTGACTCACCTTCAACGTCGTCGCTTGGCGTGTTTCCGGAATTAAAGAGGTCATCTGAAACAGAAGTTCATCAACATCAGCCCAGAATGCGGTTGCACATATCTACGTGTGCTTACACACAGTCGCGCGATTCACGCCCGACACAGATCAATTCAATCGCTATTTTCTCCGCCTCGTAATCTGTTTTATTAAATTACGTAACGGAGCGACACGCAAATAAATAAGAAGATTATACTACCGAACGATGCCTTTCCATCGATTAATCTTTCGAATAATCGAATTACTTGTCCATTTCAACGGATAAACCAAATCGAAGGATCTTGCCCGTTTACATCGTTACATTAGAAACACCGTGTCCTCTTTCTCTTTGCAAAATGAAAGAAAACACTGAAAGCAATAACAACCGTTTGCTAACGTTGAAACCTACTACACACCGAATATTCATGCTCGTACGACGTATCAATGGTAGCGTTACAATGATACTAACGTACACGGCTACATTATCTGTTTACTTGTACTTGAGCAACTCGATATTTCACCTATGAGGGGACATTTATTATGTAAATACTCGAACGGATTAGCGAAAGACTAATATGGCAAGTTTCCGCACATCGACACGGATCCTGAACAAACGTAAAGTTATCCGGAAGTATCGACCACGAAATCCTCTGGTTAATCTTCCACGGACAAGCATCGTGGTATTTGCTATTAATATTTGTAGACACGTAACAGCACTTTGCTCTCATCGATCATCCGTTCGGTGTGTTGGAAAATTTGGATATTTTCAACATTTACCCCGTGCAGTTTGAAATGTTGCTATCTATCGAAAGGTAACGACGATCGAACGATGCCGATCGACGATTCTATGGAGTTTCGTTAGTTTTTAACACGCGCGACCTATTGTATTTTATAACAACGCGCGTTTCACAAAATAGTAGATACGCGCATCGGCCCTATCCTTGTTACCTTTCACAACATCGATGGCTGACTTTTCACCAAACAGATTCATCCTTGCTTCAGTGATATTCTATTCCAAGATATCCTTTGTACACAGTTTGAAGTTGTGGCAAACTCGTAGCTGACCACGTCTTCGAAAGGGATTAAATTGAATTTCGCGATCAATAAACCGTTCGTGTAATGACCCAATTATGAAGTTATTGCTCGCCCAAGTGCACGAAAGAAAGTACCTCTTTCATAAATTTGTCCATAATCTTACATTCCATTGGCGCTAATCTTCTTCTTACGATCGACAGAAAACACGCCTATCATCTACAAACGTAAACGATTTCGAAGGGAAAAGAAAGAAAGTATTATTAACCTCACGCGATAACGCGACTAACTTATTCGAATAACGGCAAATATTTCAGCTACGAGCGTACAAAGCTGTAAACGAAACTCTACCAAACAATCGTTGAGGCGATCCATCTATCGGTTAGTTTCACAGTTGATTTCCACAGAGAAACGTAGTAGCGACTGAATTCTAACGTACGCTAGGAAATGAAACCAAAGCGATACACTAATATAAACTGAAACTAAGCTTGTTATAACGTTGATTTAAAGGCTGTCACACGGTTAACGACACAGCACGTGCAGCACGGTGTACAGTTTCTCATTGGGAACTTCTCAACGTCGATGTATTCTACATTTTTAAAATTTAGTTATACACCATATATCTATCTTACTGTCTTCTCTCTACTCTAACAGAAAATCTAATTACGTTGTGTTACGAACAAAGAAGATTTAATAACGTAGATTATTCTAACTACAATGTTATCTCGGAGATAAGGATAATTGCAACGTCGTTCTTTCGTAATATTTCCTTTTCTCCGAAATATGCTTACCAAAATAGAATATAGCTACAAATAATTAATAGCGTCATCGTTGATAGAAAAGAAGAAGAAGAAGTACTCGTTTATAGAAAAAAAAGGAGGAGGCTGATGTTATAATAAAAGAAGAGGAAGAAAAAAAAGAAAAGGAAAAGCCAGTTAGCTGGAAATTTATAAACTCGCAATAGACCGAGTAAAAACGCTTGCTATTCCCATTATTCGTGGAAAACATATAGTATATAAGAAAAGCGCAACGATTCCGAAGTTGAAAGTTATCGTCGTGAAACAAACCGTGGCAGAAGTTTCGCCGTTCGCTTCTTTGTACCTTTCTTCGATGGATTTCGACTTGTACTTGGACTTGGATTTCAACTTGGATTTCGACTTAGACCCGGACTTGGTGCTGGACATGGACTTGGACTTGGACTTGGTCTTCGAAATTTTAGTCGTGTACTTAACCTCGACAAAAGAACAATCCGTCTGGTTTCCACCTTCAAAGTACGTACACGATTAAACTTTGCCCGACGAATCGAATTTAACTTTCTGCACCGTTGCAGGTAACTACTTTTGTTACTCGCTAACAACTTCGTTACACGTTCAACGCCAAAGTGTGCTGGAATAGATGTGCTGAAAGTTTGCCTCAATGAAAAGACGAGTTAACTATCGATTCTATATATGCAACGATTCGAGAGACTCTCTGGCCGTAATTACCGCAAACTTATTTCATTCGAGTAAGTATTGGTAATGATGCGAGGTAGAACAACGCCAGGCGTTCCTCTCTTCCACGCTCTAGCTACTACAATACGTGCCATAGAAGATTGTCTAATATCGTGGAAACATAGAACGTTATCCTATTCGACCGTTAGACCGTTCGTCGTGCACACGATGAGTTTTGCATGTCAATTATTACGTAGATAACTTTCCGATTATCTGCCATAATTTGTTTGCTCTGCGGTTTATAGTTAGCATCGTTACTCGTTCAGCACGTGTCCGTATCGAGGTTTCAGGTGTTATTTTCGGTGACTTTAATCCGAAACAAAGAAAGGGAAAGAATGAGGGTTACGTCACGAGACGTAACCCCTAGTTATGTCTTTTTCTCATTAACACCGGCCATATACAACACCTCTTCACCTTCCTGACCTTTCGTTCCTCTTAGTCGCCATTGTTCCTTCTTTTGCCACTATTTATGTTTTCTTTTCATTAACGGGCAACAGCCGCAGTTTCGTTATTTCAACTCTGCTCTCCTTTCACGTACTTCATCCACTTTAACGATTCTCATTTTCTTTCACCCGTGAACGCTTTATCGTCCAAACGAAACAACCAAACAGATCAACCACTCGGTTTCGCGTACAGGATGCACGTATATATGGATTACAATTAAGTATTAATCCGAGGAATAGACTACTTTACTCGTCGACAAAATACGACGGTGTGATATTTTATGAAATTACAAGGCAATAGTTGACAAAAATTTACACAGAACAGATGCTTTTTATTTTGCCATATACGTACAGGCTAGAGGCTATAGTTTCCAAGTAACGCACGCTTTCGATTTTACGGCGGTCTCTTTTGATTCTTGAGATACGCGATTTTGTAAACATTACTTGTTTCGAAACTCGCAACGAAACTAAACGGCAATGCCGAAGTGTACCGACAGTGACGGAATATTAAGCAAACGAAGAAATTTTACATATTTTCGTAGTTACTTCGCAACTGTTCACTAGTCGGTATATTCTTGCATCGCTGTGTCCTGATTCTGATTTCGAATGGAAATTGTTTTGGTAGCTGTCTACGTTGCAAACAAACATCTCTGAAACATATGCTAAGGTCATAGAGACTAAACTTCTTTTGCCCAAAACATTACGTTTATAATATTTGAGAATCGCGTGTCTGAAGATTCAAAGCGCGTGTTACTCGCAAACATATCCTCTATGATACACGTGTTATATCGAAAACAAACTGATCCGTGCTGTGTAAATTTTTATCAACTCGTAACGATTAGAATAGTCAACAACCAATGGCGATACTGACAAATTGACGATATAATCGTTGGACTACAAATTACAAAAAAAAAAAGGAGAGACAACTGTATATATAGGCGAATACCTATAACCGATTTGTTTGTCAATTCCTATTTATTCTTTTCAGTATCCTCGTGAAATGCAAACAAAGAGCGGAATGACTACACAGAAGATTATATGCGTTGTATTGTAAAATGCAAACTTTTTTATATCCATCCATTGTTGCAGATAGAAAAGGCAATGTCTTTTTCGTCGTATCGAAACGCGAATCGGTATCTTCGATTTGGTTTCGTTTCCAGGCCGAGAATCGCAAGAAGAATATACCGGACATCAGATGTATCGTGATCTCTCGTGCTAATAATGGTAATTTCTTACCGTAATTCATCTTTGCAGCAAGGTTGAGCGTGCACTCGCGTCGAGTAGAATAATCGTAGGGACGCGGTTCGTTCGGACACCACGGCACCGACGGCCCACAAACGCATTTTCCTGTTGCAACCGTATTTCCGTTCTGTCCGGCGGTCCCCTCAGATACCAAGTTGCAACCAGGTTCGGACATTCTTGGTCCGTGCGGGCAGTGCCTCCTCCATCTGCCTGGGATCTCTGGAAAAAAGGGCCAACCACAAAAAACAAGTTACAACGACTTGCGATATTTCTCTTCTCGTTGAAGTTTTACGCTGTTTGCAGTTTACGAAAAGAGGATGAGAAGAGGGTAGGAAGAGGAAAAAAATGGAACGCCAACTAGAAATGGGCGTAAGTAAACAACGCGATCACGTATACACATGTGTCGTTGCCGCAGCTTTATTTGCAACTTGCCTTGTTTTATTTACCTTTCCCCCTTTATTTATTTTTTTTTTTTTTTTCGCGAGCTGGCTATGAATAATTGTAAACGGGACATCGAGATAGATCCGAAATGGAAATCGAAACTGCCAGACCGTTTGTAACTACCGCAACGTAACAATTTTTATTTCGTCCTCTGCCTTCGACCTTATTCGATTATACGTATCGCGACAAATATAAATATTTAATCGTACGGTAATAAAATGAAAAAAAGCACGTTGAAAGCGTTAATACACCGTACGTATCTGCGTTTAGTAGAACGTGCCAACGAAACAGACACAAAAATTCCACGGGATCTTATTTAGTGCGGAGGTGGGCAGGTTGTCGTTGATTGTGATTCGTTTCGACATTAACGATCGAAGAAAGAATAATCTATATTTACGACGATTAGAGAGGACGTGAGGTCGTTGGGGATGCGAAGCGAGTTCTCGTGGGGGACAAGAGGACGCGAGAAAGTCCATGCAATTACGCGGTTGCTAACATCGGTAAACGGGACAGGTACAATGTATGTCAAATCGGACTAAGGCTGCTATCGTACCCGGGAGAATATAACGCGGTTTCCTAACGATACTCGCTACGTGCTCCAACGACAAATTCGGATTCAATTACAAGCGGCGTGCAAAACCGGATTGCGAATCCACCGAGAATCAGGCGAACGGTTTAGAACCTATTGGAATATCGTATACACGTGCACGGAAACGATTCTCTTCGAGACAGTTGCTTTCGCTTTTATAGAGTCTTAAGCGCGAAGAAGCAATAAGAAGAACGAAATTACTCGTCGCTATAAGCAAGTTGGGAGCAGATATAGCAAAGCCAGGCTTATTCGATCGATAAGTTTAATAATCCACGGTCGAGCGTCCCGGAAATCGAATTTACCGATTGGTTTACCGATCGACGTTCCACGCTGAAGCAAATTGTAAACGCGAATTCATTTCGGGCTAATGGCTTGAATGTGCTTCCGGCTAATTGGCCGTGGTTCGCCGAGTACACACCAAGAGAGCGAACGCACTCTACCGAATTGCCACCGCTGCCGCCGTCGCGCCGCGCCGCTCCGCCGCCGCCGCAACCGCGTTCCACGTCCTTAGATCAAGACAGAGCGAAATTTTCGGACAATGCGATCGTCGGAAACGCGGCAGTTAGACGAGTTCATCACCAACTGGCAAAGATGTTCCATTTCTGATAACGAGGTTGTCTTCAAAGTAAATCTAGAACGCAGGCTTGTAAATTAGAACGTGCTGGTTCTAACGATACGCGCAACTACGAATACGTGGACGATTTTGATCCGAACGATGCGACGATGGCGGCGTATGAGTGATATTTGGCAATTTCCGATGGATTTCTTGCTTTTTATTTCAGCGAAAACCGGTGGTACGAGCGCGTACATCGCGCGAACGTAGAAATCGTATTTTACGCGCGACATTCGGCCAACTATATTAAATTTGTGATTTTACGTTCCGAAAGGTAAAGGATTGAGAAATATTCGCACGGCCCATGCCAGCGGAACGAAAATGCGCGTAAAAATATTGTAAAAGTTTATTGCTTCGGCGCAAACAGAACAAAGAGATTATCTCTGATCAAGTTTTGTTACGACCGGCCAGTATTGCGCGCGCGGCGAAAAATCAATAGTTAAATATTTTGCGTTCGCGGAAGCTGATTTTCCTGCAGCGGACGAGTGAAAAAAAAATTCACCGCACGTCGCGGCCTGTGCGAAACGTCAGCGCGGGACAACGACAACCTATATGTACGTCCCTGGCTACGAAGCAAATACTGTTACAAAAAATAATGGCTCCGTCAGAAGCTAATTGTAAGTAAATTATACGCGCGAAACGAGAGACGACTTAATCAGTGCGCGCGCGTTTACCAGAAGTCACGGCGCAGAATCATCCGTTGACGGAAAATGCAAAATTACCGGCACTAGTCGGCGACTTTTTTTCAATCCCATTCGCGCGCATAGGGCAAAAACCGCGAAATCAGAATGCACCGTCCGGCTTGACAGCTATCCGTTTTCCGATCCGACGTGCGCGTCCGTAACAATTAAACGAACCGGAAACTAAAACTATGCGTTCTCATTACCTGTCACGCGAACGATGATCGATGATCTACAACAATTACGAGCTACGTTCGTTATTGTTCGCTTCGAGCAAAACTCCTAATCGGACGGATTTATCCTATAACTTTCTTCTATAACTTCTCTGCAGAGTAAATTATTCATAGGAAAAATAGCGAAATAAACGCGGCGCGTGCAAGCGTCTTTGATTCGAAGAATCGAGCAGCGCTGTACGATGCCCGATGTACGGTAAGACACCCTGGAAAATTCCATTTTCCTATCTGTTAGTTCGCGTTACCGCGATTACGTTTGTTTAATTAAATTTCCAGTTTGCGGAAGTATAACTTTGGGAATGGAACGGGGAAATATCGGGAGAACGAAAAGGCCGCGTCGTTGTTTGCAGGAACGTGCGTGTTTGCGAATCGAGTTCGAGTGGACTTTTCCGTAATTTTATGAAAAATCACGCGCGAAATTCGTTAGCGAGGGATAAATTACGCGTATTTGTTGCACGGCGGAACGATAAAAACAGGTCGGTTCCTTGGGTAACCACCGGATATTATTCCATACACGCAGAAAATTTTCCGTCGAGATCATAAATTTTCCACAACCACTGTCTACTTACGAAGTAGACGTTCCGTTTCCAAGTCCTTATTTTTCCAGTCACAAAGAACAGCTATCGGAAAGAAGCGAGCTTGTTTTTACAGCATACGTAACGCACGGTAGTGCAGAAAATTATAGCAAATTCAATGAAACATCTCGACGTTGGCGAAAAGGATAACGCTACGAACGTTACGAGTTTCGTTGACGCGTATACATACGTATCGACCATAAATCGAGCAAATTTTTACAATTCGCAGAAAGTAGGTTGAAAACTGGCGCTGTATTACCACAGAACTCGAGATAACGCGTTTGAAAAAAGCAGAGATTCCCTTGAGCCGTTCACCGTTTAAAGTTTTAACGATGAGATGGATTGTTTTTGATCGCGTGATCGGACAGGCGTCAAGACACGCGACTTGTATCGAAACCTGGATAGAATAGAATGCGATCACAAGCGCGATACGTTCGACGATAGAGACATCCACACACAACACGGCAAAAATTGCAGTTGCGTGTTTGCTTTCTCTCGATCAGTATCCTATCAGATATAAAATCGCAAAATCCATGCGATGCATTCAGGTCATCCCGTGCATCCATCGATGTTATAACATCGTGTATCTCTCGCTTCGGATCTGCTGTCTCCTACCGATTCACGTAATGTCACGAATTGCACATCACTCAGTCTGATATCCTGCAGCGCACGCGAGCGCACCGGCGCATTCGTAGTCGCTCGCACACCGACGCTACGCGGCTGCCAATGTAATCGCACACAGCTCGGTGAAGTCCCAGCGGCTTACGCGAAATAAAGCAAGTAATCGATTGCAGTCGTATACAGACCGACAGACTGCCTATAGACCTCGCAACTCAGCGTACACAACGAATCCTTCGCTCAACTTATTTACTCTATCCTTCTTAAAGTAAGTGCGTACTCGCTCCATCTATCGCACAGGCGAAAGTCGCGATATACCTGCCACAATATCTCCTTTGTCGGTTTCTGTATCGACTATTTATGTTCACGTGATTACGCGTATTCTTCCCCACTCCCCCCTCCCCCTTTTCATTAAACAACATCTGCGTTTGCAAATTTAGTTACTTTCTATCTATGACGTCGCTCGCCGATACGCACCGATCGAAAACCTGCGAATCTTAATCGACGCGATTCCATCCGATTTTCCATTTTTTCTCTTCCCCTTTCGGAGATAGCTAGCGCGCGCTTTCAACCAGAGTGTACATAGTACGCGTATGTATCTGGTTAAAGACACCTACGCTTTTTCGGTTGTACATCGTCAGAGCGCAGCAACGGTAATGGAAGATGCGCAATGAAAGCGTTCCGACAGTTGCGTTAAATATTTCTTTGATCATAAATGGAAAAGTACGTTCGATCGAACAACACGTACCGAATAGCAGAGATGATCTACAGACTTTTGAGCGCGTGTGTTCGTTCTCGTGCGAAATTCATTTGGCGAACGAGGAGTTGCATAGAAATGCCAGCCAGTAGCGCGTACGCTTGCCAGCCATTCTCAAGATTTGTTGCTCGACATTGAGAAACTGGGCTTCCTACGTTGCCTCGCCGTACGTACACCGATACGTAGGCCACAGAGTTACTCGCGATGCTTTTTCTTCGTCGAAATCGCAATCCGATCACGTACATTTATTAATCTCGGTTCCGTTTACTTTCCTTCTTGGCTATACTTTGCGATCGTCCCGTTAGCGATACGACTTCTTTACTCGGACGTAAAGACCGCGAAACCGAAGGGGAAATCAGCCGATGACTTACCAAGTTTCCAGCGTTCGAACGTTCCAACTTTGAAAAGTACCGAAGCGATTCGATAGAACTCGCTGGCAAAATAAATATTCTTTCCCTTCCCACGGTTCCACGTTCTTCCACGCTTATAAAACGCGCTCTTTCTTCGAACGTTACTTTAGAAGCATCTAACTTTCACCATATTTCGTTTTAATTTCGATCGACGTTAACGCCACGATTCTGGGAACGTTGGATCGCGAATTCAAACGATTTCGATTTTATCTCGAATCCCGAAAGGTGACGCGCGAATGGCGAAGAAAGGGAATCTATAGACACTTGGAACACCGCAACGTCTTAGAGCGTATTGGATGCTAGATTTCTGCCACGCCATGATAAAATATCACGCGTTCGTGATTCGTGGGTCGCACGAATCGCGCGATACGTGCGAATTAAAATGCGAATCGACACGAATAGAAACCTACGCCCCGCGATTCTCGCGAGCAATTCGAGTCGTTCTTTAACCGTGTAAATTGGAAGCGGCGTGTATTTCGGGCACATTTGTCGCACGGCTAGCAATTTTCCACCTACCAAACTAGTTGAAAAAAAATACGAGAACCGAAACATGAAACCCGTTCTAAAATCAAAATATCCTCATTCGCGTGCAAGCAGAATTTCCACTCACGCGATTCACGTATTTTTTTCGCGTGTCTGCATTACTCCGCCGATGTACATACGATACATTGTATACGTACACATAGGTTGATACATACGTGTATACCTGTGTGCGTACCTGCATGTGCACATATACAGCGAGCAACAAAACTACTCGTACAACTCTTCGAAACAGAATAACTTTTTTTTTAAAATAGCACCAAACGACTTGAGCCTCTTTTCGAGAAGTTAAGAGGATTGGTTCGCTAGATGAAGAAATATGTAGGGTAAAAAGTTTTTTGAAAAAAAATCGCAATCCGTCGGACTAGCGCGCGCAAAAAAAAATGTAACTGTCGCTTTTAACGACTTTTAATCTGGGCTTGTAATGAAAATTTGAGCTACACGTTTGGAAGATGTACACCAGCTATATACATGTTGAAAATTTCATCGAAATCGGTTAACATCGTTGTAAGCGACAAACGATTAAAAACGGTGAAAACTGCAATTTTTCGCGACTTTCGTTCCAAAATCTGATCATTTTTACATCTTTCGACGCCTGCCGCTTGTTCCCGCATTAATCGATTTGCATACAATTTTCTTTCCGCATATATACAGGGTGTGACAGAACATGTGTCAAACATTTCCAGAGCTGATTGTGCACTTAAAAGCAATGGAAACAGTTCATACAAATATACGCATGTCCTATCCGTCTTCGTTTATGAGATATAACGAATTTTCTGTTACGATTCTTTTGTCGTTTAATTAGCTACACAGAGGACGTTCGAAACGACCACCTTGCGTTTCAAAGTAAACCCGTAGACGTCTTGTTATCTTACACTGTTCCGGTTACACGATCCGGTTACACTATGGCCGGTTCCTGGTGTTTTCAAAATTCGTTCGGAAGCTCGTTCTATTCCAAACCTTGGTATTTCGACATTTCCAATAGGCGTCACGAAATTATATATACATCATAAACGAAGATAGATAGGTCGTACGTTTATGTGAACCTTTTTCATCGTTTTTAAGTGTACGATCAGCTCTCGCAGTGGGTTCCGCGTGTTCTCTTACATCCTGCATACCTGACGTACCTCTTCGAAACGCGTTGTTTCAATTTTCATTAGGAACCCGGGTGAAAAGTTCGCAAAAAATCGACCTTTGCTATTTTCTTTGCTATTCCAAACAATTACGATTTTCTTAATAAATGTTTTACACATCATCCAAAGAACTAATCGCTCCAACTTCTTAAAAAAAAAAAAAAAAAAGAAAAAAACTGTAAAAAAGTTATTCCGTTCTAAAAAGTCCCTCGCTGTGTAAATACATATGTAAAGGTAATATATAACATAGGTGTACATATAATATAACGTATAACCGCGCCAGGCAAACTCGTGCGGACCGATATGACGCGATGTAAACTACTGTTTATACCAGAGGCTATTACGGACGGTGATATTCCACGCGTGGCATGCATACAGCCGCAATCTATATGCACCTGAACGGAAGAACATCTGTCGTTGGAAATGGACTATTCTTCGTTTATTTGATTCGAAACGAGGTTTCCCGGTATGGACGTTGAGTCGCCTCGATGGCCGACTCGAAGCCTGCCATCGACCACAGACCGACTATTACTCGCGACCCTTGCGATTTTATTGCGGCCTTACCAGGCAATCGAATATCCAACATCGATATGTGAACCGTCGCGATTTCGTTTCAATGTTGTTGATCGGTTCGCCATCTTTTTCTTCAGGGCAATTAAACGGAATCAGGCTCGATACTGGTATTCTGTAAGCGCCCTTAATATCGATCCATCGCGGTATTATTACGATATTCGAGAGACGCGGCCGGGCCTGTTAGAAATTCTACATTTTATTGCTAAATTAGCCAGCGAGGGAAAAATATAACTTTACGTTCGTGTAATATTCTCTGTCATAAAAGCAAGCTTAATATGCGCGTTCCTCTTTTTTTTAGCATACCGGACTCGACTTCGTAATTACACTGTACTCGGTGACAAAATGTTAAGGGTAGGTTTAAAAGCGAATACGCGCGCTCGGTACATTACTCTTTTCGACAAAGCAACGTTTTCGACGTAGTAGCGCGCGTAGACGTGAACTCTTTTTCTAGAAAAAGTTGGCGCGTTCGTTAAAAAGGAAAAATGGTTTCTCATTGTCCGTCGTTGCTGGTAAATCGGGCGCGAAGCAAAGCGCGTAAAAGCGATCAAACATCGAAATTGCGAGCAAGCTCTTTCACGCAGTGTTGTACCGCGCGCCGCGCCCAATCTTTTTACCATCTGTCGTCGACAGCAACGACGTTTTATCAGACTGTGTCGTTTCAAATATTTATAATACGCGTTCGCGAGGATAGAGAAGTTATTGCGTGTGCACAGACCACGGTGAAACGCTGTAGGAATCGCGCGAACTGTCGCGTCGCCAAGAGTAAATGGAGTTTAGCGCGTTTCATCGTCTCGTTTATGAATATTTGAAGGAAACACGGTGCGCGACGGCACCGCGTTGTAAACTTGCTCGTACTATTTCAACTGCTACGGTACAATGTATCTCGCAGAATGACTACTGTATGGTGGAAAGGCAGTCATCCGAAGGTTTACGTAATGCCACAGTACGAACTCACGGTTGAAGTAAAAAATACTCGAGAATGACGAGCCGTGGCAGGGGAGTTAAACGAATTCATCTTTAAAAACCCGCCGCTACCTTCGGCCCGGTCGTCGTCGCGCTTCGACGCCATTTCCATCGTTCCAAAATGCATGGTGTTCTCGCGCTAAGGATTTTCTTCTGAAAAGCGAATCATCTCCGTTACGCTACTGCATAAGACATAGAGCCTGAAGCGTGTACTCGTGACGCATGTATGCATCCCCTCGACAACGAACGAGGACGAGCAGCTTTTTTTCTACGCCAGCGTTCATTGAACTTCGTGAACCGATGCAAAAACGACCAGCGATTATAGATTTTTCGCGATAAACGAAAGAAAGAGAAGAAGCATTCGCATTTCCAGGCTATGATTCGTATTTTAGGCCGAATATTTCGCGCATCTTACTCGACCGATTGTTTCCATTCGTTCCGCAGATTTTCCAAAGCCGAAGCTTCACCGTTTTTGGCTAACCGTTATTCCTCTATCGTCTCGCTACGAACACGAATATATTCGCAGAAAACTTTGTCGAAGGAAACCAAACAAGGATCAACGGACTTATCAATCAGTTTTCTCTTTGCCTCCATGTTGCCATCGAACATTTCATGAAAATTGTTTTATGCAACGACGTTCCTCAATTATCTAGGGTGGTTTTAGTTGAAATCCTCGACGAAAGTATTTCGTAATGCAGTTCCATTACGTAGATAATGCAATGTTCCGGTACCAACAGATACTACGTCAGGTAAAATTCGATAAGAACGCTCGCAAATTCTCGCGATTTCTTTCTCACAGCAGTTTTGCGCTGCATTGGTTGAACGGCGCAACGATATTACACGTACACGTAGAATAACTGGTGGAAAGTCAGATTCGTCGTCGTAATTTCGGCATACCGTGATTAAAAACAGATCTCTATGAGATCTCGGCGATGATTATTAAATTATATAGAATTTCCTCGCGGTCTAGCGACTATCAGTTTCATCGAAACTTTTCTGCGAAATTAGTCACGGTCCGTGGCAAAGAACTTTACCGAATATATACCACGATACCGTTTGCCAAACTTCCTTTGGTTTCCATCGACTCAGGCATGCAACTCCTATGAAAGAGCCGCTCCACGTTCTTTTAAGTAGTAACCCATATTCACGCCGAGTAAACACGGTGGTTTTGGTTTTAATAGGACTCTCGTTACGAAAGAATCTTGAAAGAATAAATATGTAAATATAGTTGGAGCAGTGGCGCTTAAAAATTCGCGAAATTTAACCGAGTCTCATAAGTATATATATATAATTGATATCTTCTCTCAATCTAGTAATTGAGAACTTCTCGTATCGTTCCCTGTTCTAATCAACAATTATTGATTCGTTGTCCTTAATGAATTTTAAAAATTCATTAAATTGGCGTCCATGTATTTTTATGTATATTACGTATTTAACGCGTTTACTCTAAATGCGTTATTTTTCCCCGTAAATAAATAAATACACGAATAAATGAATAGATAAAGAAATAATTGAAACTTTCGGTCGAATAGGCTGGTACCATGGACCGAGCAGACAACAGCTTGGAAACTTACAACGGTGAAGGGGACGGTACAGGACATGAAATTCGTTTAAAAACTCAACCCTCCCTGTAGCGTTTGTTAAGCGCTCGCGCAATTATGTTTCGTACAGCAGAGCTTTGAAGTGTTGTGATTAATTTATCGCATAAACGTTGTTCATGGCTGACCGAGGATCTCGCCTTACTCGTAAGAGGGTACGACGTGCTCGTGCTGGTTAATCGAGCTCGATATCACTTTGCGACCATGCAAACGATGCGTACACGCTGTTTATATATGTATGCGTATACACGTACGCACATACATGGCTATACGATACGTGGCTCGTGCAGATAATGTTACGGTCAATATTTCACCACAAAACTTACTCGAGCCTGCATAATCTAATTTTTAATCCATAATCGTATAAAATGAAGAAAACGAACTATTTAACGTCGTTTACTTAAGCATCGCGCTGTACGATTGTACAGAGCCGATGTGCCCTGTCTTCTCTCTTTCCAAAGATATACGAGTATCGTAGATCGTAGAACAAGATCCGTATAACGTGTCTATATGCTATAGGTGTGCGAGTGTCCTTGCCTCGAGTTATCGTACGAAGGCAAATTCACGGATTTCTCCGATTCGAATTTTTACCTATACGTATATCTATATAAAATCTATGGAAGTGGAATGTTAGCACGCTGAAAAAAATGGGCCATTGCAACAAGCAATTACATAAAGGCTAGGTAAGTGGATGCAGCAGAGCCTGCATTTACAGGGAAATAATAACTGGCCGAAGCAGGAAAAGCATCTGTCCGCTTCTATCTTCTTAATAAAATGGAAAAGAACGTCAAGCTTCCCTTTGCGTTTGTCTGAATAACAGCAACGGCACACGGCACGTCTAGCCGACGAGTCCGACAGACTCGATATCATCTAAACGAAATGCAATGTACAAAGGGATTAAAAATGCTTTCAACGTCAAGGACGTCGTTGAATGCTGCCGACAATATGACGATTTTAGAAAACATAAATCTACGTATACGACGTTCGTACGTGACACATTCTCATCGCAACGGTCAGAAGCGGATGAGTTCGGTAATGCATGAGACGCGTGCTTGATATCGTTGGTAGAAACGAGCAACAAATTGAATCTTCCTCTCGAATTCTCCTACAGGTTTTCCTGTGTAACGTGTGGCAAAAAGGAACGTAATATTTGTCGCGAGTACTGGCTAATTCAGATGAATTTACATGTCCGCTACGTCGACCGAAAACCGATAATGTCTGTGGTTAACGAATTCAGATACAGTTTTACCACCAACCTCCAGCCAACCTCGAAAAGGCAATAACGTCATTATGAGCAACGGCGAGGAAATGGCCCGTAAATGCTCAGATATCTTCTACCGTCTTTCCCATTCTTTCCCTTCTTTTTCCTCAACCACGCCGAGATCGTCGAGACAGACTTGTTCTCGTTTCAATGGACTACAACGCGTCCTACCGCGAGATAATGATCGCCTTCCCTTTTACGCTTCGTCGTTTGTTCAGCAACCCCAATTCTATCCGCGCTCGTCCTTTCCTTCGTCCGATATTTCGGATAACTTACGCTTATCGATGGATCTTTATCCGTTTAAACATTACGTTTTACGACGTACGCGTACTCTCGAATCCCAGACGCGAATAAAACTACAACTGGCAATCTTACCACAGAGTTATCGCATCGATGAATTATACAATATCCAAGATACCGCGAACTTGCTCGAATCGCGTGTTCTCTCCATTTTCATTTTATTTCGTCGAAACGATCGATCGTTCATTCGCAAGAACATCGCGATTCGCTAAATAAACGTACAGGCAAAAACAATGGAGAGAAAAATATCGTTCGAACGTAGAAAGTGTCCGAGAATGCGATAAATTCGACCTATGAGATTGGTTTCGGTGCGGGTGCAATAATAATCTGAGGTGTCGCGTGAAATGCTCTCGCAGATCGCTAAAGTAAATCACGCTGGTTAATTGAGTTGCGCGTTATACAAATCGATGTAACGTACATTGGGTTCTATCTAACTTGGCTATCGGTAGGCACGTTGGATGGCACCAAGCGGATAAAATATGCGCAACTGCACACGTTCCATAATGTCGAACGAAATTTTTCCCTGGAAACGATGAAATAAATATACGCGATGTAATTAATTATTCTCATCCACGTTAAATAACGTTCCACGAACGGAAAAGTTTCAAACGTGTAAAAATTTCACCGTTTTCTCCTCTTCGCGGTTTTATCTCCGTGCTTATTTTTCCTCTTTCGTATATCTCCATTCGTGTTCCATGCGATCGGTTTCGTTAGTACGGATTACATATTCACAGAGTTCGTGTTCGTTCTATTGTCCCTATTTAAAATTACGAAACGATAGCGAAAGGATTTTACCGAGGAAGCTTACGAACCGCGAAACCTAAGTTGGAGTTTTACGATGCGTGCGTGCTTGTGCCAGCGGTTTTTAAATGAAAGCACGGTAATGTAAATATAAAGGACCTAAACTAATTTGTTCGTCTCCTTCCATACCTCTCGTCACGACCTCTTACGTTCGAGCAACGATATTCCATGAATACTGAGTACCTGAGCTTCCACGTCAAGTACCAGAGCATATGCATCGACTTAAATTCACGGAGGCATGCATATTCGCGACCAAAGTGTACGCGCAGCTCTTTTCTTAAACGGTTCCCAACGAGACTTTCGGACCTTGCGATAGATTGAATGGTCGTGAAAATTGATTTATAACTTTCCCAAAGGCTGCAGCGAATCAAAAGGTTAATAGATTTATATAAATTATATGGTCTGATAGGATTATCTGTTTACGAGGAAAGTAAAACCTAAACCGAATAGAAGTACGGAACGAGATAGGAGAGAACGTGGCGTTTAACGGGTAATACGCAGGTAAAAATAGAGGAGGAAGTAGCGGCAAAAGAACAGGTAAGAGTATTCCATGTCAAAGAACGAAAATCAAATTCTTTCAAACTGCATTTTCTCGGATTAACGTCGCCGACCAGCTACGTTTCATATACATCTATAAAAGGCAAGATAGTCTTGATTCCCAACGCGAGGAAATTGAGTCAAAGTAACTCAATTACCTGCCACTTTAAGATAATAACGAGAGGATGGTACGAGTAATTAGTATCGAAGCGTTCATGAGCTGTTGGATCTCGAATCTGAAGAGCGTTCGATCGAAAGGAAAGAGATTTCGAGTACAATCGCTCCTTTATTTTCTTTCGCCATTAACAAGAGGAACAACTCTTTCAATTATGACGGCGATTCGGAATCGAAAAGCGCTGATTTTACTTACAAACGGAGAAGACAAATCGTTCTGCGAAAACAACGATTTTCAAGGCACTGCTGGATTAGGATACGCAAACTTAATGACTGCAAATAAGGAATCACTGATATTTACTTCGTTATTAGCTGTCCAAACTCTTTTAAGCGCGCTACTCCGACGACTGTTCGTGGTTCCATTTAATCTTTCTCTCCTTTCTCCCTTACCTTTCCTTTCGCTACCTTATTCCACTTTACCTTATTCTTTTGTATTATCGAATGGCATTACCAAAATTATTATCATTATTTCGTCCTTACACTTTGTTTCTATTATTATGATATCTCGCGCGTTTATTCTGCTTCTCGTTTAATCTTGCTCGTGTAATATTGTTTCCCTCGCGTGACTGCTACTCGTAAACGTTCGGATCAAAGGGTCCGTCCCGCGCTCCATCTAAGTAAATAAATTGAACGATAATTATGATATCGAGATGTTAACGCGATCCAAGCGATCGTACACGAGTTTCTGCTATCGTGGTACCTGCCAGTTTACAAGGTTACCGATCACGTTCTACTCTTAGAAGCAACTCGAGTCACTGTCACGCGTAATCGACTCGATGCCATTTACAAACGTACATAGCAGCCAGGTTGGGTATAAACACGACGATTACAATGTTCGGAAGTATCCACGATGAGGCACGGCTACCAAAACAGGTAGCTCGCTATCCTTCCAACTTATGTGAGACTTCAAAATTACGATCACGACCCTAACGCATATATCTCGCGACGATACCGGATAACTTTAAACATTCGAATCTTTTACTTCGTAAGATTTTTCAAACAACGCGGTCCTAGTCTCTCTCTTTGTACCAAATCCAACATTTTTGTTCTTTTCTCTTTTATTTTCTTTTTTTCAAAGTTTCCTCTATTATCTTCTTCTGCTAACCTCGCTAGAGACACGAGACAAAGTAATAACGACGCAGAGTAGCAGCGGAAAAATTGTTCAATTAAATTCGCGGCTGGAGCTGTCTCGTTCGTATCTACCCGGGTCCACAGTCATGGTTCGAGTTGCTCAAAGTCGAAAGTTAAGAAGTTTCAACGAAGGGAGCGTAGGTCGAAGCTAAGAGGAGAAATAAAAGGTAAAGTCAAAAGAAGAGGAGACTAGAGTTGGCAGAGTTCCATGGAAACGAGATAAAGCTCTTGTATCGTTTGTAGGTGTGCACAACTGTTAATTGGCAAACAGCTGAAATACGAAAGACCACGAAACATCGTCGGAAAAGGTGCGCCGCGACGGAACGCGAGTAGAGAATGTCGAGCGGGGCACGGCTTGTAAATGCTCGTTCGAAATCAATTCTTATTATCGCTCGCCATCCTCCAACCCTCGAGGTAACCTACTCGTCGGAAACGAGAACTTACGAGAAGCGTTTATAGAACTTAGAAAAGAGTCGCTTCTTCGAAAGCTCGAGACGAATCGATCGATATCGATTGACTTCGTAAGATGTATCCTAAGCTACGCTTCTGCTTTACTTCCCTCGAAAGGCCGCTTAAAACGATATAGAAATTCGGCCGGATTCGAAAACTTGACGACCGTAGTTGATGCATAACGACTGGACTTTTAACGGGATATGCGCTTAATAAACGGTTCTGTAACTACTTCTATTAATAAAAGTTGCCAAATGTTTTTCAACTGTCGCGAACGTTTACACCGTGATAATGTTTACGACGCAATTTGTATTCTAAATCGTGTCCCGTGATATTACGAGCAAATAAATTTATATTACATTCGCATTTACAACCGCGCGAATATGGAAATAATATGTTTGTAAAATTTCCCAAGCATTGTTACCCGTCCCTGGCACAATACTATTATTACCTCCCCATGTCGATAATCACGACCGCAAAAGGTTGTCCTCGTTAACGTCATTTCAACACGATTAGCAAACGAGTGGCTCTTCTTTTTCTCGATTGCTCGCCACATATCTATCGTAATTGTTATATCCACGTAACCGATGAATTCCGATCGTTTCTAATTAATCGATTTACTTTGGACAGCATCGCACGAACCGATAACAGATACGTACGTATTCAAAGGAAGAACGTAACTGTATTGACGCGGGATAAAAACTGCCGTATACGTTACTTTTCGTGCCTTCGTCAGATGCAAATGTCATTACGTTAATGTCCTCGGTGAAACGATCGTTTTACCAAAGTTTACCATCGACCGTGCTAGATTATCCATTGCTATCTATATACTGTATACATGTACATGTCGCTGTAGAATTCAGTACTTAGAAACGTATTCTCCACGAGGTATGTGTCGTGAGAAAAATGGCCCGTGATGCTGTGTGAGTTTTCATCGAATTTGACGCGGCAGAGGATAAGAAAAAGCAGAGACGAAAGAACTGTGCGTTATGATAAAAATCGATCGGTACAAGTTTCAGGAACCGGCACACGAGTTATTAATCATCGTGATTCTAAAGATCGATTCCTAAAGAGATTTAAATCGCTTCATAAATCTACGCACCATTATTCTTGCTTCGCTATCGGACCGGCATCGATTCCACGCGTAAAGGTAATAGATTCCACGTACTTTGATAAATCTGAGAATAAAATCGGGATACCACTCACTTGTACAGACTCCCTCGTCCACCTCTCGAGTGTTGGGCAGCAAATTTTTGATGACACATTGTAAGCCGTCAGCACAACTTCCGGAAAATCCAAACAGGCCACCGCACGGTTCTCCCTCGACACGAGCGCACACTTTGCAGCATCTGAAAATCATTACAGGGTATTCACTCGTACACGAAGAAGCTCGCAACAACTGCTTTGTTTATCTGCACGGCGCGTGAACAATAACGTGATAGAAATGACGAGAAACGACTTGGCGAATTTATAAAAGCGTACTAAAATAAATCGATTCTGTATGGGGGTAAGTATCGTATTGTTCGTTTCTTGGAAAACAAATTCAGACGTAATATAGCCACGATAAGTAAACGAGCTTCGACTTGTTTTATATCGACGGTCCAAAGATAACGCTTACGTTTTATGAAAATCAAGAATGCTGGGCTTCAGAGGGGAAAGAAATACGAAGCGAGGGTGAAAGAAATGGGAAAAGGGAGGGAAAAAATAATGGGAAAGAACCGGTTGCGCCTTGTACAGAAAATTTCCGAGTACGAGGAGCAATTTTATTACTTGGTCTCATTGTTGGATCGAGGGCAATCAATTCTTTTATATTGCGTTCTCTCCATCCTCTCCACGAAACAATTTTCCTTGCCGTCACGCGTTTTATAACCAGTATAATACAACACAAGATTCGTCTACATCCGGTTTACCTCGCAATGAAGTATTTACTACTTTGACACAAAAACTTGATGAAAAATACTTTCCGCTCGCAATCTCTACTGTCGTTTCCGTATAATTTCGGAAAGTCCGAATGATTTTTCTGTACCGAGCCACGACATATTTTAATATCGTAAACGAACGAATAAAAGGAATGAGTACAAGGGAAGAGAAATTTGCCATGCAGATAGTTATCAACGTGTACGTTTAACAAGATGATTCAACGTGGAAACGATAACTCGCGTGTTCGTTAGGATAACACGCAGGTATAATTGTATCGTGGAACGAGCTTTTTCAAATCGAAGCTCACGAATGCCATAGAAACATGCACAACGGTACATCGTACGGTAACGTGCAAAGCTTAGAGCGCGTTTCCCCGATTTCGCAAATGCCGTTGCACGAGCTACGATTAAAGGTCGGATTATATTATCCGCGCAAACACAAGATGGATGTATCGATTCAGCACCGATCAGACAAATATTCTTTAACGTATTTCAGTACAGACATTTATACGTATCGTATAATATCGGCACGGACGATATCGGTCCGGCCGTCCGGCATTCTCGCGTAATATATCGGATCGCTTGGGAAGTTCGTTCCGAGTTTTAAGCATTTTGGTCGACGTAAAGAATCACGTGGGAAAGTTCTTCGCCGAAAAACCTGAGAGCTTCTGGAAGGATGGAATATTCGAGTTGAGATGGAAAATGGAGAAAGCTTGTGGAACAAAATGCCACTTATATAATTCAATAAATGTATATCGAATCGAGTGTAAATCGGAGCGAACTTTCCGAGCGACCCGATACTTTGTCGGATACGGAACACGTCCGCGTTTGCCGAAACCTGTCGATGCTGACAGTGTGCGTCGTATGTTCGAACGTAACAGCAACAGCAACAGGCGCTAATGATGGATTCTGAAAAGCTTATTGAACTTGTCGGAGATTATACCTTTTTTTACGCGATCAACAAGATAAAAATGGTAGCGATAATGAGAGAAAAGAAGCAGCATGGGTTAAAATTGGAAGGAAACTAGGAGAATCCGGTAAATGTAATACGTACTTATATAATACATATGTACATACTTCAATGAAAAAACACTTTTGCTTGGTATTATTGGGTTGGCAACTAAGTGATTGCGGACTTTGTCAATACCACCTAATGACAAAGTCCGCAATCACTTAGTTACCAACCCAATATATGCCTTTACGAATCGCTTTGTGTTGACCGATTGATTGAATGCCATCGTTCGACGAACATACGTATAATACGAATACTAGCGTCTGTGTGTGTGTGTGTGTGTATGTTCCGTGTCGAATACGATTAAATAATAAATCGACCTTAAAGGTGAATTTACATTGTCCGTGCCGGCACGGCATGGTTCCGTCCCGACTAACATTCTTGCGAGTAGTGAGATAGGTCTGTTCGTATATGTATAGCGTAGCGGATCCGTTCCGACACGTTACGTACGGAACGGTGCTGGCACGACAGAACATCGAAACATGTGTTTCAGACGAGAACGTTCACACTATCCGTCACCGAGCGGTAGACGAGCGACGTTACCGTTGCTGTATGGTACAAAGTATAAATCTATCTTAAAGTGTCTGTTGCATCGCGCGAACGTGGTTAAATCGTTCGAGCCATTCGAACAAGGAAACTGGGCGATTCGTCATTGGGATGGTAACGCGAAAAGACGTTGCTGTCGTACGATTTCCGTTTACCGCACGCCATTAACCATCGATAATTAGTCATTCGCGGAAAAGATTTTTCTAGTACAACCAACGAAATGAAACGCAACCTGATCATCGTATCGCTATCACGCAGCAATTTACCAATATGAGAGACTACAAATATGAACAGAAATAGGGTGAATTTCATTTTCGAAAGAAAGACTCGAGAATCGTGAACTGTTTACCCTGTGCGAAATCTAGAGCGCAGATCCTTCGCCTTAAAATATCTCGTTTACCGGAATGTTACCCTTCCGTTTACGTCTTCGAGCTCGATTTTAACCATCGCATCGCGTCCCATCCCGTTCCAGTAATTCCCTTTACCTAAAGGACTCACCGAGAATTCCTCGTCGTGATAAACGTTAGCTACGCGTATCGAATTCAAAACGACCTCACAGCCCTTACAGATGGAGAAGATCCGTCGCGAATTCAATCTTCGCGTTTTCAATTTGACAAACGAGGGCTGCATCGTTAACCCATGGAAGGTCTTACTCAAGGAAAAGGAAGAATTTCAATCGGATGTTGTTTGCGTTCAAACTTCTATAGGACAATTATTACAGATTAACGAATATTATAAATTGTAGTGTTGATCGATTTATTGTTTACCGCTGCGTGGAAAAAAAATAAGTGTTATGGCGGAAAAACGATCGATTCGCTGGTCGATCGAACGTGCAAGCAAAAAACGGCATGAAATTTCAATGACTGACGCTTTTGTTCACTCCTAGTTTGAATATTCAAGCTTCGCTTTATCAAACGCTATTTTTCATCAGTGCGCCGCTAATACCGGAATAAAATTCACCTGACAAAGAACGCCGCGTAACAAAGAGCAGAACTTTTTCCTCTTCGTTGAAAAAGGAACCGGAATCTCTGTTTTACTGGGCATTTTAATTGCACGGGATCTCTCGATGAATACGACAGACGCGCGAAAATGTCGAATGTTGTTTACAGGAAGAGGGGAAAAAGCTAAATATTGGTTTTTGGTTGGCGGATGTGATTAACGATGCCTGTAACGTGTATCCTATGTGTAAGTCGTGGCTGTTGAAAGAAAATTGTTGGCTGGCGAATGGAGTGAGAAAGAGATCAGGAGTTTAACCGATCGGAAGAGCGCGAAGAACGCGGAAAGAACCGTTCGTACGCGCGACAATCTTCAGACCAGTGGCAAGTTACAGAAACGAAACGATCGCGCACTTTCTCGTGACAGACGTTAATTCGAAGAATAAACCAGTGCCAGGGATGTAGACACGATTCCAAAGAAGCTATTAAAGTTTAGATATTCGGCCGAATCGTGCGGAACAGGCGAATCCTTGGTAAGAGCCTACGCGTTCTACATAGCTCTGAATACCGATGCCTTACAGCTATATTTATCATTTGTATCATTTACAATGCTACGTACAACATCTGTATCTTGCGTGCTATAACGTACGCTTATTAAAATCGCGTCGATCGGTTCGTCGAAGCGGGAAATCGTTGAGAATTCCGGAAGAGAGTTGTCTGAGAATTAGCGAGGAAAAGAAATTGGCGCGTGGCTTACCTGCAGGGATCCCAAGTGAGGCCTCCGGGGCAGTCGTCGTCGGTGAGAATGTCACACTCGAAGGGCGAACATACGCAGGAGAGAGCTCTCGCGACCGCGAGCGAGAATACCACGATGCCCCCCAGCAACAGCAACGAGGCCCTCATTTTTCCTCCTCCACCGCCGCTTTCTTCTTCGTTCTTTATCTCGTCCCTGTTTGTCCTGGCAGCCACGCACGATCACGGACTCGACCCGAAAACGTCGTCCCTCGAATCGCGAGATCAGTTCATCGCGAAACGATTCGCCAGGACGTACATTTCAGCTCCGGTTCGTCAACCGCACACCTAGACACATGTTCTATCGTTGTCTCGCCACGAACAAACTTGTGTTTTACGCGAGGATCGAGTTACCGATTCCAACGCAGAGTCCCACCCCCCTCCCTGTCTCTTACAGTGTAGAAAACAGCCACCGAGAACGCCTCGTCCTTGTCACGGACTTTTTCGAATTGGCGTTAAATAAAAACACTCCGGTCCAGCCTCGTCGTTCTAACGATAAACACGCGCTTTTCAACTATGCATTACGCTCGAAATACGAAAACTGAGAAACAATCATGCCGGCGTACCTTTAGATTATACGGATTGTGACATTGGCGCGCGATTCCAAACTCTGGAAATATTTACATTACAATTCAGGATCGTTCATCGTCGCGTCGATTAACGCGCTAAATTTCCGTTTGGTTGAAGGCAAACAGAAATTTGATCTTAATCGGTCATCAAAATAATAAACAGAAACGCAAAATAATGGAGATAGAAGTTCTCGCAATCGGGGTTATTCGCGCTATCGTTTATTGGCCAGGTACGCCGGCGTCGCTAATCACGTTCAGCTATTTTCCGACTCTTAACCGAAAGATCTTCTGCCCAGTAATCGAGTAATATTGAAGGGGTTCTCGAAAGAAAAAAAACCGATAGATTTGGCGAATCGAGCTGACGTAACGAGCAAACACGAAATTAATTTCAGATCGACGCACCGCAGTCCAAACGATTGCGAGCAAGTTCGATCACCTTGCGTTGCGATCGCACAATTAAATTACGAGAGTAAGAGGCCACCGAGCAAGAGCTCGGAGAACCGCAGTGCCGCATACGCGGTGCAACATTCTGGAATTTCGGCAAGTCCTATTAAACGCGAAAATACTTTTAACGCGCACCATGTACATGCTACGTACGCGTCAGAGAATACTGTACGTACTCGAGGTTGTATTTCCCGACGGATGCATCCACGGTAACAAGAATCGCGACGTACATACATTATGGAAACAAACACGTCCGGGAGCAGCTCGAAATGAAATATTCGCCGACTTGTTCGTAGCCCTCTGAACCTGTTCGCTGTTGTTGCGTTCCCCAATGATTTCACGCTTTACGTTTATAAGATACTTTCGAATATCGCGTATGAAACATCGAGCTAAACGATCGGTATCAAAATCATCGTACGAGCTTTCCGTCAATGCTCCAATGAAATTTCACTTTCGTCAAGAAAAATTCTGTAAGAAAGGGCTTCTGGGAATATAAAGTACGAAGAAACGATACAATTTACGAGATGTCGCGTACTGTAGCTTATTAATCGTATAAAATACGCAAAATACGGAGAAGGGCAAATCGGTCGTCGAACAAAAGGATTGCGAAAACGCGTGTCCCGTGTGTTTCATCGATTCGAAAATTAACCGATTGTCGAAAAAACAGAGATATTTACAAGAATGATGCGTAGCAGGTCGCATAGTAATCCCGATAAATGTACAGTTTCCTCCGTTGATGCACTCACGCTGGCAGCAACAACATCGTGCACAACCGAACAAAACGTAATTTTCCGTCGACAACGTAACACCCGATTCGCTCTGTGTTCAAGACGAACGTGCACTGACGAACAATCGGTGTCTACGACGCGGCGTCGGCCGTTTCGACGTCTCGCGTCGGCGCTCTAACGCCACTTCTTTCCTTGCGAACCACTTCTTTACCTGCTACTGTTCTATCGAAACGATCTCGTTTCGTTTCTTCTACAGCAGCTGACATGACACCTACGCACTTTTTTTCATGTTATTTTTATTTTCATATAAATTTCTGATTTCGCGTTAACGATAACCGATTCGACATTTGTTACTTACCACAAGCTTCAAACGTATCGGCAGTTCGGTATTGCCTCGAAAAGCTTATAGTTTGTAGCGGACAAAATTACCAGCTTCTTTTGATGGATAACAAGCTTGTGTAAGAAGAAAAAATATATGATCCGCCGTCGACCAGTAACCAGCGTGATAAGCCAGTTGCCAACTTTCTTATACCTAGTTACAGGTATTAACTTTAACAAATGTATCCGACATCTGTCTCTGTAACAGTGCTCTTTTCTTTCTATCTCGCTCTCTTGAGACTGATATTTCTTTCGCACGTCTTACAAACCCAATCTTTATTCCTAATGTTTATTGGGTACCAACTCCTGCCGCTCGTATCTTTACGAACTACGAATCTTCGTTGTGTTTAGAATAACATGTGCATATTTTACTGTATTCTAGTCAATTACTATAGTATGAGAAATATCATGATTTACTCGCAAAGCAGACGATTCTAATTCGGTACGTAATCGCGACTACGACAAGAATATTGGGTAGGGCTCTAATAGAAATGATTCCTTCGATCTTATTCATTTTTGCCTGGGACGAATATTGACGTTCACACAATAACACAGTGTACTATTTATTCATCCGCGAAGATTAATTAAAACGAGCGATACCACTACACGATAATACTTGGACATCACTCAACACCCCTAAAATTATGCTAAAATAAATATTATCAGGTATACTTGCTTCTTGATACTAGCAACATTAATTTCTCTACAAAAATTACAAACTTTCCAGAAAGAATCACTTTCATTCGACTAACGAGAAGCCATAATTGTAACTACGCGCCACTTCTTGGCGGGAAATCTATGACAGTGCGACCAACGTAAACTAACCTAAAATCCCTAGTACATCATCGTTTCAGGAATATACAAATCTATCGTCCAATTAACCGAAAACTCGTACGTTGGTATCAGACGAAAGACTTTATGTGCCGATTGAGGTTACGTCTCGGTCGTTGTTTATAATATTAGTTTTAACGACATGTTAGTAAAATAGGAATACGATGTTTAAATGATATATTTAGTTGAATTTCGTATACCTTAAGTATCTTATAAGAAATTTTTAACACATTTTACATGTTTTGTACAAACGAATGTATTGAAAATGGAAGTACCTACCGTAGGAAGTTTACCGTAAGTAAATAATATTTGAAACTTTATTTAATTAATAAAATCTTTGCCATTTCTATTGCTTCATAAAAATGAATCTTTTTCATATTATCACTGTCACGAATGACGAATTCATGTTATATGGAATATAAGTTATTGCAAGGAATTATGGTTTTTAATATCGGATACGGTGTGCCGGTGTGAAAAACAATTAGTAGAAGATGAAATTAAAAAGGAAACTAGACTACTTAAAGAAGGGCTATTATTTTTTAAGCCATATACCGAAGCATCGCTTCAAAACATTCCCAAAAATGATCCATCCCCTAGAATGTACGAATTAATTAGTAAACTGGCTCCACTTCTCGTATGTATCACAAATAAATTTTTGCATCTAATTTTTCTTTCCTTAATTATCATGAAAAATGATCGATTTATTCTGTTTCTTTTTTCTTTTTCTAGAATCTAGACGCCATAATTACATGGGATTTAGTATGTAATTTTATAAAATACGAGTATCGAAATTGCGCGGAAACTTTCGCATCACAACTTATAGATTTTACATCGATGAAAGCGTTGATCGACGATATTTGGGAATTTTATTACTCTGAAAGAATGACCGTGATAAAGTGCCTTAAACTTATGGTCGAATACAAAGATAAAGGACATCGTTATCAAAAAGAATTTGCAAAGTTTTTCGATGATGTCCTATTTGGAACGCTACTAGAATCTATTCGAAAACAGATAGAAGCGTTGAAAACGGTAAACCCACCGATACGATCGCAGCTGTGTACAGAAGAGCACCTACACAGATTATACAACAGTAGCCTTATAGAAATGCGGGAATTACTGCATATATTAACAGTCATCATTCACGATATTCATATCGCCGAGACCGAATTTATGAAATTTTATGAAAGCATCGGAGTAAGCATTGCCCAAAGTTTACACATCTTGGTATATTTTGTGGATAGTATCTCATATCTAATAATCCGATAATTTTACATTTACAGGGAGAACCAAGGCGATTAGCAAGTACAAAAAGTCACGAAGATAAAAAAGCAATTGCCAGAAAAATTAAAGAAATACAGTATAGTCAAGCAGCTTTATTTTTAGTAACATTGGATGTCAGAAAACAGTATGTTTTTTTTATATTTTTACCTAGAACGAACTATAATTTTTATGCTAAAAATATTTCTTCTTTATAGTCCCAACATGGAAGATTGGATACAGAGCGTAAGAAAGAGTATGCAAGAAACTTTTGAACAAAAATGCATTCGCGATAATTGTCCTCAGGATAGTCCGCTATTCTTATCCTGGATGTTAGCAAATTATGCCATTGATCCTGAAAATATTGATACGATGAATCGATTTAGACCATTCGGTATTAAAGCTATACAACTGAATGTTTTTCATTATTTACAAGATTTGATGAATAGCGAAATGATTTGTGAAAAGACCCACTATGCTGAAATTGTACGGAGCAGTGTATATAACCTTCTTACTTTGGTATGTGCTTTCGTTGACGAAGATAAATTGAACGCGCTAAATGATATTTTCGATGCCGTAGCTGCTACAATTCAATTTAGTGAAACTGCAGCCCGATTTTGGGAAGAGCGTAACGATGGTTTGTGGCTGATTTATAAATTCGCAGCTGAACAGTTTCCGTACGAGTTTGAACCGTTAACGAACATTGCGATCGGATTGGCGAGCGCGTCAGAATTAAGTGCCGAAAAAATCGCAGTGGAACTTGATAATCTTCAATCGTTAACATTGGAGATACCACGACAACGAGACCATAACAAACCGTTGAGACCATACGAGCAAGAATGTACAATTCACAAAAACTCGTATACGATATTAGAAGGCTGTCCTCGTGAAAATATACGTATATTGTCGAGTGAACGGGAAGTAGTGATATTTCGTCAAAAGGCAAGCTATTGGGACGCTTTACATCACAAGATAGAACAACTTTTTTCTCAAGCAGGTGGCAGAATTACAGTAACTAATGAAATGAATAAAAATTTGCCCGAACACGTTTCACAGGGCTTAAAATTGTTAAAAACATTAGCCAAACGTACATGGATACGACAAAGTATGGTCATTCCAACAGAATTAAGCTTTGAAATCATAAACAGATTTTCTTATCCGGTATTACCTGAAGAGAAAATGTACATATACAAAATAGTTGCAGCTTGCATCGGTATTTCATCCGAACTCGTGTTGGAGTATCCGGAAGAAATATTGTCGCGAATGCGAGCTGGTGTTTATCCAAGATTCAATAATCGGTATCAAAAAACATTAGATTTTGCAGAAGCTGTTTCTTTTGATGGCGGTATAATCGCGTCGTGGTTATCTGCTATAGAAACGATTGCACACTCTTATCCAATTCTAAACGCATATCTAGATATTTTATCGAAATACTTAATCCGAAAGTATAACGAGGAAGCTCTATATACAATAGAAATACCTGGTATGGTATTTTTATTGCAAGGTGTTTTACCAAAATTAGATTCTTGGTATTTCGATTTGGACGCGGAAAGAACCGACTTATGGTTAAAAAGTATGTTTTGCCTTCATAGAGCGCTCGAATCTAGTCTACCAAAGGAGGATATACGTAATGAATTACAGCTTGTTGTCGCGTATAGTTTACTGTATTTAGAGCCACGACACGCATTATTAAAACTGATTCGTACTGGTGAACGTACTTTGCATAATAAAATGATGGCGGAAACAGATTGGATTCGGGGAAAGGGATTCAAAGCGATGAAAAGTGTACAATTAGCCTTGTCCGTAGTAAATAGATTGCTAATATTTCGAAAATCATTGGGTCTTGAAATAAGAGATAGGTCACCGTTAGAGGCTGCCTTATATTCTTCACCTCGTGTACCAAATGGTCTCTTGATAGTACCTACAATTGTGAATTATCTGTATGTCTGGTTTAGTCCGCCTTTACAAGCGATGGCTGTTAGACTGTTGAAAAAATTTGCTGAAGGATCATCTATGTCACTTCTAGTTTGTATGGGTATGGACGGTACCGCTATACGAGAGACCTTTGCTTCTCGTAGAGGGCTTATGTCGCCAACCTGTGTCGCGGATGTTAAAGTCGCTATTCTTGAACTGGTTGCTGTATGCCTAGAAAAGCAACCCGGCCTGACGGAAGCTCTATTTAATATCGTGCATCCAGCAGAATGCAAACGAATATTTCCTCGATCGGTGGAAGAATTTTTTACAGAAGGATGCAGACAATTTCTAGTTAAATATCTAAATCGAATCTATGAAAAAGATAACATCGTGTGTGACAAATTGTATAACAGCACGATGACGTTATTACGAGCAATGTGGTATCATAGAAACGAGATTCTTGTCAACTTTTTTCGAAAGCGGGAGAACTTTTGGACTCAGTTATTTGCTCCGCTTTTTAGAGAGATAGTACCAGGCGTGAAAGGTTATTCTCATCTGCTGGATATAATTACTTTAGAGCTATTCAAGAGCACCACGTTGGAAGATGATTTTAACACGAACCTGAAGAAACTTTTAGATAAATCAACGGATTATTGGAAGAAGCTGACGATATATATACTGGATGATGTATACACCGATAGCGAAGAGTCAAACAAAAATGAGAAGCGAGATAGTAATGTTACGGATTCCTTGTATGAAACTAATTTGGAATCTTGGTATAATTTTATCGTCACGTTAACCGACGAAAGAATAGCAAAGAGTTATCCTATTAACGTATCCCAAGCGCAATTGATAACGCAACGTTCTTTAGAATCGTTATTGGAACGAATCAAACAATCTTATAATGTTTCTAGCCAAAAAATTACAATGTTACTGGCGTCTTTAACGCTTCGATGCATCACTTCTTGGAAACAGATGTGCGTCGATGATTCTAGAATTTTTAAATCGGGATTGACCCAGCTAATGCAAGAAATCGGCCAAGCTTATCGCAGTTATGGAAAGTCTTTGCGTCAAACTCTGATTTCTCTGCTTCTCGGATGCGTGCAATGTGTGAAAAGCACTTTACGCGAAGACGTGACGAGTCTCGAATATCTTTTATCGCATTCCTGTATAATCGCTGCCAGCGAGTTAGAGGAGCTGAAGGAAGCCGCTACTGAATTGGAGAAACGAAAACAGCAACAGTACTCGGTTGAACGAAAAGGTATTGACAAAACAGTCACCATCGATAGTGTGATGGCGCAAAAGGATGCCGATGAAAGAAATGCGGAAACCGTTCGCGGGATTCGGGAAAGTCTACCAGCAACACTGGCTGTTTGCATGGTTACCCAATTGTTACGCTCCTACGTGGAACGAAGTTCCACTTTGAAGCATCAACGAAAGTCTAGCTGCGTGCAACTTCGACAAATGATACCGGAATTGATGACATGCATCGGTATTACTTTGCAAAAGTATCCGTATTTAAGGTTTAGTACGGCCGCTCTTAATTTGCTCAATCTAATCATTCGTTCGCCGTACACTCTACATCCCGTCAATGAGAATGATATTGCAAAACTATGGTTGAGCCTAATTCCTCCCAGCGACATTGGAAACAGTATGTTGGACTCGTTGTACAACGATTGCCCGAATGGAAAGTGGCGATGCCAGGATTGGTGGCCACTCTATACGCTCGGTCTTGAATTTGTAATAGGACTCGTGACTAGAGAAACACCTACCATCTACATAAAATCTATCGTCACATTTTTTAATTCTCACGAATATCAATTAATGGTTGCATCGACCTTGTTAAGACATACAGCGGATCTTTTTGCTGCCGATCTGGTACAATCCCTTGTCGCTCTTATTCATATCGTAGCAACGCAGCCGTACGTTTGGAATTCGATACAGCCAAACGTTTGTGAGACTCTGATCAAATGTATGTATTTGGCATACGATAATACCGTAAACTTGTTACTGCGACCGCGAATTCTCAAGTTCATCATCGACGGTATCAGCGTAGAAAGTGCCGAGGAATTGGAGTCTTGTGACAAAAGATCGCCAAGTGGTGAATTAAAATTACTAGTTAACAAACTGATCGTCATAAACACAACTTGTGCGTTAAGCTTCGTTCACTTTTCACCAAGACTAAACACTCTCGTAGACACTATATATACGCAAGACTTTTGGTATACTCCCATGGCAGAAATGAACTTCGGACCACCTCAGATGAGCATGAGTTCCGGCCCGCGATTAACTTACGGCACGATAATCAGCTCGACACAGTTATTTACGCAGGCTTTGCATTCTCGATCTCAACCTGTGAGTACTTTGTCCGTTTCTCTCAGTGGCCAACCAGATAAATCAGATTCCGCCAAGAAGGAATGGGAACATGCCGCGCCAGAGGATCGACGAATGCATTCGAGCAAAGATTTAAGGAGGATTATCCATGCAGCATCCGGTTCCACTTCGAGATCATCTTCCAACGTAGCGAGTGAATTTTTGGTGTACGTCAGTGGCCTAGATGTAACTGTGCCGCTGTTAAGTAGCCCAAGGCTTGTGCGGAGACCGTACGATCCACTTATTTGTGAAAATACTATTCTGTCAAGAGCAACGGCCTTGACAACCGGTAGACACGTAACGAAAGGAGTGTCTGCCGGAAATGACAGCCCTGTCGTAGCGAAATATCAAAAATTTAGCGACCCTTGGTTCGAATCTATGGACGAAAATAATACGAGATTCGCTCTTGAAGTCAATCTCGTGTTAATCTTGTGTCAAGCCCTAGAAGGGGTCAGGAGTCCAAGAATCGCGCTTCGAGATCGTCAGCTAATAGCGCGCGAAACGGTGACCGAATTAGGAGTTTTCTTCGATTTTCTGGAACATCGAGGTACTCCCGACGATTGGCAGGTTAAAGGATCCTTAATTAATCCTGACGCCAAAAGTGTAAGAACTATTCAACAAACTGTCGACTTCAATCAAGCTGTCTTACCCGCCAGATTAAAGGAGACAGAAAGAAAGAAACTTGTAGAGAACATATTAACTACGGGAAAATTTACAACCAATATCAGTAGTGTACAGTTTTTACCTTTGATGAGGAAATTATTGAAAACAGTTGTGGAATCGCTAGATTTAACACAGTATCCATAACAGCATCGAGATTGCGATAAATCTTTTAACTTTTTGAAAAGGGGAAGAAAACGACAGGAAAATATTCGGCATCGTACGAAAGAAGTAAAAATTTATGATTATTTATAGCATATATGGAGATTCACAATAAAGTAACGATTTTTTATTTAAGATATAGTTCTACGTTTTCAGCGTGTGTAAAGGATAAAGAAATTAAGTGCAAGGATACACGAATGTGCTGTTTAAAATTTGTTTCGTATAAATAAAATATGATAGAACGACAGCCAAAGTATTTGGAGTCGTCTAACATGTTGTGCATCCTTGGTGAAAATACAAAAGAAAAAAAAAAAGAAATAAGTACAGTTTCGTTAAATTTCATTTAATTTAACCATTTTAGAAGATTATCGAAATTTTGATTTTCATCAAACTTATAGATCGCTTTTTTTTGTACACTTAGTAGTATCAGGAGCTAGACACGTGTTTAGTAGAGATGTGCAAGAACCAAAAATATCGGGTCGGGTCAGATCAGGTCTCGAAAGTATTTCGAGAATATCGAGATTTGCTGAGAATTTTGTGAACCCGAACTCACTTTGTCATTAGTATCAACAGAGCTAGTCCTAAAATGTAGTTCACATTCTCGAAATTCTCGGGAATCCCGATATTCTCGAGTCTCCAAATACTTTTGGGGCCCAACCTGACTATGGGATTCTAGCACATCCCTAGTGCTGAGACGTCAACAGTATAATTATTTTCATAAATTTTGCATCCAGTTTATACAATCCTGTCATTTGTCACGTTGATAACGTTTAATTAGTTTGTAAAATACGAATATTTTAAACTCATCTTTCTATACGAACCTCATCTACGGAACCAGAAGTAGTTATCGGAAAGTAGAAAGCAGAAAATGGAAAAGCTATAGTAATTCACGTTCACGTGCCACTTATCCTATTTAATTATCTTTTCGATTTACTTATTTTACTATCATTTTATTTTAGTTTTGCGAAAAACTTGTTCTTTGCTTTGTTTCCGTTATATCGATCGATAATCATATTTATACGATACAGTACAAAAATATAATTCATGATATTAACGAATATTATATGTTACGACAATAGTGATAACGCGAGTGTTAAATGGATCACATCGCACCAAGACATAGGACGTCTTCCAGGCTTAAAACCTGAAAGTCGTGTTCGACGCTAAGGGGGCAAATGAGGTAAAATGTTCTCTGGTGATGGTGAGTCGTGTACATCGTTGCTTCTCGACGTCACTCTCGAATGATAAAAATTATTAGAGGCGGCAGAGGTGATGGTAGAACTGCTTGTAACCGTGCTTGTAATTCCAACGGCGGTAACCATCGGAACGGTGCTAGTTGTTGTCGTATTTATCGTAATTGTCGTTACAATAGAGGAGGTAGAGTGACTTCGAGACGTCAAATTCGACCACATATGTGGGTTAGTGTAGCTAGAATCGGACGGTGAACATTCGGAATGACGAGTTGACGTAGTACAATATATAGATGATGGCAATGTAGTTGAAACAGAACCTGAGGACGATACAGTCACAGCGGTTGATACCGGTGGTGGTGGAGGTGGAGGAGGGAGTGGCGGCGGTGCTGGCGTTGGTCCATTCGAATCTGCTAAAGGATCAATTACGGTACCATCCCATGGTTCCGCCGATTTTGCTTCGTCATTGTTTGGAGCATTAACCGTTGACCTTTGCCGTTTCGCATCACCATACAATAAGCAATGAACATTTGGTGAGCTGCTACGATCGCGAACACCCTCTTGTTCTTCCAGAAATCGGTCCATATAGTCCCTGCTTACGATTCAACGATCTTGTCATACTTCAAGTTTTCAATCGTAACATAAAAATATAACAACAGAAACTATATGATTTCATTGAAACTTAATTTAATGAAGATTTATTTAATGAAAGAAAAGGAGAAAAAAAATATAAATACAGTATGTTCGATCATTCTGGCAATTTAAATTTATAAACATTTGATCTTCTAAACAATTAATTCTAGTTGTGTAAATCAGAGAAAATACTCACGTGATACCAGGATGTAAAGCATACTTCTTCTTTTCTAAGCGAGCCTTATACGTAAATATATCATGCCGTTCCGTTTTCTTCCAAAGATAATAAAATTGCACCAATTCGCCAACAGATCGCGTTCGAACCTGTTACGATGACCCTTATGTTACGTACAATTGTTTCTCGCTACTGGGAAGTAGTTCGAGGTTGATGCATACCTTATTCTTCTGTATAAGATGAAAATCTTTTCCGTAACTTCGTAATCCAGATTCAAAATTATGACATTCTTCTTCCGACCAAAGACTAACTGCATCCGTTGGCGGTACGACGTTCATTCTTCGTCTTCTTAATGCCTCCTCAAGATTGTAACCACATTGTAACAATAGATATAAAGCTTGCTCATCATCTCTAATATGAGATCCCGTCGGCAGAGAACCACCTTTTACGGCTGGTAACTGTGCCCGTTCTAAAAACTCTTCAGTTTCCTCTTCGGGTATGTGGCTGGGATCCCATAGCATTTTGTCCTCATTCTCGTAAGGTAAAGCGTCGTCGTAATGACAGAGACCTTCTGGTATAGCCGCTTGGTAATTAATACCAACCATGATTGTCTTCTTCCATTCTTCTTCGTCTGGACTATAATCGCAATCGTCTTCCTCTTCTTCGCTCTGTGGTCGTGAAACACTTCGCAATAATCTTGACGTACCGCTACCTATACCACCGCTAACTATTCCATCTTCTCCTCCATCTACTATACCACTGCTAACACTACCTTCTACTCCACCTCCCGTATTATCGTTTGTACAGCTAGCAAGCGCGGTTATGCTACTGCATTTGGCAGTAGTAGTGCCACCCATTGTTGAAGTCGTCCTTGTATTTTCATTGTTACTACAACCATCGATCATAGAACATTCTTCGCCTTCACCTTCTTCATCGTCCTCATCATCATCGGGAATTCTGTGTCGTCTATTATTGTCTCCAGTACCTACATCACTGGTATTACTTCCTTTCATCGTCGATCCTGACACCAACGATGACGAATCTTTTCCTTTTACCAACATTTCTGTGTAAAATTGCTTGAGATCTGGCTCGTTACTAGTTGCATCCGCTTCGTCATCATCTTCATCGTCATCCGCGTCGTTATCTCCCTTATCTGAATACTGTTCTTCGATTTCTGGATCGCCGCTTCCAGATGGGATTAGCATTTGGTCTGAACTGTTTGAATTTTCTGTAGACGGGTCCCCGTATCCATACATCGCAAGTAGGTCTTTTAGTGGCATATCACCTTCCTGAAAGGAGACAAGAACACGAATGATTACTATGCCACATATAGCAAACCTACTAAACATACGAATCTCACTACGAGAACGCACTTTGAGTCCAAAGTGTTGTAGAAACTTATCATAATTGTAATTATTTATGGGCTTGATTTTTTCATTTCACAGGCTTGATCCTAGAATAGTTGGGATCAGAATCTTGTTACAAAATGAACATCGCATATATTAAATATTTAGCTCTGTCACTTCAGAATTATACCTTTTGTAAGTTGGACAACTCGTTGTGAGAATCTTCACTACCTTCTAAAGCTTCTTCTTCATCTAAAGTCCGTTCATCATCAAAATCATTTACCATCATTTCTGTAGCTGGACCCATTTCATAATCTCGATCTGCCCTATAAATTATTAAGTACATAAAAATTTGTTTACATATTCTTCTTTTAGAATAGTTATTAATTATCAAATATATTAAAACCCATTCATTGATTTATCTATACTAACATGTTTATATTTTTTGTAGTAACCAAAGTTGAAACATATCACGTAGATGTTAGATGGCTGTATCTAAAGTAATACACTGAGCGATGCACACTATCAAAATGGTGAAGAAGAATGTTCTTGAGCTACCTACGTTGTAGATTTTCTCTGGTTTCAATAATTTACTTACAAACACTTCTACCATATAAACAAAGTAATACTAAGAGAATGTAATATGCAACTTGTAACACGAATCTAACCTTAAATTTTTATGACATTAATGCTGACATTTACATTCACGATAACCACTCATTTTTTTTAACAAACAATATAATACAAATTAACTGTATTCTAGTTTCTTGTTTCTGGCACTCCGTACTATTCCGAATTTCACTACACCTCACTAACAATCTTTGATTACAATGTACATATTCACAAAGAATAGAAAATTTTTTTCACACAAAAGTTTTATGATATATCTAACATTTTTCTAAGGCACATTTTTAATCGATGACGAAACAGTCTTAACCGTATCAAAAAAAATCATACAGAACTCTGACAAATTTTGAGAAAACAAACTGAAAAATGCACAATACATTATTTATATTCATCAAATGTTCCATTACGCTTCTATATCATTCTGAAAAGCGGGAAATTCATGAAACGCGTTAGAACAACCAATCACGAACACTTACGATTATATAGAAAGTGTTTTACCATTGGTTGAAAAACGTGTTTTCCTAAATAAATACTTTTGTGGCAATTCTTGTAAATGCATCCTTATAAACTTTCAAATTTTCGTTAATTCTTAATATTTACATAGTATAGATATATATTAAAACATATACATATATAAGTCTTATACATATTTATATGTTTAATCAAAAAAGAAAAAAGACAATTTATAGTACTATGAATAATGCATATATATTACATATGTATACACTTCCTTCTACATTGTTCTACGTGACTATAAAATTAATACTAACCGTTATTTTAAGAATGATTTATGAGTGTCATTTATTTAAATTAGCGTTGACGTAAAAAAGATATTACTTGATATATTTTGTCTATTACAATTTTACTTGTTGTTATTTATAGATCCATTTTTATAAAGTTTGATATACATATATATATATATATATATTGTGTACCAGTATAAATAGAAACTATAGAATAAGTACAATATGCTGCCTTTTGTATTCAAACGTAATTACTTTAAAAAGGAACTGGTAAGAAATTCGCCAACCTTATTTAAAATATGATTTATGTGCAACGATTTTATGATATAAGATATACAATATATATACAATAAAATATTTATATTTTAGATTGAGCGGGGTAAAGTGCAATTATTTTTACAAATACCAAGGTAAATAACACTTGAATATTCAAAATATTACTAATAAGTAAAACATTATACTCTTACCATAAAAAAGAAAAGGAGAGAAATATATATATACATATATTTTTTCTACAGAAGTATATCTGTAAAAGGAGATGAAGCATATCAATATATTGAAAAAAGTAAGACTCCAACAATGCATTTTCAACCATCTCTACCACGTTTACCTATTCCAAAATTAGAGGATACATGTAGAAGGTATCTAAATGCACAAAAACCATTGTTATCTAAGGAACAGTTAGAAAAGACTGAAAAATATGTTAATGAATTTTTGACTAAAGATGGTATTACATTGCATAAAGAATTAATTGAAAAAGACACTAAAAATCGTGATACTAGCTATATTAGTGAACCTTGGTTTGATATGTATCTTCGAGATCGTAGACCTTTACCTATCAACTATAATCCTTTCATAGTCCTTAATCCAGCATCAAATCCAGAATATAATATACAATTAGTAAAAGCCACAAATCTTATTGTATCATCATTACGATTTATGAAGTCTTTAAAAGAGAATGTTTTACGACCTGAAGTATTTTATTTAAAGCCTAAAACAAATGAGAATAATGTTTACCACACTATTACAAGACTTCTACCTCCTCAATTCAGTTGGTATGGAGCTTATTTATTTAAGGTAAAAATCACAAGTTCTACATGAATTATAAATACTGTGAAATAATCTTTTTTTATATCAAATAAAAAATTTTTTTCAGGCCTTTCCATTAGATATGTCACAATATCACAACTTATTTAATACAACAAGATTACCAAAGCCGGAAAAAGATCAAATTTATGAGAATGCAACTGGCAGAAACATAATTGTCATGAGAAAAGGGCACTTTTATTCTTTTAATGTAATAGATGAAAATGGCTATATTCGTAAACCAAAGGAAATAGCCAGTTGTTTAGAATCTATTTTAGGAGCTACCATATCCATCAATGAAAGGCCTATTGGAATACTTACAACATCTGAGCGTGACTTGTGGACCAACACAAGAACATATTTGTCACAAATTGGTAACCAAGAAATTTTACAAAAAATAGATTCTGCTATATTTACAATGATATTAGATGACATGCATGTTGGCACTGACTATAATAAGTTAATTAGGACATATCTCCATGCGGATGGAACAAATAGGTGGTTTGATAAATCATTTTCTCTAATTGTTACAAACGATGGATATGCTGGAATAAATTTTGAACATTCATGGGGAGATGGTGTAGCTGTCTTAAGATTTCTGAAGGTAATTGAGTAGAGATGAATTAATAAGTTTTTAATGTTCAATTTCATTTCTTTTTCCTTTCTCACTTTAAGGATATAGATAATGATATGACAAAACAACCAAAATTCTGTGCTGATGATATTAAATATCTTCAAAAAGGAGCAGTAGAAGTCGAGAAACTCAACTTTGTCATAGATGACAAAGTACAAAATATTGTGGATAAACAAAAGGAAAAATTTGGAGAATGGATAGGAGAATTAAGTGTTGATCATATGATATTTAATGAATTTGGTAAAAATGAGTGTAAAACATTTGGTGTAAGTCCTGATGCAATTATGCAGTTAGCTTTCCAGCTAGCTTTATATTATCAAAGAAACTGTGTAGTACCAACATATGAATCTTGTAGTACAGCAGCATTTAAACATGGTCGAACAGAAACTTTGAGATCATGCACAATCGAAACGAAAGGAGCATGTGAAGCTATAGCTCAAAAGAATAATAATTTATCCAAATCTGAATTGAAAAATTTAATAATTAATTGCAGTAATGTTCACAATAAACTCTCCAAGGAAGCTGTTATGGGTAATTATAAAACATTAAATTTTATATCACTAAACATTGAAATGATACTGAAAGTTTATTCGCATATTTCCTTATAGGGCAAGGATTTGATAGACATTTATTTGCGTTAAAAAAAATTTGGGAGCATTCAAATACTCCGAAACCAGCTATTTTTTCGGATCCAGCGTATGATAATATAAATCATAATATTTTATCTACATCAACTCTTTCAGATCCAGCTATATGTGCTGGTGGTTTTGGACCAGTAGTAAACAATGGATATGGAATTGGGTAAGATATACTTCTTCTTTATTATTTTTACAAGTATCATATTTGCAATTTAATAACATATATGGAATGTTTGAATATTTTGTTTGAAACACATTATTCTAATGCTTAGATACATGATTCAAGATGAAAGATTGGGAGCTATTGTGACAAGTTATAAAAGGAATAATAACGCAAACGAATATGTAAAATGCTTGGAGAAGGCATTTAAAAACATTTATTCTATAATGACTTGTGGGAAATGATAGTATTACATATGTGCAGTTATCCAATTGTTATTGTATTAAGAATGAAGAAAATGTTTAGTATTGTTGGTTATATATGTATTATATATATATATCTTGAATTCTTATATAATGTATTAGTTAAGAATTTTTATACTATTATGAAACAAAGAAGTATATTTTTTGTACTATCTAATAAAAATAAGACAGCTCATAAATAATATTATACATAGTATATTTTACACATATACTAATGAATGTAACATAGTATCATATTTATTTAATGTAATATTTCGGTTAAAAAAGATATATACAGTAGACACATTTGAAAGAGAGAGCGCTATAACGCACTCAGAACATCAATCAAAAGACTGCATTACAGCAATAAACTTTACACTAGCAGAAATAGTTATTTATACACATGGTTGATACACAGAAGTCTATATATCTAAGTTATTAATTTATAACAGCTATTCAAATTGAAATCTCCCTGGAACTTCTTGTAACAACAAGTACCAACCTTGTACAAAGGTTTTTTATACTAATTTAAACAGACAAATGATGCTTTTTAACATCTTTTCCAGTATTTATTTTCTTTTCAATCAACACTATTTCTTTTAATACCTTCTTTTGTATTAATCTTCTTTTTAATCGTCACTAAATATGGAATGAAATATTGTGATTCTAAAAAATACTTCATGGTTTTTTTTGCAACACTCCTATTTATTTTAAACTTATACCTTATCTCCCATTTTTACTTTAGATGTCTATAAATGTAAACAAATTAATTAATATTTTTAAATACAGCAATATTTTTAATAAGTAACTTACCATATAAATTCCAACAATTAATCCAAAGAGTCCAATAGCAGAGCCAAAGATTTCTACAATTAGAATCTTAACAAAAAGAGCAGAATTTGCTGCATCAGAAAGAGCTGCACCAGAACCCACAATGCCAACGGCTATACCACAAAAGAGATTAACAAGACCAACAGCTAGGCCAGCTCCAAATATTAAATAGCCAGCTAGCCAATTTTGATTACGAACTTCTTCCTTTTGAATAGGATAACTAAATTCATCTAACATTCCAGATAACACAATGGCAGTGATTAATCCATAAATAGCAACAGCTTCGCAAAATATTACAGAAATTAAATTTTTCGTTTTGATTCTTGGAGCTTTTACACCACCTCCAATAATTGAAACTCCTGTTGTATGAATGCCTCTGAAACAATGAATTTATATTATTATTTATTATATATATATATATATATATAAGAGGGTATATTATATATATTTGTAAAAGAATGAAACTTACAATGCAGCACCAACTACAGACAGAGCAACTGCAAGACCAATACCAAGAGTTGCCCACATGTGCGGTGATGTATTTTCTAAAAACCTAATAATGTTGTCTCATAAAAATATCCTTCTATACATACATATATACATACTTATAACTTTTTGTATTTTGGAACTTTGAATAAAAACTATATTTAACTTAAATGTGTTTACTTACCAAGCGACACTAACACGCTCTCCTTTTCCAGTAAATACATGATACAATACTGCAATAAAACATTATTTACAATAATTAAGATATTTGAGATATACAAAATTTTACAAAGGTAAAATGTCTATAATCAGTTTCTTGTTAATAAAATTTGCAACAAATTTGCTTCACTTTGAATAACTAGTTTTTGTAATATTTGATTTTATTTGAGAAATTGATTATTTAATCATTTAATAGATAAAAGTCAATTAATACCTAATACTAGAGTAGTTGCAGAAGCAGTGCCTGCAAAAGTAGTGCCCAGGATGTATCTCATTGTGTTACTTTTAATTTCTGTTTTACGTGTTTTCCTTAAGAGAAATACGAAAACGCTAACAGATGATTAATTTCAATTTTAAAATATATGTTAACAACGTAATGTTTTCGAAATATTTAAAATAAGAACATTTCATGTACGAAGTAAGAGAACAGCGCTCACACCCGTTTTTATCATGTGACGTTTAGTATTCTTGATGGTTACCTACACTAGTGACATCAACTGTAAAAAAGTCGTATTAAAAATCAATGTTTAAATTTTAATTTCTAACAAAATTTGAGAATTGTTATATTTAGAATTACTTAAAATACTTCATAAGCATATACTTGTATTTTTTGTAGATCACTAGAAATATTGAAATATATGCATTATATTAATTTTTGTTTATTTTTACAAATTTGGTTATATCCATTTTATTGTTGAAATTTTATTAAATACTAAAAGCTGGTAATGCATGACAATAGTATTAATAGTGTTAGTCCGTTTAATGTGTTATTTCTTAATAACAACCTTAAATTTAAAATGCAGTGATAGATATCATTTACACGTCTGAGCGTGGAATCTAAGATCTAATTTTAGAATTCCTTACAGCTCATTCGTCTTGTTATGTATCTACAATAAACGTGCAACTGCTAATTTGATGATAATTACATAATTTATCAATATTTTATAAAATCATGTCTTTTACCAAAGGGTAAGCAAACAATTTTTATTATGATCTTTTATACACTTAGGAAAATATCTTTTGCATCTTATTTTCAAAACTGAACTATAGTTAAGTCTACAAGCACATAAATTAAGGACAAGGTTTAATTTATACGGTAAAATACCACGAGTAAAGAAATAATACCACCGCAAATACATGTGTGAAAGTTAAAAAGTTATTACTCGGACTATTTCAGTCTTCCGTTAGTTACTATCTGTTAACTTCCATTAGCACATTTAGAAATCTAAATTAGTTATGCACATGGCTATTTGAATTATGCGTTAATTATTAAATTAATTTTATTATTGAATACGTATGAATGATTGAAATTTGTCATAGGTACATCAACTTCAGCGAATTTTTCAAAGTTGCTTATAATGCTGCAATTGTAGAACCATATGCAAATCGTTTCAAGGAATTGTGTGAAAAGGGAGATAGGGAGGGAATGATAAAGATTCTTCTAGACATACCCTATATTGAAAACGTAAAAATAGTTCAGTCATATAGGGGTAAGGATGATATTAAAGCAGCAGAACTTTACAGGAAAAGTCGCGGAATAATAGCTAAGGATGGAATTGTGCACGAAGAGACAGATAAAAGTAGTATCCTTACTGAAACACTGTTTAAGGCCAGTGTAAATAGTAGATTGTTCCTGGATGCGCTTCTAGATTGCGCACAAGATTGTTATAATTCAAAAGCTTTCGTAAAATGCTTGAAATATTGCGAATGCATGCTTGCACTTCCTGAAAACCTTCACGATAAAACTACTGAATATCTGAACGATTTCTCGGAATGTAGAAAAGCATGTATCCAATTAGAGCGTGAATGCTATAAAAATTTGAAAGTATCATCTTCTCAGGACAAAAGATTGCGTAAAAAATACAACAAAAGTCAAAGTGTTACCTCCGAGAATGCATTAATAGAAAAAAATGCATCAGTGATACCGATCGTTGATGGGAAACAACATACCATTCTTAAAAGTTGTTCGGATGCTGTTGAACTACAATTTGATGAGAAACGAGGTCGTCATCTCATAGCTACCAGAAACATCAAAGCAGGATCTGTTCTTATTGTCGAAACACCATTTGCATTCAGTACAAATAAAGAGGCGCTCGATAGAAATTGTTTGCACTGTCATATTACTCTTAAATCGAGCGAAAGTGTTAAAATTCCTTGCCATTTTTGTCAAACAGTTAGTAACATAAATAATCTTGATTCGTTTTTATCGTGTTTCACGTTCATGTTTGTCTTCTCGTATTTTATTATTCCATTAACATGATGTTAATGTATTATTTTAAAAATATGAATAAGTCTGTAATTCTACAGGTATCTTTCTGCTCGGAAAAATGTCGCAGAGAAGCGTGGCAAATGTATCATCAATACGAATGTTTTATATTTGATGCTTTCTATGGAAACGATTTTGAATCAATGCAACATACATCGCATTTGTTGCTAGCGTATAGAATGATAATTTCAGCATTTTTATCTTTAAGTACTGAACAAATTAACAACAACACGGAAAAAAGCAAAATTCCTTTTATGAATGACAATTTCCTCCGAGATTATGTTACAATAAAAAATAAGGAATATAACGATTTAGGCATAAATAAAGCTTATTGTACTTACGATTACCATACTATATTAAATTTAGAAACTCATTGTACGAAGATAGAATCTAGTATAAATCTTGCTCGTGCTATTGAAGCTATATTTTTAGCGAAGTGCTTTACTTTTGTCTTGAGTAAAATGGACGTTATTTGCTTAAAAGAATCTTTCATCTACTTGGCAGTAGCAATATTGCATAACTTGCAGGCTATTAATTGCAATGCTTATGAAATTGTAGAAAATGTATATGATAAAAAAACGCATGTTTGGGAACCCAGACACATAGGTGGAGCAATTTATCCTTCAATTAGTCTTATAAACCATAGTTGTTATCCGAACGTAGTTCGTCATTCTTATCCGTCAGGTAAAAAAATGTGCTTTTAATTGCTTTTAATTAATGATTTCTTATGTTTTATATATTATAAATAATCTAGTAATAATATATAATAAATAATCTTCGACAGGGACAGTTGTGCTAAGAACATTACGTTTTATTGGTAAGGGTACTGAGATCCTTGATTGTTATGGGCCACACTGGCTTAGCGAGAAAAGGTTATCAAGGCTTGAATACTTATGGAAGAAGTATCGTTTCTTATGTGCATGCGAAGCTTGTACACAAAATTGGCAATTTCCGCTACCCGAAACAATGAATTACAAATGCAAGATGTGTTCAGAAATTATCGGTACAATCACATTAGACGAAAAACATACGCAAAACGTATCGAGTAAACAATGTTGTAAGTGCAATAAGAAAACCGATTTGAAAAAAATAAAGAATCAATTTCGAAAATCAGTTGAGAAAAGATTAGATGCCATTTCTAAAATGTATGAAGGTCATTATGAACAGGCTCTCCCCCAATTGCTTGAGCATATACAGTTTATTGAAAAGTGTTTTACCACACCAAACATGGAAGCTATCAAAACGCAACAATGTATTATTCAGTGTTACAATCAGTTTGGCTGTACTTCTTAATAACAATAAATCAGCAAAAAATATTAATGTGTGTACATATATGTATATGCATTATATACATATATACACGAACACACAATCGTACACACGACTTAGAATCTGTATCACAAGTATTAAAAGAAAACAAGATTTTTTATATTATATACCTTTTGCATAGATTACTATTCATTTTTCAATTTTTTCATATGATGCAAAATGTTACAAAATATAATAAACTGCTCAGCATTCATAATCGTTTACATTTGCCCTTACATTTCGTAGTTATAGAATGATTGATGTTTTAATGTAAATTAGACATTCGCATAACTTTGGTAAGGCTTTCAAAACTGTGGTATGAGCACCATTGTTATAAGTGGCAATAATTGATCATTTAATATCGACATTTACTATAAATGCACATGTGACTGTATATTTTATTCCTTATATCTCTAAAATAAAACTAAAAGAAAATGTACATTAAAATTCTAAAAATTATTGTAATTGTAAACACACACTACTTGAACGAAAAATACAAATTATATACAGTGTTTAGACGTACATGTGATCTATCTGTCAATTTATCTATTAAACCATCAAATTGTCTATATTGAACTATAAATTAATCATGTGAATAATATATAAAATAAGTTACCACATGTGCGTTTCTCGGATTTCACTAATAATGTGACCAGCTTGTGTTAGTGCCTGTAACAAAGAAAGAGAGAAATGTACAAAGAAATCAACAATTTAGATTTATATCAAGAACAAAATTATTACTATTTCTGTATGCATACCTTTAGCATATCTGCTGCTTCTTTGCGTCTAACAGCAACATGTTCACTTTCATTTAAAAGAACATCTGCGTGATCTGATTTATATAAATGTGTTACGAGTTCGCTTTGTAAATTATCTTTTACATAGTTGACTAGGAAATGCATGACAGCTTTTGGTACACTATCTTGTATAGATTTTCGTACAATATAAAAGTATGATTTTATTAATCTTTCTGTAAAGAAAAGGTGTATATAAATAGAAACAATATAAAACATTATTTTCTAGAAAAATGTACTACATTTCTATCCTTACCAATTACATCACAGTCTCGTTGTTCTCGCTCGCTCAGCTTACGAGATGTTTGTACTGGTACTTCTGGCAATAGATTTACTGGTTTCTGTTGTGGAGATGCTTTCTGCATCTCAATTACTAGATTTGAATTTTGATGAGGAGAAGTACTGTTCTCACGATTTCTTACTGGAGAACCATCAATCGAACTAGTCGAATCAGTTCTTCCTTGAGGCATAAGATTGTTTAACAACCAGTTACTTAATACCATTTGATGTCCTTGTTGATCCTTGCTCTGCTCAGGAAAAGATGCCACTTCATCTTGATTATTGATTGACTTTACATTCTGTTAGGAACGTTATATGCATTTAGTTACACAACACACAAAATACATTGATCAGACAATATTAATTTTTTAATAACGAAATAAAATAAAATCATGTATTAATCACATGTTTATAAAAATACGTTTGAGAAATTATCAAATATTAAAAAAATTTTTTTTTAATATTTTTAAAAATATTATAACAATGAATGATGGTAAATACACTGATTATACATGTATTATGACTATTATATAAGTTTAATTATTACTACATTCGAAATATTCTAACACAATTGTGAATGTTATCAATAATTACTTACTGTTTCATTTGAAACTACTACTTGAGTATTTGTTGTGGTACTTGTAGTAGAAGAAACTTTCCTGTTATGTTTTACATGATCCACATTAGAATTTTTTAATAAAGACGACACAAGAGCTGCATCCTTATGAAAATCTGGATGCTTGGTATTAATATATGCTAATTCTATAGCAACTAAATTTTCAACCATTTGATTAGTAGGTGGAAGACGTCGACGTAATAAATGCGTTACAACATCAACGATACGCTCGTGCAATTTTGGAAATCGTAACATCTCTTGTTGTACTTCGGTACCACAGTGTTGAATAATTCTTTGCATTTCTTCGTGTACAAGTTCTACGCATCGTAATGAGGGTTCCTCGAGTCTTCGAATTTGTCGCTTAACTAATAATTCAAAAGAAACCTCTGGTACAAATAGCGCTGGACGTGGGCCAGTTGCATTTCGAATCGCCGTCAAAATATCCATTTTTGTAAGACCTGCCAGCGGGTGTATAGAATCTAGCGTTTTTCCAAATGTTTCGTGAAATATATAACAAATTCGAGCGCCACCGCATAATTCCGTTGTTTCTATGTTTCTAGCTGTTCCTTCAATTGTAGAACAGTAACTGCTTGCAAATTTAGTAATAATTTGAAGTAAAGTTTGACTTTTATCACTAACATCTTCACCATATGAATTAAGAAGGGTTTGAAATTGTGAAACCATTACATTTACTCTTGTCTGTTTTTAAAAAATATAAGTTCTACCAGATTATGTTTACTTTAATTTTTTCTAGCTATGTACTATAAATTATTAGCAATCAAAATCCATATTATTACCTTTAATTCTGGGAGACAGTCCCGGATATGGTGCATGAGTAAGCGGTTTAATGTTTTAGCTAAATAAGGAGTTCCATTTCTATTTGCCAAAGTAGGATATTTACGTTGCAAAAATGCAGCTTCATCCTTTAATGCATCTTGGATACTTTTGTTATTCATTATATCCTGTTGAGAACGATTAACTACTCCAATTATTCCCAGTTTTACAGGAATGACTCTACCACACAATATATCTATAGCATCAGTTCCTGGAATGGTATATAATATGATGATTTTACAAATTATTATGATAAATTAAAAGTTCTAAGTAACAGCAAATAAGTATAATAATAATAATAATGATAATAATAATAATAGGCTACCAGCATCCATCAGATCCAATTTAGTAACAACAGCTAATGTACGCCTTCCATCTGGATCTACATCTTTGCTAAGCTTTAGACTTTCACTTGTAGCCATATCAGTATTGGCAGTAACAACAGCCAATATAATAGAATTAGGATTACATATATATTTTAATACAAGTTGTCGTATTTGACTCTCAATATCCTCTGGTTGGTCTCCAACTGGTACCTTTGTGATACCAGGAAGATCTATGAGGGTCAAGTTAACAACTGATGTTGAATATATCTTCAAATTAATTGGTTCTGGACAAATTCCTTTGTTAGATCCAGCCATACGTTCTGTTTCAGATTCTATTTCCATACGGATTTCATTAAAATCTGTGTAGACTTTATTTTTTGTGTGTAAAAATGTGCCCCATTCATCTAAGTTTAATGTTCCATTCTCTGCACTTCTGTGTTCACGCTCATCTTTAGGTGCATAAACAAGTTGCAATATTAAAGGACGCCTAGTAACTATACCAGTACCTCGTGGTAAGAAAGACCGACCAACCAAACTTTCAATTACAGATGACTTTCCTGAACTCTAAAAAGATAAAATGTTATATTTAATGAAGAATTTCAACCTTATTCGTAATTTAAAAAATGTATATTTTTACATTCAAGAAGAAAAAATATTCAAATTAAGGTTGTAGTTACCAATTACTTTCTTGTTATTTAAAAAATATTAACTGACCTGTGTTCCAAGTACAACAATTTGAGGCAACTGTATAGCGTCAGCACCAACGGTATTAAATACATCTTGTAATTTATTTATTACAGGTATTAAAGCTTCCATTATAGTTATAGAATAATCGCAAGGTAAATCGATTCTTGCTTGACTGAAGACAGTTATGCGTTACAAGCCGGTGTAAAATGCTCTTTTACTATATGTAATTACATGCGTCAACAATAGTATTTAAAGTATCTTTAAGGGAAATACAATTATTTGCAAGTGTTGATGTTCACTATATTAATTTTTACTGTGCAAATACTTTCGTCCAAATTACCACAACAATTCTACACCTTCTGTTTCCAACCACCCATTCCCTACCTCATATAGTCCACACGCGTACGCATCCTATGATGTTTAACATATACCAACGTACTTCATGTTTAAATCTTATTCATAAAGAATCGTTTCTAAGTAATTTAGAAATATGCGAATAATTTTTGTAGAAAAAATTGTTATCGTTTTATAATAATTGTACATATCTGAAAATCATTAAGTAAGAGTATAAACTTCATAAAAATTTTAGGTCAATAATTATTTTTAAACCAGAAATATAATAAGTAAAGGAGACATAAAGATAATGCAAAACTGTGCAATTACGATTTGGTAGAAGTTGGTAGCAGCTGGTAGAAATAATATGAAAACTGGCCAAAATGCTGGATAAAATAGGGAGTGAGAAAATGGCGTTATTACTAGAGAATCGTTGGAATCGTTGTAGTTCGTATAGGTAGTTCCGTGCCGTAGTCTATGCCTCCTATATTCGTCATCACTCGTGTGACAGTTCATCCTAGAGCGGGGATCGACTGATCACCCGCTCAAGATTTTTTAAAGTTTGCGATATTGATTAACGAAAGATGGGTGACTCCTTGGACGGCACCGGGGAACCGTCCCCGGAGTCTCAAATTGTTATAGTTGTATCATATTCAGCATTCGCTAATTATTTAAAGAAAGTCGTAAGGGTCCTTCTACCCGATGAAGATGTGATACCATCCGCGTTCAATTATGCTCTAGAAGCTAAGAGCAATCAAGAATGTGTAAGAAAATTCTTAGGCGATTCTCAAGTGTGGGCGCTTTACATACAAAGAAGTTCCAGTAAAGGTACGTGGATTGATTTACAATAAATAATTAATTAATTTACTGTTGAGAATTTTGCACTCTGCCCTCTTATGATATCCTCCATTGCAGTATTTCGATACAACGGTACATCAATCCGCGGCAGGAAACGTATCCTGAATATTAGTGCGGAGTTTGTCGTTTGATGCATTTAAATTTCTCATAAACGTGACTCATACGTTAATATAATCAATACACGTAATAGGATTGATACGTTCTTTTTCGTTAATATTCCGTATATACCAGATGTCATAAATATATACCGGTACATATTTTCTTACACTAATTATGTTTTTATTTTCGTATTTAATATAAGATTAAAATAATTTAAATTATAATGAGTTAAAAAGAAAAATACGAAGTTAAATCATCATGTGCAACCTATTGTAACTACAATTATATATCATATATCTGCTGTCATGAAGTAACATAATGCTTTATGAAAAGAAGAAATGTATAGTCCCTTATTATTTTAGATTACATTATTTATTGAGAATGGAAATTGACTTTCCATTCAGTTAAATTCTCCCCTTTCTTTTTATAAATGTGCCATAACTAATTTATTACTTTTCAGAGGAAGATAACAATGAAGGAGATGAAGAAAAAGAAAGTACTGTTTTTTATATCTCAAATGAGATATATTTTACTAGTCCTAAAATGGCCTCCTTAGTTTTAACAAAACGTGCAGCTGTGATTGAAGCTGATAAATCTATCCATTCACAGCTGCGTTTAGTTACATTCTCAGATGGACCACCATATGAAACATTGCATGCAATAAGCAAAACTATGGCACCATATTTTAAAAGTTATGTAAAAGAAACAGGCCGTGCAGACAGAGATGGTGATAAAATGGCACCATCTGTTGAAAAGAAAATAGCAGAACTTGAAATGGGTTTATTGCATCTACAACAGAACATAGATATTCCTGAAATTTCATTGCAAATTCATCCACTTGTGGCACAAGTAATTAAACAATGTGCAGAAGAAAATCGTAAGCCCAAAGTTGCTGATTTTGGTGACAAAGTTGAAGATTCAACATTTCTAAATCAATTACAAAATGGTGTTAATAGATGGATTAAAGAAATTCAGAAGGTAAAGATCTTATGAATTGTATGCACATATATATATATATATATATATATATATATATATATACTTTATATATATTTGTCTTTTCATAGGTTACTAAATTAAATCGTGACCCAGAATCAGGTACTGCTCTGCAAGAAATTTCTTTCTGGTTAAATTTGGAAAGAGCATTGCATCGAATACAGGAGAAACGAGAGAGTATAGAAATCACTTTGACACTCGATATACTTAAACATGGAAAACGATTTCATGCAACAGTTAGTTTTGATATAGATACTGGCCTACAACAAGCTTTGGCTACTGTCAATGACTACAATCCATTAATGAAAGATTTTCCAATAAATGATTTATTATCAGCTACAGAACTTGAAAGAATAAGAACTAGCGTTCAACAAATATTTATGCACTTACGCAAAATTAGAAGTACTAAATATCCTGTTCAAAGAGTATTGAGGTTGATAGAAGCTATTTCTAGAGATCTAGGACAGCAGCTTCTTAAAGTGTTAGGTACAAGAAGATTAATGCACATTCCATTTGATGAGTTTGAAAAAGTTATGGAACAATGTTTTGAAGTGTTTAATACATGGGATGATGAATATGAAAAATTAACTGGTTTATTAAGAGATATTGTTAAGAAAAAACGCGATGAACATATGAAAATGGTATGGAGAGTATTACCAGCACATAAAAAATTACAAACTAGAATGGAGCAAATGCGAAATTTCCGTCGGCAACACGAACAACTCCGAACAGTAATTGTTCGTGTACTTAGACCCACCGTTCGTCAGAATAATAATAACGCTTCAATGGAGAATACAGATAATGATAACGTAAAAGTTGAATTCGCTTTGGATGCAGCAGACGCAAACGCCATTAGCGAAGTAAATTTAGCATACGAAAATGTAAAAGAAATTGATTGTCTTGATATTACTAAGGAAGGTGTTGAATCATGGAAAGCTGCTGTCCGTAGATACGAAGAACGTATTGAGAGAGTTGAAGCAAGAATTACTGCACATCTTCGAGATCAATTAGGTACTGCGAAAAATGCAAATGAAATGTTTAGAATTTTTTCACGTTTTAATGCACTTTTTGTAAGACCGCATATTCGAGGCGCCATTAGAGAATATCAAACGCAACTGATACAGAGGGTAAAGGATGATATTGAAGCATTACATGAAAAGTTTAAGGTATAAAAATATGACACTCAAATCTTTTAATTGTGATTATTAATTTGTACTAATAGCTGCATTGTCAATCTAGGTTCAGTATGCACAAAGCAAATGTTGTAGAATGAGTATGGTTAGAGATTTACCACCTGTTGCTGGCTCTATTATCTGGGTTAAACAAATAGATTATCAGCTTACAATGTATTTAAAACGGGTTGAAGATGTCTTAGGTAAATATTAAAATTATTTTATATAGTTGCATTGGATTTTCACTTATGTTTCTTTCATAGGAAAAGGATGGGAAACTCATATCGAAGGTCAAAAATTGAAAGCTGATGGGGATAGTTTTCGCATGAAACTGTCAACCCAGGAAATTTTTGATGATTGGGCACGTAAAGTGCAACAAAGAAATCTTGGTGTTACTGGAAGGATTTTTACAATAGAAAATGTACGATCACGAACCGGACGTGGCAATGTATTAAAGTTAAAAGTGAATTTTCTTCCTGAGATTATTACATTGTCGAAGGAAGTTAGGAATTTAAGGAATCTCGGCTTTCGTGTACCTTTACCAATTGTGAATAGAGCACATCAGGCTAATCAGTTATATCCCTTTGCCATCAGCTTGATTGAGAGTATCAGAACCTATGAAAGAACACTTGAAAAGGTAATACTTCGTTTCATTTTATTATTTATGATTATAGTGCTATAATTCATATATGATTTTAAAAAAATTTTATTGAAATATTGCAACGTAATTGTATTGCAATTATTATTTTAATAATATGAACAATATAAAACTTTAAAAATACAAATGAAAGGATAGACAATGATAGGGAATAGAACCAGGATAAAATTATATATTAGTAATATTGATATTTTTAATTCCTTGAGTGTCCAACATTTTTAGCTTACCAATCGGAGTCCCCACTGCCCCGCACTGAAGGTAGTCATATATGATGCTTTCAGGAATTATGCATTTTGCCTATATCTGCGAATTATATTGTATGCCTGCTTAGTTCTTGTAGAAAAATGTGTACTGCAAGATGATATGATTTTATTTTAGTAACGTAACAAATGGAAGAAACTAGTGAAAGAAGTATGAGTAGGTGAATCATAGGATGTGCGGGAACCCCATAAAATTTGTGGAGGATTGGTTGTTATGAAAGCTTTCTCACTTTCGATTACAATATTAATTTTTTTATTCTTCGTAATGTTTCTGATTTTGTTGGCTTTCAAACATTTTACAAAAACTTTAAAACCCATTGTGAAGAAACCTTTGTTTCTGTTTCATGTTCTTAGCACTTAGCCAACCGCGCGCGCCACAGCGAGCTATACGTTTCTCACTGTGCTCGGACAAGTCAACTTATACGCTGTCCATCGCGCATTTTTCCAAGTATCAAGGATTAATATTCACTATTTAAAAAACAAAGAAGTCTAAAAATTATTTAAGTGGTCTCTTATATTTTGCGGTAATGATTTTATTTAACGATTTCACATATTGTTTATACAAAACATCAAATTAAAAGTATATATTAAAAGTATAAAACAATATAGGTAAAATTAGAAACATTAAAGACGATTAAAGATAAATAACACAACTTGAACGTGAAATTAAAAATTCACAATGCATTTTTTACAATGTTGTATCGTTCGATTATAACTTCATTTAGTCATAACGGATAGTGTAACTTTCTAATTAATTTTAACACCACCAAATTGATGTATTTTATTATATACTGTACTTTATAGAAGCAGAAAAAGTGGCGCAATTAATTGGGAACAATTGCAGGTAAACAATAACTGGTAACAAAAAAAAAAAAGAAAAAAAAAGAAAACGCGTTGCAGAAGTCAAAAGGGAGATCTCTCCGTTCGATCACGCAGCGATGTACTTTACAGAGGGAAGATCTCCCTATTCGGTTGGCTAAGTGTTACTAAGTGGTACTTGAAATTTGCATTATGTAATCATAATTAATTTGCAGACTTTAAGTGGCCGCACATTCAAAAAGTTTAATTGCCTGTAATTGATATAGTAATATCTTATATCTCTCAGTTTTTGTAACATGTTAATCGAAAATGAAAATTGCCATATAATTTTTTAGCATAAGCTATGAACATGTAAAACTTTTGTTTGCCTTCTTGTCTGTACATTATTGAATGGTAAATGGTAATTAATGTCGTAAAATTGTATTGATATGATTCATAATATAAGTTTTTAAAATTGTATTTCATAATTCATTTTTTTTTTCCTAGATCGAAGATAAAGCCAGTATAATTCCCTTGGTTGCTGGAATGCGCAACGATGTATTATCCCTTATTTCCGAAGTAAGTCTTAGTTATGTTATTACATTATAAAGTTTTACTATTAAGTACAATCATTTTTATTTTTGAATTTAGGGAATTGCTCTAATTTGGGAAAGTTATAAATTAGATCAATATGTGCAACGTCTTTCCGATGCCGTTGTTTCATTCCAAGAAAAAGTGGAAGATCTTGTGGTAGTTGAAGAGCAATTGGATGTTGATGTCCGATCTCTTGAAACATGTCCATATTCAGCAAATACATTTGCTGATATACTTTCCAAAATTCAAAAAGCTGTAGATGAATTATCTTTAAAAAATTATTCGAATCTAACTATTTGGGTATCTAGACTTGATGAGGAAGTAGAGAAGAATTTAGCAGCTAGATTGGAGGCGGGAATAAAAGCATGGACTGATGCACTTACTGGTCAAAAGAAAGAAGTAGATTTAAGTATGGATACTGATGCACCTTCTCAGCCCACTCATAAACCTGGTGGCGATCCAAAAATTCAAAATCAGATACACGAAGTTCGAATAACAAATCAAACAATGTACTTGTATCCAAGCATTGAAGATGCAAGATTCCAAATAATGCAACAATTATTTGCATGGCAAGCTATTGTTACTTCTCAAATTCGACTTCAAAGCTCGAGGTATCAAGTGGGTTTAGATAAACCTGAATCAGGTACTTACAGAAATTTACTTACGAAGTTACCCAATGGGAAACAACCTTTGGAAGCAGCTTATGAAGCGGTTGAATCTAAAATGAAAGATATTGCCGATTATGTAGATCAATGGTTACGTTATCAAGCACTTTGGGACTTACAACCAGACAATTTATATGGAAAGTTAGGAGAAAATATAAACTTATGGATGAAATGTTTGAATGATATTAAAAAGACCAGAGCTACGTTTGATACATCAGATACCAGACGAGAATTTGGACCTGTTATTATTGATTTTGCAAAAGTACAAAGTAAAGTATCTTTGAAATATGATTCATGGCACAAAGAAACATTAGGAAAATTCGGCACTCTTCTCGGCAATGAAATGGCAAGCTTCCACGCACAAGTATCAAAATCTAGAAGCGATTTAGAACAACAATCCATTGAAGCTGCTAGTACTTCCGATGCTGTGGGATTCATAACTTATGTTCAATCATTGAAACGTAAGATGAAAGTCTGGGAGAAACAAGTCGATATATATCGCGAGGGTCAAAGAATATTGGAACGTCAAAGGTTCCAATTTCCTTCTTCATGGTTGCACGTAGACAATATAGAAGGCGAATGGGGTGCATTCAATGAAATAATCAAGAGAAAAGACACAAGTATACAGACACAGGTTGCGTCGTTACAAATGAAAATAGTAGCGGAAGATAAAGCGGTTGAAATAAGGACTACTGATTTCCTCAGTGATTGGGAAAGAGGGAAACCAGTCGAGGGCCATTTACGACCAGATGAAGCTTTGCAACAGTTACAATTGTTTGAAAGCAAATTTGCTAGATTAAAAGAAGAACGAGATAACGTAGCAAAGGCTAAGGAAGCTTTAGAATTGCAAGAACCGGGAGCAGTATCAACTAGCGAAGATAGAATGCAAGTAGTATTTGAAGAGCTTCAAGATTTAAGAGGCGTTTGGTCTGAATTGTCGAAAATATGGGCACAAATCGATGATACGCGAGAGAAGCCATGGTTATCTGTTCAACCAAGAAAATTACGTCAACAGTTAGATGGAATGATGGCGCAACTGAAAGAGCTACCAGCTAGATTAAGACAGTATTCTTCATATGAATATGTTAAAAAAATGTTGCAAAGTTACACCAAAGTTAACATGTTAATTTTCGAATTAAAATCTGATGCCTTGAAAGAAAGACATTGGAAACAATTAACAAAGCAACTTCGAGTAAACTGGGTACTAAGTGAACTTACTCTTGGTCAAGTTTGGGATGTAAACTTACAAAAAAATGAAGGAATAGTGAAAGATATCATTCTTGTCGCTCAAGGTGAAATGGCGCTAGAAGAATTCTTAAAACAAGTTCGAGAATCCTGGCAAACTTATGAATTGGATTTAATCAATTATCAAAATAAATGTAGATTAATTCGTGGTTGGGATGATCTTTTTAATAAAGTTAAAGAACACATCAATTCTGTGGCTGCTATGAAACTCTCACCTTATTACAAAGTATTTGAAGAAGAAGCATTAACATGGGAAGAAAAATTGAATAGAATCAATGCATTATTTGATGTATGGATAGATGTTCAGCGACGTTGGGTTTATCTGGAAGGAATTTTCTCAGGAAGTGCTGACATTAAAACATTATTGCCTGTTGAGACATCACGCTTCCAAAGCATTAGTTCTGAGTTCCTTGGTTTAATGAAAAAGGTATCTAAATCTCCCATGGTAATGGATGTTCTAAACATTCCTGGTGTACAAAGAGCACTTGAACGTTTAGCTGATCTACTTGGAAAAATACAGAAAGCTTTAGGAGAATATCTTGAAAGAGAACGAACGTCATTCCCGCGATTTTATTTCGTGGGTGATGAGGATTTATTGGAAATTATTGGTAATAGCAAAAACATTGCTAGGTTACAAAAACATTTTAAAAAGATGTTTGCTGGTGTAGCAGCTATTCTCTTGAATGAAGATAACACTATTATTACTGGAATCGCTTCCCGCGAAGGAGAAGAAGTACTTTTCCAAAATCCTGTATCTACTATTGATCATCCAAAAATCAATGAGTGGTTGACACTTGTAGAAAAAGAAATGAGAGTTACATTAGCATCGAGTCTTGCAAGAGCAGTGCAAGATATTAAACAATTCAAAGATGGAAATATCAATCCTCAAGCGTTTATGACATGGTGTGATAATTATCAGGCACAAATTATAGTTTTAGCAGCTCAGATTTTATGGTCAGAAGATGTTGAAGCCGCATTGCATGAGTCGCAAAGCGATCCAAGTAAAAATTCCTTAGAAAGAGTGTTACTACAAGTTGAAGGTACATTAAATGTCTTAGCAGACTCTGTTCTCCAAGAACAACCCGCGTTAAGACGGAAAAAGTTAGAGCATTTAATTAACGAATTTGTACATAAGCGCACAGTAACAAGGAGATTAATTGCAAATAAAGTTTCCAATCCCAAAGCATTTGAATGGTTATGCGAAATGAGATTCTACTTTGATCCGAGGCAAACTGAAGTTTTACAGCAACTTACGATACATATGGCAAATGCGAAATTTTATTATGGTTTCGAATATTTAGGAGTACAAGATAGATTAGTACAGACACCTCTGACAGACAGATGCTATTTAACAATGACACAGGCTTTAGAAGCTCGTCTTGGAGGTTCTCCATTTGGACCAGCTGGGACAGGAAAAACTGAGTCGGTTAAAGCTCTCGGTCATCAGCTCGGAAGATTTGTACTGGTGTTTAATTGCGATGAAACATTCGACTTTCAGGTAAATAAAGAATATTATCAAAGCAATGGCTGTACAGCTTTTAAGAAGTTATTTTAATGATGTTTTATTGCATTTCTTAGGCTATGGGTCGTATCTTTGTCGGTCTTTGTCAAGTTGGAGCATGGGGTTGTTTCGACGAATTTAATCGTCTCGAAGAGCGTATGCTTTCAGCTGTTTCTCAGCAAGTGCAAACCATTCAGGAAGCATTAAAAAGTCAGATGGAAGGGAAGAAAGAAGGAACACTCTGTGTAGAATTAGTTGGGAAACAAGTTAAAGTATCCACAGATATGGCAATCTTTATTACAATGAATCCAGGCTATGCTGGACGATCAAATCTTCCTGATAATTTAAAGAAGCTCTTTAGATCACTAGCTATGACTACTCCAGATAGGCAGTTAATTGCTGAAGTTATGCTTTTCAGTCAAGGATTTAGATCTGCTGAAAAGCTAGCATGCAAGATCGTACCATTCTTTAAGTGAGATTTTTATTCTTGCACATCATTCAAGTATATATACCTTTTTTTTCTTTTTCTTACTAAACATATGGTATTGTTACTAGACTATGCGATGAACAACTTTCCAATCAATCTCATTATGATTTTGGTCTTCGGGCACTTAAATCTGTACTTATTTCCGCTGGAAATGTTAAACGCGATCGAATTCAAAAAATTAAAGAAGGCATGCAGAATCGTGGCGAAACTAATATTGACGAGGCTTCGATCGCTGAAAATTTGCCAGAGCAAGAAATTCTTATTCAATCTGTTTGTGAAACAATGGTACCAAAATTAGTCGCCGAAGATATTCCATTACTATTTAGTTTACTTAACGATGTATTTCCGAATGTAAATTACACACGTGCTGAAATGAAAGGTAATTACTACATTTAAAGTCACATTTTGATATCTTATACATATGCTAATTTTCCTTTATGTACTACAAATAAAATATATATTCATAGGATTGAAAGATCAGATTAGGAAGGTATGCATGGAAGAGTATTTAGTATGTGGTGAAGGTGACGAACAAGGAGGAGCTTGGCAGGAAAAGGTAATATACATATCATAATATAGAGAGCAATAAGTAATCATCTTCTCACTATATTCAGTCTTATCATTGTCATAAAAAAAGAATAAAAAGAAATAGCATACATAAAATGTTAAAACTTCTGTTTCTTCTGAGAACATGTTATGTAAGATAGATAATATCTTCCTAATTTTTGAATTTTTTTTTATCATATGCATTCCCTAGGAAATGGTCGGTGAGACCTGGGTAGAAAAGGTGAGACGAAAATTAAATCATGGATAGCATTGCATGGTCAACATTTTTCAACTCCATAGATAACATCCTTCATAAATTCGCATGATTATAATCTTTTTCTTATTTTGATAGTTACTACTTTTATAAACCTTTTTATTTAGGTACTGCAACTTTATCAAATTTGTAACTTAAATCATGGTTTAATGATGGTTGGTCCAAGTGGTTCTGGGAAAACGACGGCGTGGAAAGTACTGTTAAAGGCCTTAGAAAGATTCGAAGGAATAGAAGGCGTGGCACATGTAATCGATCCTAAAGCTATTAGCAAGGAAACATTATATGGTGTACTAGATCCAAATACACGTGAATGGACAGATGGCCTCTTCACACATATTCTTAGAAAAATTATAGACAATGTAAGAGGGGAGATCAATAAACGACAGTGGATCATATTTGATGGTGATGTTGATCCAGAATGGGTTGAAAACCTGAATTCTGTACTCGACGATAATAAACTACTCACGCTACCAAACGGCGAACGTTTAAGTTTACCTCCAAATGTGAGAGTTATGTTTGAAGTGCAAGATCTAAAATATGCCACGTTGGCTACTGTTTCTCGTTGCGGCATGGTTTGGTTCTCTGAAGACGTACTTTCTACAGAGATGATATTTGAAAATTACATGCTGCGTTTAAGAAACATTCCTCTCGAAGATGGAGAAGAAGATAATCTTAGCAAAAAGGCAACAGAAAAAGACGATACTATGTCTCCTGCATTATCAGTACAAAGAGAAGTTGCTAGCATTTTACAAAGTTATTTTGCTGCAGATGGATTAGTAGTGAGATGTTTAGAGTATGCCATGAAACAAGAACATATAATGGATTTTACACGTCTGCGAGCATTAAGCTCTTTATTCTCTATGCTAAATCAAGCTGTGCGCAATGTTTTACAATATAATCATTCACATACAGATTTTCCGTTGCCAAGCGAACAACTAGAACGTTATATGCCGAAGTGCTTGGTATATGCTTTGCTGTGGAGCTTCGCAGGTGACGCGAAACTAAAAGTTAGATCTGATTTGGGAGATTTCGTTAGATCTATTACCACTGTACCTCTACCAACTCAAAGTAACATTCCTATTATTGATTTTGAAGTAAGCATTCATGGTGAATGGTTACCTTGGAGTAATAAAGTTCCGCAGATTGAAGTGGAAACACATAAAGTTGCTAGCCCAGATATTGTTGTACCTACTTTAGATACGGTAAGGCACGAGAGTCTACTTTACACATGGTTGGCAGAACATAAACCAATAGGTAATATTATACTTATAAAAATTATTACAAAATTAGAAGCATATAATGATAGAGTATATAATTTTTATAGTGCTTTGTGGACCACCTGGCTCTGGTAAAACCATGACGCTCTTCTCTGCCTTACGAGCTTTGCCTGATATGGAAGTCGTTGGATTAAACTTTTCTTCCGCTACTACGCCTGAATTATTGTTAAAAACTTTTGATCATTATTGCGAATATCGTAAAACACCTAATGGTGTTGTACTTTCACCAGTACAATTGGGCAAATGGCTGGTTCTATTTTGCGATGAAATTAATTTACCCGATATGGATAATTATGGAACGCAACGCGTAATCTCGTTCCTCAGACAGTTGGTAGAACATAGGGGTTTCTACCGAACTAGCGATCAAGCATGGGTTACTTTGGAACGGATCCAATTTGTCGGAGCGTGCAATCCTCCAACAGATCCAGGTAGAAAGCCGCTTAGTCATAGGTTCTTACGACATGTTCCAGTTATATACGTCGATTATCCGGGAGAAACATCTTTAAAACAAATTTATGGTACATTTACACGGGCTATGCTTAGGTAATAATAACGATAACGAATGATCGTCTTAAAATTATTGGAATGAAGTAATGAATAACTCTTTCACTCTACAATTTATTATTACAGATTAACACCCTCTTTACGAGGTTACGCAGAACCTTTAACGAATGCAATGGTAGAGTTTTATCTAGCTTCACAAGAAAGATTTACACAAGACATGCAACCACATTACGTTTACTCTCCGCGTGAAATGACACGTTGGGTACGCGGAATCTGTGAAGCTATTAGGCCCCTCGATAATTTATCGGTTGAAGGTCTAGTACGCCTATGGGCACACGAGGCTCTTCGTTTATTCCAAGATAGATTAGTAGAAGATTCCGAAAGAGCTTGGACCAACAAAAACATAGATACTGTCGCCATGAAACATTTTATGGGTGTCGATAAGGAGAAAGCATTAGCCAGGCCTATATTATACAGTAATTGGTTATCTAAAGATTATGTGCCAGTTAATAGACAAGAATTACGAGATTATGTTAGAGCAAGATTGAAAGTATTTTATGAAGAGGAATTAGATGTTCCTTTGGTACTTTTTGACGAAGTTCTTGAACATGTTTTACGAATCGACAGAATTTTCCGTCAGCCTCAGGGACACTTATTACTTATTGGTGTCTCTGGTGCTGGTAAGACAACTCTGTCTAGGTTCGTTGCTTGGATGAATGGTTTATCCATTTTTCAAATAAAGGTATTTATCTATAAGCTGTTAGAATTATTCATTTTAAAAGGTTTACGATTTATTTAACGTATTGATATTTTATATCAAAGGTTCATAATAAATATACCGGAGAAGATTTTGACGAAGATTTGCGTCAAGTGTTAAGACGATCTGGTTGTAAAGATGAGAAAATAGCATTTATTCTTGATGAATCGAACGTTTTAGATTCTGGCTTTCTTGAACGTATGAATACGTTGCTTGCAAACGGAGAAGTACCTGGTTTATTCGAAGGTGATGAGTATACGACACTTATGACTCAATGTAAAGAGGGAGCACAACGCGAAGGTCTCATGTTAGATTCTAACGAAGAATTGTATAAATGGTTTACTGGTCAAGTTATGAAGAATTTGCATGTAGTATTTACGATGAACCCCAGTACCGATGGTCTTAAAGATAGAGCTGCGACATCACCTGCATTGTTCAATAGATGTGTGTTAAATTGGTTTGGTGATTGGTCAGATAACGCACTTTTCCAAGTTGGCAAAGAGTTTACCAGTCGTGTAGATTTGGAAAGACCTATGTGGAAGTATCCAGATTTCTTCCCTTCAGTTTGTTCTTTAATACCATCACAGCCTTCTCATAGAGATGCTGTAATAAATGCTTGCGTTTATGTGCACCAAACATTACATAAAGCTAACGCTAGGCTCGCGAAACGAAGTGGTAGGACAATGGCTATTACACCTCGACATTATTTAGACTTTATACATCATTTCGTAAAGTTGTATCAAGAGAAGAGAAGTGATTTAGAGGAGCAACAATTGCATTTAAACGTTGGTTTAAGCAAAATAGCAGAAACAGTAGAACAAGTAGAAGAAATGCAAAAAAGTTTAGCTATAAAATCTCAGGTAAGATAATGAAATGAAAAAAAAATATCATCTACAGCTTTTTCTCACGTATATCTTGTATATAGGAATTGCATGCAAAAAATGAAGCTGCAAATGCAAAATTACGACAAATGGTTAAGGATCAGCAAGAAGCAGAAAAGAAGAAGGTGCAGAGTCAAGAAATTCAACAACAATTAGCAATACAAACTGTTGCTATTGACCAAAAACGGGACGATGTCATGGCCGACTTAGCACAAGTTGAACCAGCTGTTATTGATGCACAAAACGGTATGTATTATTTATACTCTAGTTTTAATCGGCGCAATGAGTACAAACGGTTGTTATACTTCTGATACATAACTGTAATCGATGTTCATCCGTATTTTATTTTGAATACCTGAAACATGTGACGCGCATTGTGTTCAAACGTTTGCAATGAGTGTAGCTGTCAAGGGGATTAAGCGGCAGTATCTTGTCGAAATTCGATCAATGGCAAATCCTCCAAACATCGTAAAGGTAGCTTTAGAATCTATATGCTTGTTACTTGAGGAAAATGCTACCGATTGGAAGCAGATTCGTGCTATTATTATGAAGGATAGTTTTATACCGACCATCGTCAACTTCAACACAGAAAACATCACGTAAGAAATGATTCTGGATCTGCTGAATGTTCAATCTCGCGTGGGCATTTACCGAGGCAAATAAATATAATTCTATAACCGCTTGACATATGTATATGTATATGTTATGACTTTTGGCTGAATACAATATACTCACCTACGTATAGCATACGTTCTTATAAGTAGAAAGAAACTTCTAAATTAATTACTTCTAGACAGATTATTTTACTTTAATTTTCAATATATGAATTTTTAAATATTTTCTAGCAATAATTATAAGGACGTGACATGATACGTAAATACTGTGTTACTGTAAATAAAATGTATCGTGTTTTTTATCTCTAACTGTCTATAGGTGATTTAAAACGACGTGCAGCCTGCTGCGGAGCTTTCTTCACGTAACATCGTCATAACTGTTCTAATTGCACATGCCTGCACTTTATTTTCTTTGTACTATATAAAATCGTTTCGTTTTTCGTATAGCTGTGAAATCGATAAAGAAACAACATTTAGTCGAAGTTCGGTCCATGGCGAATCCGCCGGCGATCGTGAAGGTTGCACTGGAGTCTATCTGCTTATTGCTCGGTGAAAATGCCATCGATTGGAAATCTATCCGCGCTGTCATCATGAGGGACAATTTTATCAATACTATTGTCTCTAATTTCAGTACTGAGGATATTACGTAAGCATGCTTTCATTGTTTGTTTACCTTTACAAATGGTATAATTCTTTGATGTAGGGATCAGCGAACACGGTTCGTTGATACAAATATTTTCTAAAAAATTCATCAAATAGAAGTTCATAATAAGAAGAAGATGATGAATAATATAAGAATGTCTGAAATGTGTAATACTAATATTTGTTGTATGTATCTACAACTAATCTTTGTGCTTGCTGATCTCAAATCTAAACAAATGTTGGACAAATCACAAAGCACAATTGATACTTAGAGCATGTGAACGATAATTGACAACTTTGTTACTAACCAAAATTATGTGTATAATATAGTATACTAAACTTGAAATTGTTAAAAATCATTATCAAATTATTGAATTAAGAAATTTAAAGAATTTTTTTATACATTTATTTAGGGATGAAGTAAGAGAGAAAATGAAGAGTCGCTATTTAAGTAATCCTGACTATAATTTTGAAAAAGTTAACCGAGCCAGTATGGCTTGCGGGCCTCTCGTTAAATGGGCTACTGCACAGGTGAATATTTAAAGGGAGATATTCGACATAGATTTCGTTTTTCAAAAAAGAAATCATTATTAAAAATATATGATTTAAAAATTTTAGATCGAATATGCAGACATGTTGAAACGAGTAGAACCTTTAAGAGATGAACTTCATTCGTTAGAACGACAGGCTGAAACAAATAAGCAGAAGGGTGAAGAAGTAAAAAATTTGATTGCTCAGTTGGAACAAAGCATAGCGTCGTATAAGGAAGAATATGCTCAGCTTATTTCTCAGGCGCAAGCTATTAAAGCCGACTTAGAAAGCGTACAAGCTAAAGTAGATCGTTCTATCGCTTTATTAAAATCGTTAGTGATTGAAAGAGAACGTTGGGAAGCAACTAGCGAAACATTTAAGAGTCAAATGTCTACAATTATCGGAGATGTACTCTTGTCATCTGCTTTCCTAGCATATGCTGGATATTTTGATCAACATGTAAGTATTTAATAGCTATCGTATATGTTTTTCTATATAGAATACTGATATATATAACCCTTGATATATTTTAGTACCGACAAAATTTGTTCAGTACTTGGTGCCAACATTTACAACATGCAAACCTACAGTTCCGACCGGATATAGCGAGAACAGAATACCTCTCAAATCCTGATGAACGTTTAAGGTGGCAAGCTAATGCTTTACCAACGGATGATCTGTGTACTGAAAATGCTATTATGTTAAAGCGATTCAATAGATATCCACTAATTATCGATCCATCTGGACAAGCAACAGAATTTATAATGAACGAATTTAAAGATCGAAAGATTACGAAAACAAGTTTCTTGGATGACTCGTTCAGAAAGAATTTAGAGAGTGCATTACGCTTTGGTAATCCTTTGTTAGTACAGGATGTCGAAAATTATGATCCTATACTAAATCCTGTTCTAAATAGAGAATTAAGGAGAACAGGTGGCCGTGTATTAATCACCCTTGGGGATCAAGATATCGATCTTTCACCATCTTTCGTAATCTTTTTATCAACGAGAGACCCAACTGTAGAATTTCCACCTGACATTTGTTCTCGTGTTACCTTTGTAAACTTCACCGTTACTAGAAGTTCGTTGCAAAGTCAGTGCTTAAATCAAGTTTTGAAAGCCGAACGTCCGGACATTGATGAGAAGAGATCTGATTTATTAAAATTACAAGGTGAATTCCATTTGCGGCTGAGACAGCTTGAGAAATCTTTATTGCAAGCATTGAACGATGCTAAAGGAAAAATCCTTGATGATGATTCTGTGATAACTACCCTTGAAACTTTGAAACAGGAAGCGGCTGATATTAGCAAAAAAGTCGAAGAGACAGATAAAGTAATAGCAGAAATTGAAACAGTTTCTCAACAATACATGCCTTTGTCTCAAGCTTGTTCAAATATGTATTTCACGATGGACAGTTTGAATCAAGTGCACTTCTTGTACCAGTATTCTTTGAAAATGTTCTTAGATGTCTTCACATCTGTTTTATCTCAAAATCCAAGATTGTGTAATATATCAGATTATACACAAAGACTATCGGTTATTACAAGCGATTTATTTTCTGCTTGTTACGAACGCGTTGCTCGTGGAATGTTGCATACGGATAGATTAACATTTGCATTGTTATTATGTAGAATTCATCTGAAAGGTATTGCCACAGAATCCACTTACGACAGTGAATTTACATTTTTCTTACGTGGAAAAGAAGGTGTATTAAATATACGAGATCCTATAATGCCTAATTTAAGTTCAGAACAACAAGAAGCTATGATGCGCTTGAGTCTTAGACTGCCAGCTTTTAAAAAATTACGCGAGAAAATTCAAGAAAATGGAGAATTCAATACGTGGTTACAATCACCAACGCCTGAGACATGTGTGCCGAAGCTTTGGGATGAAGAAAAGCCATTGACGCCAACTGGAACAGCTATGCATCAGTTATTGATAATTCAAGCATTCCGACCAGATCGTGTGATAGCTGCTGCGTCTTTAGTAGTAACTTCCGCTTTGGGAGAATCATTCATGGCAGCTGCAGAAGTAGAACTTGATTTTGCTTCTGTAGTTGAGAATGAATTGAAAGCTAATGTACCTGCGTTGCTTTGTTCAGTACCAGGTTTCGATGCCTCTGGCCGAGTGGATGATTTGGCAGCTGAATCAGGCAAACAAATAGCTAGTATCGCAATTGGATCTGCAGAAGGATTTAATCAAGCAGATAGGGCGATAAACATGGCTGTTAAAGCTGGTAGATGGGTATTATTGAAAAATGTCCATTTAGCACCACAGTGGTTAGTACAACTTGAAAAGAAATTGCACAGTTTACAACCACATGCCAGTTTTAGATTATTCTTAACCATGGAGATCAATCCAAAAGTACCGGTTAATTTACTTAGAGCTGGTAGAATATTTGTCTTCGAACCACCTCCTGGAATTAGAGCAAATCTATTACGAACTTTCAGTACGGTACCAGCATCAAGAATGATGAAAGTACCTAACGAAAGAGCCCGTCTATATTTCTTACTAGCATGGTTCCATGCTATCGTTCAAGAACGTCTTCGTTATGCCCCGTTAGGATGGGCTAAACATTACGAATTCAATGAGAGCGACCTACGAGTAGCTTGTGACACTCTGGATACATGGATAGAGGCTACTGCTATGGGCAGAACTAACTTACCACCGGAGAAAGTACCTTGGGATGCTCTAGTGACACTGCTATCTCAATGCATATACGGTGGTAAAATTGATAACGATTTTGACCAACGTCTTCTTGCATCGTTCCTTCGGAAACTTTTCACTCCGCGATCCTTTGAAGCCGATTTTGCGCTCGTTGCTAACATTGACGGTTTGCAAGGAGGTCAACGACATATTACTATGCCAGATGGTACCAGACGTGATCATTTCCTTAAATGGATTGAATCATTATCTGATAGGCAAACGCCCTCGTGGCTTGGGTTACCGAATAATGCGGAAAAAGTACTGCTCACGACCAGAGGCACAGACTTGGTATCTAAATTATTAAAAATGCAACAATTAGAAGACGAAGATGAATTAGCGTATTCTAACGAAGAATCGTTAGATACACCTAGAGAAGCGGAAGCTGATGGCCGACCATCATGGATGAGAACGTTACACAATTCAGCATCAACATGGCTACAATTGCTTCCAAAAAATTTACCGACACTGAAAAGAACTGTAGAAAATATAAAGGATCCTCTCTACAGGTATTTCGAGAGAGAGGTTAATAGCGGTGCTAAATTGCTACAAGATGTGATCCATGATTTAGAAGACGTTGTTTTAATCTGTCAGGTATTTTTTCAATTTACATTGATATTGTTGTTAGGAAAGAGCGATCTCTTGACATTCAATACTTTATTTTTAATAAGTATTACATCCAATATACGTATATTATCATTGAGGATCATACAACAACATTTGATATCATTTGATTTGACAAGTACATCAAACATGATAGCTTTCATTTGAAAATGAAATATTAAATTTCCATGAAATATATTCTTCTAAAGTAAACAGTTAAAAAATTGAGAACTTTTAATATGATCTACTAAATATAAACGTTGCGTTTTCTTTATAGGGTAAAAAGAAGCAAACCAATTATCACAGAACTATGTTGTCAGAATTAGTGAAAGGCATTCTACCAGGTGGTTGGAGACGATACACAGTACCAAGAGGATGCACAGTAATACAATGGATAACAGACTTTAGTCATAGAGTATCACAGTTGCAAGAAGTTTCACGATTAGTATCTCAAGGCGGAGCTAAAGAAATTAAGGTTTGTTTAATTAAACTTATTTGTGTAGTTAATTATTCACATCTCCTATAACCATATTTCTTTTAGAGTTTCCCTGTTTGGCTTGGTGGATTATTGAATCCCGAAGCATATATTACAGCAACGAGACAGTGCATAGCGCAAGCAAACAGTTGGTCACTGGAAGAACTGCAACTCGACGTAACTATAGGAGACAGTGATAATATTGCAACGGACGATTGTTCGTTTGCTGTAACTGGTCTTAAATTGCAAGGAGCGCAATGTAAAGATAATCAGTTGTATTTGACTTCAACTATAATGACCGATTTACCAGTTACCATGTTGAGGTGGATACGATCTACCACCGATGATGTACGAAAGGGCAAATTGTCTTTACCGGTTTATCTTAACAGCACACGTACTGAATTATTATTTACCGTTGATTTAAACATTGCTCCTAGTCAAGATCCTCACAGTTTTTACGAGAGGGGAGTCGCTGTTCTTACATCTACTGCTTTGAATTAATACTTATAAAATTAGCAAACTACGATATTTAACAAATAATATAACGATAAAGTCATAAAGGAATGGGCAAACGAACTTTTCGTAATGAAGTAGAAGAAATGAAGTAGTAAAGAACCTCCACATATATTGTACCGTTTGCTCGGGATGTTTATTAATCTGTTCATCTTTAATTATTTATAAAATATTAAATATTACGAGATCCAATAAGCTAGTATAGTATTCTGTCAATGTCACAGTCATCAACAAAAAAAAAGTTTGCCTGTTTCTTCTAATATACTAATTGAATATATAGCAAAGACTATTATTTATCGCTTCAAAATAATTCTTAGCACAATATTTTGTAAACGTGCATTAAAATGAATCATTTTCTTGATAATTAACATAATTGAGAAAGATGTAAGACATCTGTTTTAGAATTGATGTAATAACGAGATTGTAATATATATAGTTTATTTAGTTTTGTATACGTTTAAAACTCAAAGACCGCTTTCTGTAACAAAGTTACATTGTGTTTGCTTAAGTGTAAGTACGAATGTATTGTAGAATCTATATTATTTGAATGGTATCTAATAAAAAACTTAATGTACGATTTACAAGAGTTATTAAAAAAGTAAAATGAATACCGTTAAAATGCTTTGTACTTTGTTGCTTTGATCAATTATATTAATATCTATTTCTGTAATTATGCAATATTTAAAGTATGAACGTTGTTTAAATCTTATCACTATTAAATTAAATGTCATAGAAGCACTATAAATTTAAAAAAGAACATAAAAATTTTATTATGGTCCATAATATCAGGTATAGCAATTACACGTATGAAATATTAGAATATTTGTACGGTAAAATACACACACACACGCATATATATATATATATATATATATATATATATATATATGTTACATAATTATGTAAATAACATTGGAGTTCTCCGCTCTTTTTTATCCAATTAGTTCAATGATTATTCATTTTATGTATATACTCTCTGATAAATAATTTCAATTGCAGTACATGTTTTCTCCGCGATTCTTTTTTGCAATATTTTAAAATAAAAGAATACGCCGTATATATTTCTTAACCATTGCACAAAAACTAATACATAGGCTTTGATGAATGTTGGACGGATTATATTATTGTAACATTAAACAACCATCATGGTTAATGAAGAAAATGCTTAATAAGCGAATTTATGATTCGTTAAAATAGTATGTACACTAATATCATAAAACTATTAAAATTTTACAGTAGTATATATTACATAAATATTTTAGTTACACAGTCTCGATTGAAAATGCCAAAATGCTAAAATAGACTGATTGAAAGCAAATTGAACCTCAATAAGGTTCAACATACACAATATAAAATCGATATCTATTGTAGTAAGTAACAAAACGAGTTTATTATATGTTTCACTGCTTATAGCTATCCAATCTTCATTTGCGCGTTATACAATTGTCACGGTAATTAAAGTGATGAGATTATGCACTTATTTGTCAAGTATGACAAGATTAGAAAATACTGAATTCAGTCTGAGAGATAAAATTATTTTTTCGATCATTGATCGATGAAATCATCAGCAACTTGTTTATCTTTCGTAGAATAGCTTGCGAAAATGAATATTGAATACAAGTTAAACAAGGAATAAATCACCGTAACACTATGCAGCAGAAATTAAATAACCATCAGATTATTCTTCATATATGCTCAAAAGAAAGATATAGTCTATATCACAGAAACGGAATCATCCGTTTCTTCGGCAGTCTTTTTATCGTCGCTATTACTGTTAGCCTGTTCATTAGAGACTAGAGACACGTCCTTTGGAAGGACCAAGGATTCTTCACCGATCGGCGCTGCAGCCTCGACTAGATTTTCAACGGACGCTGCTACCGTTGATTCGTCGTGGCAGAAACTCCTACGCAGGGACTGTTGAGTTCGCGTAGTCCCTCTCCTAATGCTACTACGAAGTAAATTAGCCACATCGGCCGCAGTTAAATTCGAACTGCTCGATGAAGTTATACAAGGTCGACGAGGTCTTTCGAGCGTCGAATGCGTTCTTTCTATCGAGCGTTCTACCACACCAATTCTTGTTGATCTATCTATCGTATTAGGTCTATGTCTTTCGGTAGCATTACTTTGAGTGTTTGAATTGATGTTTTCGTTTCTTGCTTCAGCTATATGAATTGTTACATCTTGGGTTTGCCTACTTTGATTCATTTCTACAAGTACAGTGGCGTAATCAGGAGGTGGAGGTTGTAGCGCCGGTCTCTGTCTCGGAGTACTGCTCTCACCGAGCACATTCGCTATTCGACGTACACTTCTTCGAAAACTTTGCCGCAACATCTTTGCTATTCTCGCTCCCGTTGCTGTAGTGTAACTCGGAGGAGGTGTATATTTTGGCGGTGGATCTTCAAATGGTACTTCTGTCGTTGTATGTACGATACCATTGCCGTGAATGCTGGTACTCATATCGGTTCCAGTATGCGTTTGCGCATCTCGTGGGTCATCTGGCTCCAAAGATGGTCGATACAATAATTGAATTCTCTGTGAAATTAAAATTTTTTGAAAACTACCTACATTAATCATAAATAAGTTCAAAATAGAAATTTCTTTCTATGTATAAAAACAGTAGATGTAAGACATATACACGATTAGAAAACTTACACCATTACATTGTTCGCAGTGATTTATATTAACTTCCACTTGATTGTTCTAATGTTAGCACAAACAAAAATTGATGTCAAATGTATATTAGTATGTTAAAATGGAAAGTAAAAAATATTACTTAATAATTATTATACTAGTTTGTTAAAGTTGTATCGAATTCTTACATCAAAAATATCGGGTGGACCGTTGTTCAAGTATCGACATGTTTGTATAATCGCCACTGCCGGTATCGTCAATATTGGTACTAATTGAATCGTAGCTCCGAGTTGTTTTGCCCAAACTGTCCAGTACTCTCTAGCGGTACGTCGGTAAGAATAAAGTTCTCGAAATCCAGCATTTTTAAATACTGTAATGCTAAGTACCTGTTGGATTTAAATCAATAACTTGCTTACGATATTACTACCTTTTTTTAACGTATAAATATTTTGATAAGAACATACCATAAGAATAACAGGCAGTATAACGTTCCACGTGAATGAGAGAAGAGGACCAGCCCAGTGTCTGAGACATCGACCAGTTGGAGGAAACAACTCGGCTACTACCGCTTCACCACTATGTGGACGACCGCGCACTGCGAATACAGCACCAACTTGCACCAAGTATAAGATCATTATCCACCATGTACCACCAATTGTGTAGTCTAGATAATATACGACGTGTATGCCCAACTATAAACAAATGATTAAATTCCTATAAGACAAACAAAATCTACTTTTACTGTTGTTTAAGGATAACTACATTGTACAATTCATAGATATGCGCATTTTCTTCAATATTTATATTAATAATTTTCTTTAATATTGCGGCTATTTATGATGTTAGAGATGGCGTAGAGATACTAGTTTTTATATCTTTCACTTGAATATCTAAAAACAATGCATTGTCTTTAACATATCCAGAATATCGAGTTAAAGTTGTATGCGGGATAAACATATAGATCCCAGCTTCTTTATTCATGTCTTCAGAATTCGATTTATCTTGCCCTATAGCTTTAACAATCTTTTTTATATCGTTTGCTGGATTTTCTTGATTTCTCAATGTAGCTGTTGCTCTAAGGACACAAGGCCAATCCAACAATGGATCCCATTTTCCGGTTTCAACTTGTAGGCATCCGATAATATGTCGATCTTTCCACTGTCCTATACCATTTAGAAATAGCTTCATTCTCAAAGTATATCCATACTCTTTATTTAAAAATTTTGGACTATAAAGCACGCAGTCATTTTCCTTTGCTTCGGTCATTTTTTCTTTATAACGGTCAATTCTCCATAAAAGACGACCATTAGTCGAATATTGTTCAAAACATTCCTGTTTACATGGACACTCGACGAATTCCGGAATATTTAATTTTGAATTATCCGTAATCAATTCCTCCAGATACTTTAGATTTTCTTTCATTTGAAACTTCAACCCTTTAATATTACTTTTCTGGCTAGTTGAGGTTTCTGATTGCCGCTCTATTTCTTCTTCTAAATTTGTTATTTTCTCAATTATATATTTTTGTTGATCCACTAATTCCCTCGAACTCTTACACCTCATTTCTAATTCTAATTTGAGATCGTGAATTGATTGCTGTTGTTCTTGCCATATGTTATTTATATGTACGTTCTCTTTCGTTACGAAAGCTTTTAGATCATTTAATTCTATGTACCAATCACCAAGTACTTTATTATGCTTACTTTGTTCATTAGTCAATTCACCGTGTAAAAGTTTCAGTTGTTCCGAGATACGTTGAAAACTTAAGCTGGTGCGCTGTTCCATGTTGTCGCTAGTTACTTCTAAATCATTTAATCTTTGATTTAACGTTGTATTATATTGATAACATACTTTTGTTGTTTCCGCAACTTGAAACCGGAAGGAATTAATCAATTCTTGTTGAGAGTTCAATAACTTTAAACACTGAGACATATTATCCTGGAGAATTTTGCGTTCTTTTTCCTCGTGGTTTATTACAGAACGAAGCAATCTTAGAGCAGAGAACACTTTACTCCTCCATAAAGAATCTTGAACTTCCTTCATTTCATTATTCTCTTTCGTAAAATTTCTGCATGTTTTTCGATGATCTTCCATATTTTTTCGAGGTACGTAAACTCCACATTTGAAAGAACATTCTTCTAAAACCGATCCGCAATGTTTCACGTGATCGTATAGATATTTCTCCTCGAAAAAATCATTACAAAAGTAACAAGGTACGCTTCGCCGTACTATAGAATTGACACGATTACTCATTTTCTGAAACGCACGGTGACTCTAACGATACTGATGAAATACTTTAATCATTTCAGTGCTTGGAGTGATAATCGTTATCTGTATAAATATAATATTACATGTTCTGTCTGATAAGAAGAGAATTTTAAATCCTCTTGAACGCTTGAACAGAACGGCGACTTAATTTACTTTTAGTAGTGACGATACAATCATACATTAACAAATATTATTTTATTGAAATTTACTCCAATTTTCAGTTCGAAATATTGCACAAATATATTGGAAAATTAAAAATTACCAAGTAAATGTAAATAATTATATTTACCTCGGTAGCCATGGGTAAGCCTAGTATATAAGCACAAGCACAACTGAAGAATGTAATAGTAGTTTCCCATAACTTCATCATTTTTGCATTAATCGCCATAATACCAGTTATTACACAATGCCATATTGCCAGCTATAATAATGAAACTTTTGTATTTTCGATTTTGGTTTATCATATATCTTGAATTGCATACCTGTTGAGCTATTCCAAATAGAATAAGAATAAAATAGAAAAGAACTGCCCAGAATGGTGACACTTGTTCAGTGCCTAGTAACGCTAACGTTGCAGGAACCAATTCAGTCGAAAATCTCAAGGCTTGATAACCAGATTCAGCACTAAAGTCTGCACCGGGGCGAGTTACACGTTCTCCAACAATAAACGACGCATGTGCCATAAATCTTTCTGGTGTACTGCTATATCCCGGTGGTGCCGGCTGGTTCACAGGTCGCATAAACATATACGATGATATTCTTTCTGAAACAGAAATTTATTACGCTTAAATTTTGAGATCTTCATTTAAGTTGACAATGAGCTGTTATTTCCTTACCAAATGAGCTAGGTATGTAAATATATCCATGATGTCGCAAAACTTGCACGCAAGTATTTGCCAGAAAAGCTGCGAGAAGTAGAACTGCGAGAGTTAACACGATCACTAGACTCGTGTCTCGTTGTAATAGATGTTTGTGCTTATTATGAGCAGCTATCTAGAAGAACAATAATATCCTCAAGTAAAGATTCCATTAGTCAAATGCATCACAGTACGTCGTAATTACCTGCATAGCAGCTGCACCAAGTAATCCCCAAGTGAGGAAAACCTCGATGGATGCTGCTACCCACGATTTGCCATTAATGAAAAACTCAGTCCACACAGTGGCAGGAAAAAGCTGATGTACAGAGCCTGGTGGCGTGAGGCCAAGTAATTTCGTACAAAGAACTAATGTGCCAAATACAGGCACCAACGTAAAAACATATACTACTTTGCCATAAGATCTCAAACCTGAAACAATTATTAAATATTAGAAGAAAACGATAATGAAAACAGATATGTATATCGTTTAATAAAATCATGAAATACCTTTGCTTAATGATACGAACACGATCATCCATACAACAGCTAAATTGAAAGCCACTTGAAACTTTAACGTTACGACACCGGGATCTGATTCGTTTAAATGATTTCTTTGCAAGACAACTCCGCTAAAATAATCTGGTACTGTCTCATATAATTTATGCAAATTACTATTATTCTGTGTAGGTTTATCTTCTCTGTACAAGGAAAACGGTTCTGCCCATCGGTACTTATCCTGCTTCGTTATAAATGAGTCTCTAGAAAAGATTATAAAAATATTCTCTCATTATTATTGGTCTTTCTTAAAATGAAAAATTTATCATAGGAAATTTTATCACAAAATTTATCAAAATTATGAACAAATCAAAAACAGAAAACAAATCAACACACCTAAAGTAGACGAACATCCAGGATACACCAACGATACTGTAGATACCGATGAATGCTTGTGCAATTAGAAGAGCTATACCAACGCCCTGAAAGAGGGGTGAAATCTTCCACATATCTACGGATCCAGCCGCCAATCTTTGACCGAGACACACGTGCAACGTCAAAAGTGGAATACCCAATACCAAAGACAAAATCAGGAACTGTACAATGAAATTTGCTGAAAGAAAAAGACAATTGAAGATGCGATGATAATGGATAAAATTGAGTAACAGTTTATACAAGTACTTATGTAATAGCAATTTCTACACTCACCTCCGAATTGTACACTAAGAATAGAAAATCTACTTATATTAAAAAGGCCAAGGGTGCAACTAAGACACGCCAAGGCTGGACTAAGAGCATGTGGCCATTTTCCCAATGGATTGGCATCCTCATCCTCATCCTCTCCTCTATCCTCATCCCTATCAACGTCTCTCTGTCTGTCACATATTCTAAACAAACACATTGTTCCGTAAAAAAAAAAACGAAATCAAAAGAGAACAAGAAAGTAACCAATACTATTGCATCCGTTTAACTTCTTCCGTATATAATAAGCAAAGTATTAAAAAGGTAACAAATTAATTAAAGAATTACAGCTCATCGCCTGAGAGGTAGATAGTAAAACGAAATAGTATACTGCACAAGTAATGGTTACAATGTTAAATATACCACAGCATGGCTGACAGCTGCTGATAAGAGTATGTAAAACAATCATGTTAAAGGTCGTATCGATTTGTCGTAAAACTGGGTCGAACGTAATTGTATCTTATTTGTCGCTCTTGCCGAAGAAAATTCACGGTCGATCGAGACTGCGTTGCGACAAATGAAAACCTATATTAGGATTTAATCATGAGACATTGAACACGAGATTTATATTACAGAGTATTTGCATTCGTATACTGTCACTTTTAAACCTTATATGCCGCAATGTTAACTGTACATCTATATCATTTGGCCACTGTACAATAAACTGTGAAATACGGGAACGAGTTAAGCATAGAGAAGAAAAGGAGAAAATAAAGAGACAACAATTTATAATAAGTAGGAGCTACGATTGTTGCCAGCATCGATAAAAGATCGAGAATCATCAATGTACCGTTATCACGGAATAGAGAGATGAATACCTAAAAGAAACCGAACATTCCTACTGGGTTTCAACTTAAAGACACAACTCGACCTTGTTTTGCGTGAGGAATACGAAGGAGTTAGTATGTCTGTGCCACCTTCATTGCACCAATCTCGCAATTCTCCTGACGTTTTAGACAACGATTCGTGAATTATTCATACACGTATGAATACGAAGATTGTGTCGATTCTGGTTAACGAATGCTTATTACCACGCTGTCTTGTCGTTCGTTCGATCAAGATTGAAACTCCTTTCAATACTAATCGATTGTTTTCGGCCATTCTCTCCATCTAAAACGAATATAAAATTTTTATAATTGTTCCATAAGCGACAAAATAGCCCGTTCCGAATACTATTCCGTAAATTATTAACATTAAAGGCGTAGAATTACGCTTAGACTAACTTTAACGTTATATAACTGATCGCTTTGAACGTTGAAAATTTGAAAACTAGTCACGAACTTTCAAATTCTGAAACTCCAATGGTAGAGAAAAGCAAGGTTAAAATGTTCTATCGATTAATCAATAAACTGACCACTTCTAATGACCACGATATCTTTAGTGGCGTGTCCAAATAATATAGAAGATTAGAAACACGCGAACAGTAGCTTGGGCACGATCATTGCGTCAGACTAAATTTACCACTCGATGGAAATAACACGAAATTGTGTTTCTTTGACTATAAAAATTCCAGAGAAAAACAACGTTTTTAGAATTAGATATTTGTGCTTCTAACGATTGTTGCCAATCGCGTATATTACAGCGTACGTACAATGAAATCGTGGGAACGACGGAGATCTTGTGTTCTGAGTAAGCTTTCAGCGTAATACGTACACTAATAGTGTATACTATGCTGCGGATACCCGTATTATTAAACCTTCCCGACAAAAACAGTTAGTGAAACACGTTTAGCTTCGGTAAATAGCTGCATCAAGTACGTAGGATAGTAATAGTATGTTTGAAAACGATTCGTAATTGATCAGTGACAAACATGATACTGAACTAATATTATTATTATTATACGAGTCGTTTTCTTTTGAAACGATCGCTGTCTTCTTATCTCGATGTTTTCTTCTAAAAGCTAATTATGATCAGTTTCGGAGCCTTGATAATAAAACTGTTTAGCTTCAGGGACTTAACTTGATTTCTCAAGGGAAACAACTCATCGACGATCGGTATAATTCCACTTGGCTCAATCTATAAAAGGTTAAATTTGTCACTGAAGCAAATTAAATATCGTTACAGTGGTTAGATATAATTTATAACTTAAAGGTTGTTAGGTAACACCATCGTAAAGATCGTGGAACGACCGTTTATCTACGTAATTAATCGGATAATCGTAACAAATCGGTATAAGAAACTCTTACAATCGTAGAATATACCTGATACGATGTCTACGTTGACTACAGTAAAAGTATTGGCGACAAATCGTTGGATCGTGGTTCATCATGAATACATGTTACGCCAATGATGTCGATGACCGTTCGTTTCCACGGAGTTGAGATCGATTTTCCTCTTCGCTCAGTCGGCTTTATTATTCTATCCTCTTTCTTCAAAGGCCGTTCTACCAGTAACAATTGATACATATAATGAAACTAAGTTTCATGACAAATTTTCGATTGATCGATTTCCCAGGATTAACAAATTTTGAAGAAATAATTCCACGATATCAGAAAATCGTGTATTAAATTTCACAGTCGTTCAAGGTTCCAACGCTCTGCATTTAACGAGGTAAGAACAATCGAATTTCAAAACTGTGCCATCCCGGCGTCACGGGGTCTCGCTTTTGAGAAACGGTTTTACGGTTTCGTTCGTTTTCTATTATTCTCTCGATCTCAGGATAGGTTGTTGGCCTGTTTTCACATTCACGCAAAGCATCGTGTTGGTTCCTTTATTTTTTTCCAGTTTGCGCGTTTCTTTGTGTTCGTAAGATATTCTTCACGCGCGGTTGTTTTATGTTCGAAACGTTTGGTCAGTGATTCAGTAATATTAATCGTGTCATGCGGTATGCAATTTATTTAATCGACAAAGTGTAAGGTCAAACGTATTCGTTTCGCAAAGTATTCTCCAAATATTTTTAATTTCACTTTGTAGATCTGGCGTTTTGACGTAATCGATTGATATTATGATGTTTTAAACACACTGCACTGCTGTTGCTTTAACGCGCGGTAATCGATCAAAGAACCGCGTTGATTTTCGATCGTTCGTTCCTTTTAACGAAAATGGCAAAAGTTTTCGATCCATCTATCACAAAGTTGCAGGTGTAATAGAGCCGCTGATTCAAATCACTTTCGTTTGATCGTCCTTTCAGGTAAAAAAATGACCGAACTCTCTTAAAAAGAGCAACAGATCTCGTCTATTAGAGAATTTTTGTAAACAAGCATTCGAAAAGTTTACCGAGGCATATGGCTTCTTGGTACGACGATCGATTCTACAACTAAGGCAACCAGCGCTTACCGGGATTTGCCAACTAATACGGCGCTTCGGGCAAAACCCTTGAAAGATATAGTCATCGTTTCGTATGTGTTCATTGATATCCTTCGTTCCTCTGAATTTTTCCACGAAGTTATGTATATACAGAAACGACATTCGTATTAATTATCACAGGTATGACATCATAGGACATTTTTTCAAAATAAAATTTTTTTGCCGTGGCTAGCGCACAGTTTAGAAAATAGCAAAAAATTTGTATCTCTGTAGAAACATCCTTTGATCTTTGACACGAATACCAAATGGAATGTAGTTAGTCGATAGCGTTTCAGATATATACCACGGCATTCAGAGCAAACTTGTCTCTTTGTGCGAATTATCGATCAGTAGTAAAACACCGCGAAAGAAGCAATGCAACATCGACATTTATTATCGTCGTTACTTTTAATTTCTCCGATGTCTTCCGTTTTTAAGATACGCATGAAAGTAAGGTGCGTAAGGTAAAAACCGTTCGAAAGGAATTACCGACACCGCGTAACAGTACACAAAACCGATGCACAAACAACCGATATAGGAACCAGTTAATACGACGTCGTTGTCTTTGATGAACACTCGGGAACAAATTGTCGCATTACCGCGATCAAACTTCCAAAGATTCCACGATCATTCGTGCTTCCAACGACTCGCTATACTGAATACACCATTCCCGGTGAACCGTATGTATGTACGTGGGATCCCTCCGAAGCCAATGTATAACTGTACTCGGTTAGAGTCACGTGACGAACAAGGTAGATGAACGCACGTGCATATTTACGCTTGCGTTCTTGATCACTCGTCAAAATAATCTAAATTACGATCGATCGTCGTCAATCGCTTATTGGCAATTAACACGTCGATAATAGTCTTCCATAAAAAAGAAAACCTTTACAAACAGAAATTCGTCTTCCATAAAAAGGAAAACCTTTACAAACATAAATCTTCAACTTTGACCACGAAACACGCTTATAGACTGATCGTTAAATACATGTCGTTGAATATAAATAGGAAGAGAACAACCGGCGATACGGATGATCATTATATATAATTACTAGCAGATTAACTCTTTTGTTCCACGTAACTTGGTAAAAATTCGTTTACACGCGAGTTTCCATCGTCCTACTCCATCGAATAACGATATCCTATTCCATTGAACGATCATTTGATGGCATTCTCAGGTGTCACATGCAATAGGATCTAAACAATCGAAATTACATTGCTTTTTCAAGAAATCGTCGAATTGTTAGAGCTATGGGAAAACAATCGCCGATAAAATACGACCGTTCCCGTTAAAAGAACATTTCACAATTGACATTCGCAAGTCAAGTTTCGGCCAGTATTTCACATTCATTGTATGTATGTATCCTACCAGGCACGTACGCAATTGCATTCAACATAGTACAAACAATGACAACGAGTAGGAAGGTGAACCGAAGCGAACGAAGTCACGCACTCTGGCTACTACATGACGCGGTAGAGAAATGAAAAAAAGAGAGCGGAGAAAGAGAAAAGGAAGGTTACATGTTTAGTCCGATAACGTTATCTTTTTCAAGCACGAGAACGTCGTGAAAAGAACTACATTGTATTCGAACTATCGTAGAACTTCCAGCTTCTAATTGTCTAGCATCGTATCAAAATCATGCGTATATTCTAGCCGTATTTCTAACTTTCTCCGAATACTCCATGCTACAGTTATCGCATCATAAATGTAACAAGTACGTGTTTGTTCTCTTATTTATTGTTCTAATTAACTGTTTCGATAGTTTTAACTTCGAAAAAACAAGTTTTTCAAACTTCTCAAAGAAATGAAAGATACAAAGCAAACACGAGGGAAACCGGTTACTCATACGCTCGTTAACCGCATCTAAGAAAAAGGTAAGTTTTTTTGATTTCTACGACAGATATCATAAAAAGGCCAACTAATTTTATATATATCGAATCTTCCCATTATGATAAAAAGTTTCATACGTTCTTCTTTCATTCCCTGATTTTTGCATTCGTTGCGAAGATACGAAATGTCTCCGATAGTAGTTGACACCGTTATTACGTACATGTACTTGATGTCTGTTTGTCAAGCATATTTGTATAAACACCTCGCTTGGAAAATAATCAGTAAGAGGAGATGTCGGTGGTATACGTGCAGGTTCATCTAATATCCAAGCGGAACACACATCCTTTTGTTTCTATAAATCTATGAAACTTTTGTTATATAATCAGCTATAATAATAGTTAATAATCATACTATGTTTAATCTTTCTTTTTATGCATCTTAATAATCAGATCTCAGATGAGTTTAACGAAACCAGTCAATTCTAAAATTTTAAGGAAAATAACACAATTATAGCACCGATATACCGTTAAGGGAGCTACACCAGGCAGTACCGTTGACCTGGAGCTGCGATATTCCTATGCTACCACTGACCCAAAAACAACATTCATTGTTTAAGAATCAATACAATTACACGTTACACTCTGCATTAGCATACAAGAATGTACGTATTTACACTCTACCGAATGTATTAATGTCCTTTGTATCTTATTCTCCAAATAATTCGTATATTTAAATGTACTTTGAACAAGTGGCGAAAGCCTTCGTTAAGAATCGGTAAAATGTGATTAATATAGAAATGCGAGGATGTAAAGATATATCGCGTGTCGCTGTAAACGAAATAAATATCGTTTAAAATAAATATGCTAGTAAGTGGAATATTAATGGAAGAGGTATTTATTTAAGAGCATCACGAACAGTCACGGTCCAGAAATCATTCGTTCCTTTGAACCCTCTCGATTCTTAATTTATCAAGTCCATAAATGAAATTAATAAACCAGCAGGAAATATGCTTCAGTGATGGAAAAATCGCATCGTGAACTTTGGTAAGTCCATTAAAACAACCAGCGAAACTCTGATCTGTTTTCTTGTTCAATTGCATACGTGCGTTCTAACCATCGAATTACAGGAGAAAGTGGCCAGGTTAAATTACAATGGTTTCGTAAATGTTAGAGTACGGATCGAGTATGTATGTATGGGTATCGGATTAAATTGATCTATTTGTCGATCAATTGTCAAACCTACATCAACGCAAAGCTGGTATAACTCTGTGGATGGAAAAAATGAAATTGTTGCAGTTGAGACACGAATCTCTGAAAACAGTGAAATCTTCTCACGTCGAACAGACACTAGCAAGGAAGTTCTCTCGACTTTTTCCCAAAAGATCATGTTCGACGACATTAGAATGTCGACATTAGAATAGTGGATTGCGCAACAGGTTGCGCGGTTCATCGACGATGAAACAATCTGTGTGCGATCGAGATCATTGGCCTTTATACACCCGACTAAATAGCATGCAACGGCTAGTAATATTTTTTTCAGGAAGATCTAATTACAAGTGATTCAAATTTTGAAATTCTCCGTCGTTTCTCGACGACTCCGTGCTTTAAGAGCGAAGAAGAGCGAAATATAAGATTATAACACTAATACTCTAATATAACACTCTTAAGATTATAGCACTATACGATAAACAAAATCGATTGTCTGCGCTGTATGTAGCAAGAAAATTGATTAAACGACATACGTGAAAGAAAATAAGATCTATTTGTTAGGCTCTTACCGTAACGCGTTTCATCGAGCGCATGCATTCGTGACGAAACTGTAAAGCATGCGCACGTTTAAACAGTACACAGGACAACGAACAATTATCGCAACTTTCGTCGTTGACCATTCCTGACATGCACCGCGCGCGTGTTCTAGATCTTCAAGTTACACATTTAATCACAATTAATCATAAAATGAAAGAATTCGTCGGTTGCTTAATTCTTAACGCACAACACATTAGACGCCATAATATGAAGGAAACGAGTCAGAATTACTTGCAACGTCATACGACAAGCATCGGCTCGACGATCTTGTTGCTGATAAACGAACGAACGATGCTACTTTCCAGGTGAAACTAGATAAAAGTAAATGATGTACAATAAAGATATTCATCGAAATCTATATACATAGAAATAATTTCTCAAATTACTTTTCTACTATTCTGTCCACGAAGTGTACCGGTGGTTTGCGTAAGAAGGATCCAAAGCGCAAGTACTGTCAAGCATGGATGAGTAACGACCAACAACTAACTCGTTAAGCGAATTCTCGTTTCCGGTGAGTGTGGCAATAAGATTGAACAAACGAGAATGAAAGATGCGGTTCGTGGATTTAGCAAGCATCTAGAACGGAATAGTTTACTGTCCTTAATAATAACATCGGAAAATACAATATTAAAAATAAGAAACAGAGCATTAGTAACTTTATGTTCCAAGTTTAGATCTATAGTTCGAGACGTGTGATCTATCGAATATTTTCCTGGGCCCTAGCGGTTTCTATCGTTGACGTGGTAAAACTTTAACGAGTAATAGCAAGAAAGGGAAATCTCACCGTCTGGAAGCGATGCGTTGCGGACTTGTCGCCGTGCTAGAAGGTGGACTCGTAGAAGCACCGCCAAAAGAGCTGGAGCATGTCGTGATTCCTGAAGCAGTTGTATCACTGCCCGTAGTCGACGATAAAACGCTGCTTTGCCTCGAAGTAATGTCGCGACTTCGCGTTCTTTGCGATCGACTTGCTCTAAATTGTCTTCCGCCTCTCCGCGATGGCACTACATTTGAATTATTCGAATTTCTTACAGGAGCGCTGGATGGCCTAAGGAGGGTGCCGGAAGTACCGTTTGTTTGGGCAGCCAATATCTCTGGAGCAATTAAAGCGATATCTGGTAAAGAATTTGGCGCGGATACGACAGTTCCGTGGCAACTATTCAAATCAATGTTTCGTTGCCGTTCAGTTTCTTCCGGTAGTCTCAAATGACGCAAACGTCTCATCGAAGCCCGTACCCAAGAATTAACAAGCGTAGGATTGTCACGTGTTTCGCGATCGATGGTTTCGTTGCTCGCATTGCAACGTACATTTTCATCTTGATTATTGCCGTTATAGTCGGACGGCGGATCGGAAGTTAACCATCGCGAACCACCGACCACTAGGGACTTTACTGTCCCGGAGACAGACATCGCGGCACTGCAGCCCGCCTCGGTAGCACGATGCTCGCGACCGCGCCTGCGTCTTGCGTTTTCACTGGTGGGGGTTGCATTCCCTCCTTCGGTGTTCTCCTGAACCGCGCCAACCACACCGGGTGCTAACGACTCCGTAGCCCGCGGACATTCTACTTCCTCTAACCACGACCAATCTACTTCCGAACATTCTGAACATCCGTCCTCTTGATCCTCTCCATTCGTTTCCAATCCTTCCTCCGTTGAACAACTGTAGACAATCACAATTTTTAGTTTATCATTTTCCGTGTTTATCCTAGGATTATTACGTATCTTAATTTAACAGAGAATATAAATTATACTTTAAGAATATAAATTATTCTTCCTGGCTTTGTTAGGCGTGCTACCTAGATATCTTATAGATGATAAGAAAATACTATATACCTTAGGAAGACACATCCGAGGCACAAGCCATATGGAGAAAGTTTTAAACCAAACCTTTGTTTCTCAGGCGTGGCTACACGTGCCACTTTAAAGATCTATTCAATGTCGACTTGGATCCACGCTTCTCGCACACAACTCGTGCCATTACTTCCGGCTAGTCACTGTGTTGTCTGACAGAGAATCTCTTTGGAGATTTGAAACGAAATTACGCGCGTACGAGTATGTATTTACATCGTTCCTCGTAATCTCTGTAAAAGCAACCTATCCTCCATCTATATCAATCACATTACTGATTTCAATTTAACCCATGAATTTAACATATTACGTTTCTCTATGAAATCGATGGAAATCAACAACGTTATAACACCTTGCATTTTGAAGATTAAAAAGAAGATTTAACTACACTCTAGAAACTAGAGTAAACTATCGAAAGACTCTCTGACCCTTCACCTTTACTTCTACTCATAAAAATATAACTTACGAAACGTTTTCTACTCCAATGAACTCGACGTAAGTCAGACCTATTTTTATTTATATTTTTATACAAGCATTGTTATACAAACTAAACAAAAGTCTTCTAAACTTCACGATAAATATTAACCATATCTGAAGGATTCAGCTCAATTAAGAACTGGAATATTTGTGAATAAACTCGCTACTAAATAATTATCGTATATATTATTAATATTAACAACGATGTCAGATTTCCTGCTCCTAGTAGCTGACGATTCATTACGTGTGAAGAAGCGTGAAAACAAGTAGTAAAATTGTCGTACCTCGAAATAAAGCTGGATTGCCGATGAATGCCATTGGAAGTTGATGACGCGTAATTATATCCTCTTAAACTAGTTGACCTATCGAACCGAGAAAATGTATCCTGTGTTGCATTTTTCAGTGTAGTTCCTTCCGTCCAAGATTTACGATGTGTATGCTGAAATGATCTTCTTTTAGCTGTTCGTACAAACGTTTGTTCTTCGGAATGATTTTCAACCACATTAATGCTACTCGCTCCAAGCTCATAATCAACAGGATCAGATCTAGGTTTCCTCGAAATACTTTCAGAAGGGTTGCCCGAACATAATTCAAAAGCTGAATCATTTAAATCTATGTCTGCTTTCCAGCAGTTTAGTGCTTGTGAAGCACTTTTACCATGGTAATTCAATAAATCTTCGTTTTTTATGGTACGAGTGGTTAATAGGATCAGTCCATGTGAATTTATAACTTGGTCATAACGGTTACATTTCGCTTCAGCTGGATCATCGTTGTCATCGTGTTCTGTGAGAAAATTGAAAGCATCATTGATCTCCTGTGTCTCCAACGTATCGTCTTCGAGCTTTTCACTAGAATAATGTCCGTCTTTGTTATCCGATGAACTTCCATAATCAACCGTGTCTTGATGCTCCTCATTAATGTCGGAACAAGTCTTTCTTATAACTGGTTCTAAGTTCCTGGTAATGTCACGAACTCTTTTTATCGTATCGGATGAAACGACATCGATTCTTTTACGAATCGGTACCACTTGATCGTGGCCTAACGTGACTAATACATCACCGTTGTCATTTATGCATTGTACTTGTTCTTGCTTCCTGGTTAATGACAAAGCTTGTTCTAACTTCGGTAGGCACACATCGAGAAGATGTTCTTGCTCGTCAGGCGATGATTCTTGAATCGATACTCGTGGTACACAACTATCGTTTCCAAGATCGATCAAATCACCATCTTCGCTCGAAGTCATTCTGTAATGGTTAACTACTGCAACGAGAAAATGAACGTTTATCTGTAGTAGGGTAACAATCCTGTGCATTGTTTTAAATGTTTAAATTTCTACCATTAGGCTAACTTAATCCGTTGAACAAAGTAGACCGATACTTTTTCGTTTCAAATGTCTAAACCTCTCTTACGTGCGCTTCACTTGGATACCAAGTACATATATATAGTCATCTTATCTCGATGCGATGAAAACTGATTCTAAAACCGCTCTTTCATGTAGAAATTTATTACACAAATTACTTTCTTTAGTTCTTTGTGTAAACCGTATAACATGCTACGACAGACTCACTATTTTGGAAATATTGGACAACGTTATGAAATATCCATATAGCTGACATGATTTAAAACAATAACTGATTGAAATGGATGTTTAACCTTACGATATAAAGAAACACGTATGAATGCCGGGTCGTTGAGGAAAATAAGTTGCAGCTTCACCCACGGTGTTGTATTATTAGGAATCATTAACGATGTAATGCTAAAGACAATTTGCGAACTCCGATTATTTATAAACTAATCCTACTACTACAATACTAACGTGATTGTGATAAAAATGAAGAAATAAACATATGAATCATTCCTCATACCTACCAAAATACGCATACAATATCAATGAAAAGTATTATTGTCACAAATTCATTAAGTTTTATTATTATTTAGTAACATTTCATCTAAAACGATTCGATTGTCGTATCAATTATCATCCATTAGCATCTATTGTCGACTGATAATAGTTCAAATTATTATCTGGTATTATCTAGTAGGTGAAGAAGTAAGTAAGAACTGGTAACCGATATAAATTAAAAATTTGACTACGTACATCATATCAGAGTTGGTAAAAAATATGATTCATTCATTAATTGATTCATATCCTTCAGTACTAGGGAACGGAAGAACACAGAAGCATTTCTGCAATATCACTCTTCCGACGCCTGTCCCTTTACAAAACTCGTAGAGAAATACTAGTAACAGAAAGAATAAATTGAAACAATTTTTGTACTTTTTAACATTTTTAACAATTTTTACACTTCTATATATTTTAATAATGAATGCATGATTGGAAAAGGAAGCTATCGATCGATATTGTCGGAAAACTATCGATCTAAAAGCTGTGACTGGAATCGACTGGAACGACTGTCACGGTCGATACTTTAGGACAAGCCCGTTGCCAGCACACTTGTCCAGGTAACAGGTAACCAGTAACCGGACCTTCTCAGCTGGCTACGGCTCTATATAACTCTCATTCGTGAATCATGAACCAGGACAACAACTTCAGAATGCTTTTATAGAGATTCAAACTAATCAATATCCTAAAAACAATACTATAGCCAAATAATCTAATTCATTTTCCTTATTCACGTACTCGCACAATATTATTTTTCTATGAAGAAATCTTATTTAACATGAAACATATATTTAATATGTTCTTCTATGTGTGTGTTTGTGTGTGTACTTGCTTTTATACATAGATACATCTATATAGCCTGTAATACTTGTTGTACAATATTTATTTGATTCTCCTCGATAAAATATCAATAATAAAGTGTACAATCAATAGTTAATAATAAAAAATAAATAAACTGACAAAATGTTGACAAATGATCTACTCGTTTTGTCGTTTGTATAAGAGTAGTTGCATTTTTCTTATAAATATGGTTAAGCTAGCATACTAATGATATCCTCTATTACATACAAACAACGTGTAATAGCTGTCAATGTTTGAAGGCCAACTACATATTCATAAAAACAGCTACATGATTTTAAAATTTAGCACATGTAACATCTTTTTTATCATATTTGTAATTTTTCTATTTTTTAATTTACTAAATACTAAATACATATAATTTAATAAATTAAGTTTAAAAGTAATTATGATTGAAGTCTTGTAAAGTAAAATATTGAATATTTTACATATCTTGTAAATTTTATGTAAATTTTCAGAAAGGATATCCGAAAATTAAGATCCTAGAATTTTCAGTATAGCTGTTCGCAAAAGATATAACATTGCAAACGTTGATAAACGATTTCATTTCTTCTTGTAAATTTTTGTCATTTAATCAATTGTTTATTAAACAATAAAATGAGATGTATATTACAAGTACATCTCTTACTTACACCATTTTATAATATATAGAAATTTATATGTATATTTCAAACAAATGAAAGCTATCGATGTCTTTTTAAAATATAGCAATGCTCTAAAATTTGTAAACCGATCATAACTGAGGATAACGCCATCTAAAAATATTATAAGCTTATTTGGCCCAAAGCGCGCCTATTAGAACAAAAAAAAAAATAAATTCTATATGTTCTATTATACAGCTTCTCTTATACACTCATTATATTATAAACAGAAGTTCAACATTGCAAAATTCGGAATAGTCGTTATTACTTTGAAATCACACACATTTGCGCTTAGTTTAATATTTTCTATCAAATTTTGCCCAGTTATTTAGATTCATCTAAAAGTGGTATTATATCTAATTACATTATTCATTATGGTTTTATAATCTCGCTTTTTAAATGATAACTCATTTAATTTATTAATCCAAACTTCGAATTTTCACTTTTATTAGAACTTTCTTTTTATCTGTATTTGAAATATCTATGAACACTTGAGTCACCAAATTTGATCATGCAATTCTTTTTAAATAAGATCAAGATCCGTTTTACACTTATTATTATCCGTTATTCTTGGTACTGGTTACGTCGGCCCTCGAAAAACCAAACAGAGCACTGACATGATTTCAATAGCACAGTTGCAGCAAACTCAACATTCATTGTTGATTTCACCGATTTTGAAAAGTATCTATTAGTCTTTTCACTTCCTTTCGTAATCCAGGAATTTAAGCATATTATTCACTACAATACGCCACGTAGATGATGTGAAAGAAACAAATACTTTACGTTATCCGCGTAAGGCGTAAGGCACGCACTGAAGAAAGAACGAACGTCGGCAAGGAGAGTCCGATGCGTGCATTCACCAATTCACTGCCGATCTTCAACATGTCGGTGTGTGCGTGCCTGCTCGCTTACCCATCGGAAAGAGAATACATATTCAGGCTGAATGGTAGATAGAAAGGGAAGCAAGAGGACAGAGACAGTAGTGACAGGGTGAAAAAGAGTAGGCGATTCAAAGAGAACAAGTATGTACATATATACAGGCGAAAGCAGCAGGCGAACTATAAGATATGCCGACCAACGATACTTGCTAATCTTGAGTACATCAAATATAGCCATATGCATTCTAGTTTACGTTATTATTATTTCCAAAACACTCAGGTATTGATGGTCGTTAATTAATTAATTTTTATTTACTGATCACGCATTCGATTAACATAGAAGTCAATATATACAGCTAAATGAGATAATTTCTTTTACACTTAATGTACCATACCGCGCATTTATCGTTTTCGATTTTGGAAGACTTCTTGTAATTTTCTTTCCAATAATTCTGAATCTAAACGATGTTTACAAAGAAACTGCCGTTCTAAAAAGAGAACTGGGATTTCATATTTATACAGTTCCAAGTATCGTTCATTTCCAGGCGTAGTAATATCAACTTCTTGCAATTGATAACGACCAGAAAAGCGCAATTGCAATTCATTTTTTAAAATATCACAAAGTGGACAAGGATGTTTTGTATATAATGTTAATATTGGTGGAGAAGACATTGTATGATACCTATAGAACGAAAGAAAAATTTTATTCCTTCAAAGATAATTATTCTTACTTTATTTTTATTATTATTTTATTATTTATTTATCGTAACAATATGATATAAAAAATAAATTGTACAGATATAAAAATTGTATATCTTTGTGCATAATAAAAAGAAATAAAAATATTCTTTACAACCATTATATAAAGTATTGTATAACATTAAACAACTATTACCACATAATTCTACATCACATTTCATAGGCATATGAAACTTCTTCCATTATAAACTTACAATTTTTCAATTAAGATTGATGAGGCCCCACCGCCTCCATTGCAGATAGATGCAATACCCTTCTCTCCAGCTTTTAAAGCGTGTACTAAATGTACTACAAGACGAGCTCCAGACATACTAAAATTTTTAATGTTTGCAATTTAAGTTTTTATTCATGTTCACAAAAATAACCAAATACTTACCCAATAGGATGACCAAGAGACACGGCACCACCATGAATATTTACTGTATTTGGATCCAGATCAAGTAATTTTTGATTTGCTATTACAACAACACTAAAAGCTTCATTAATCTCCCAAAGAGCTATATCATTCTTATTAAGTCCAGTTTTTTCTAACAGCTAAATGTACCATATATTATACATTTTTTACAATAATTCAATATATATCATCGCCATGATATAATAATTTACATCACCAAAATTTTATTAAACATTCTGTTATATATGTCGTAAGAAGTTTACCTTAGATATACCAAAAGATGGTGCAGTTGGAAAATCGATGGGATCAGTTGCAGCATCTTGAAATGCAATAACTCGTGCTAAAGGTTTCAAATTCATTTTTTGCGCAACCACTGTAGTTGTTAGGATCAATGCAGCAGCTCCATCATTTAAAGTAGATGCATTTCCAGCAGTTACTGTACCATTTTCCTTCTGCAATAAATGAAGTCAAATTATTATTTGAAATTTTTATTAATAATCCTCAATTAATTTAATCTTGTACCTGAAAAACTGTATTCAATTTACCAAATTTATCAAAATTAACTTTTTTATATTCTTCGTCTTCGTTAAATACTATATCAGGATTGCCTCTTTTTTGAGGCACAGGAACAGGAACAAGTTCATCTTGAAAGATTTTATTTGCATATGCTGTAGCACTACGTTTGTAACTATTAATAGCATACCTATCTTGTTCATCACGCGTAATATTTAATTTTTTGGCAGTATTTTCTGCACAATTCCCCATATGAAACTTATTATAAACATCAGTTAAACCATCAAATACAATACCATCCTATTAAATTACAAATAATCAACATGAAGATTAATAAATTACAACTTTTTTCAAAAAGGCACAAAAACATTTACTTTTTACACATTAAATATAGCATTTATTATACCTCAAGTTTTATACCACCATACTTAATTTCCCCTCGTGGTAGATAAAATGGTACATTAGACATTGATTCCATACCACCAGCTAGAACAATTTCTTGATGCCCGCATTGTAATGACTGAGAAGCAAGCATAATGCTTTTCATACCACTTGCACACACTTTGTTAACTGTTGTGCATATTGTCGACTTAGGGAGACCTGATTTAAAAATTTATCAATATATATATTGTTATTATAATATAGAACAAATAAAATAATAGTACAAAATAACCTGCAAACAGCGTAGCTTGCCTTGCTGGTGCTTGACCTAAGGAAGCTTGACAAACATTTCCCATATATACTTCTGTAACTTTGTCTTTGGAAATTCCAGCACGTTCAATTGCTGCCTGTTATAATTTATAATTATGTTTTGTACATATGTCTATAGCAATTCATTATCACTTCAATAAATATAAAATTGATATTTACTTTTATAGTTATGGCTCCAAGTTTTGGTGCAGCTAAACTTGATAATCCTCCAAGAAATGATCCCATAGGTGTTCTAGCCGCACTAACTATAACGACATCATTTAGTTTTACTTTAGAACTATATGAACGTAAGGTCATGAGAGGAATCTAAACAAAAAAAAGGCTAAACAATAAAAAAGAATTTTTCATAAAATAAACTTTTGTAAATTACATGTACATAAGTTAAGCATATTAAGATACAATTATTATTTATAAGACACAATTAAAAAATAATAAAACATATATATTATAATGAAATAGTGCAATAATTCTTGTTTAATTCTTATTTAAAAATATATATATCAAAAATTAATTTTATTTTACAATAAATAATTTATGAATGACTTACTTTGTTTATGTTCTTTAATAGCAACATTGTGACAAAGAATTTAACAATCTGCGATTATTATACTACATAAACTGGTACACAAGATTAAACTATCTTGACTTCTCAGTGATTAATCTTATATTCAAATTAATCACTACATAAAAGTAGTAATATTTGAATCCAGATCCATGGTTTCTTTATATTTCATTAATTATAATTAAATTAATTGCATATATATAATTTATTTATACTTTGAGTTTACTATAAATATAAACTTTTATTTGTATAGATTTGTGACTTCTTTAATTTGTATTATGGATATATTTTTAGAAGTTTGTACAAAATACGGACACCCTAATAAAGACGGTCCTGAAATATTGCACATGCGCAGGAATGTAACAACCTTTTACTTATCATATTTCCTTACTTTGTATTAGCTTATCTACATTACTATCATATAAACAGATCTGAGCACTGGCTAAGGAAAACTGCTCGAAAATTGAGTCCTAAACAATTAACATAGAAAATATCAAAATTTTCGTTCTTGCGAGACAAACAGGAATCAGTAGAACGAATAACTTCCGCTCCCCCATTTTTGTCCTTCATGTTGATTTTTCACGACCAAATTTTCGGATGGTCTCTTCTATGCTTTCAATATATGAATATCAAGACTATGGATATTTGCATATATCCATGATCGAGATTTGTTTATTGGATTGATCGTGGTCTATATAGTATAACGTGATTATTACATCAAATCAGTATTTCTGTAATAACAATGAAGCTTTCAACGTAAAATACATACGATAATCATTTTATGTCTACATTATAAATCGAGGAAAGATGAGATTCGACGCTCCATTTAAATGTTGCGTTAAATGACCAATGGGAAATGCGTTGTCGTTTAGACTAAATGTACACAAGCGACATCTTACCGTCAGATGGTAAATATAGACCTTCCGCGCGGTGCTGCGTGGCATCCGTAACACCTATAGTTAGATGTCTGAGTAGGATCGGTAGACAGTAGGAGTAGAATTTGTGCCTCGTTTAGTGTCTGAACCAAGTTTGGAACAAATTTTAATAAATGATTGAGTTTTGTATGATAATATTCATAATAGTGTTTCTCAAAGATTTGGCAAACCGACGAAGTCAGGACGTGACATTTGATATTGGTATGTTATTTCTGTAATGCATTCTTATTTTAACAATCATATAAATATAACATTTTTCGATGTTTTGAAATTGTTAAATTGTTTGTAAATTGTTAATAATTTACACAAATTTATAGAATTTACATAAATTATACAGAAATTGTGTCTTCCGATTAAACATTTCAAATATCAAATAACATCTAAATAGTACAAATATATAGTAATTTGTATAATCACTCTAGGTTTGAAAAAAACAATTTTTAACTTTTATTGTAAAGAAGTAATGAATTACGTTTGGTTAAAATTATCTTCCTTGCACACCAACTTCCGTTGTGTTTTCCCACTTTTTCCTCTCCTACCTTTGATTACGTCGTTTTCAAACGTGATAAACGCAATCTTTACCTTAGAGGACGCAAAATGATCGACTTTCCTTGCAATTTTGTAATTTCTGACCTAAAAAAACAAGTTTTAAAGTGCGAGATCTATTCAAAAAGTTATGCATGTAGAAAATCAAGCAGATTTGGCGTATTTGAAAGATTACTTCAACGCCATATTGGCTTTTATCCATCTTATGACTGGTTCGCACAGATGAGCATTGAACTAAAGTTCGCAGGAAATTAGAGATATAAAGATAGAGTACGGGTGGATATGTTTTCATGTAAATGGATGGGATATGCACAGAAGTCTGTAAAAATATGGGAATAGAAAGAGAACGCTGCATAGAGACCTCTTTTGCCCTTCTCTAATCAGGCATGCACGCTGAAACCACTCGTTGATCGGTGTTATACTTGCATATTTATTGTACGAATGTGCACGATTAAACAAAGACACAAGGAGTCTGTAGCAGCCTTCTCTTTCTATTCCTATATCACTTTTTCAGCCCACTCACGCACTCTATCTGTATATCTTCATGGTCATAACCGGTCGGCGAATAAAATATCACCCATATCTAATCTGATATCAAATTAATAAGTAATAATTTGAATCACGATTTAAAATCCCGCCGCAAAATGGCTGTCATCCACGTGAATTTATTTACAGCCAGCAACTCCATTCACTAGACAAATTGTGGCTAGAAGTCAATATGGCGTCCAAGTAACCTGTCAAATACGGTCAAGATGCTTAACTTCATATACTTACAACTCTCAAACCAATGGATTCCGTACCTTGAAACTTGTTTTTGTAGACCGAAACACGTAAAAAAGCTATGTCATATTTACCTTCTATAAACATATTTCAATCATTGACATTAAAAGAGTATGTGTTCTGAAAATAAGAGGAAAAAGTCCATTACAGATTTCCAGTATACAATTTAACAAACCGGTTTAGTGATCTGTATAAACTAACCTTACATAATAGTATTAAAGTATTATTACTGGATTAAGAATCAGTCTTTTAACGTTTTATGTGAAAGGTTCTTAATTTTCTGTAATCAAAATTTAATAAATAACCACCGTCTGTAATAAGATGAAGTGATTAGACGTTTGTAATTGATCAATAAGTTTAGTAAAATTTTATAACATGAATTTATAGCATTAAATAATGTAAAATGTCAGTTGCTATGCCTTTTCAATACAGTTCGTTCTCATGAACATTCAATAGTATAATGCAACAAAAGAAGTAGAAATTGAAATACGGGCCATAAAAGTGGCAACGTTGCACAGGGTGATGTCGGTGATGATATGATGAACAGAACATGAGCCTGTGTAAACTGTAAGGATTGAGAAAGAATGAGATAGATAGATAGATAAATAGAGATAGAGAGAGAGAGAGAGTTCTCGGAACTTTAGACTTGTGTGCGATTTGTAGGCTGCGTCATTTCAATGTTATGTACTGCGAAAATTGATACTCCGTCATTCACGAATCATAACGGCATTGCAATCACTATCGAGTTTAGAATTCTTCCCCTTTCCACTTCCTTGCCAAATGCGGATGGTATGTTCCATAAATGTATAATACGATCGTACATTCAACGCAATATACATTTAAATATGCATATTCCATATGTTGCACAATTTTATTATATATAATTGGAAGTTAACTTTACTTATTTTTATTAATAAAATGAAATTGATGCTATGAAAAATACTTAGAGTAGAAAAAATAATTGCAAGTCAATAATATTTTAATAAAAATCTATTTAGAATTAATATTTTATATAACAATTGCAATTTTTTTAATAGGTTTGAAGATATTTTTAACAATAATTCAAATAAAATGATTGGTATAATCAAACACTTGGGAAATGATACAAACTTAAAATCTTCAGGAAATGCACATTTAACACCATTAGTTTATGTAACACCTGATATATGTCATGATGAAGCAGATAATATTGATTACCATTTTGAAGCAGCAAGACTTCAGAGTTTTGAAAATTGGCCTGTAACATACATTGAACCTGAAAAGCTTGCAGCTGCAGGATTTTATTATACCGGTGAAAGCGACAGAGTGAAATGTTTCGAATGTAGAGTTGAGATATGTAAATGGGTAGAAGGTGATATACCCATGGTCGATCATCAGAGATGGTCTGCAAGGTGTAGATTTATTCGTAAACTGAACTGTGGTAATGTACCCATTGGAGTAGATCCTGGTACGGTGATACCACCAAGACCAAGAAGTAGAGATGTATGTGGTCCTTATGGTTTAGAATATCGACCTACATCTGGTCCCGATGACCATAATTTTTCAATGGAATTACAACTAGCGAACACAGCTAAACTTGGCTGTTTAGGTCTGGGAAGGACTAAGGAACCAGTACATCCAGAATATGCTAGTTATGATGCTAGGTTACGCACATTTGTAACATGGCCTAAATCTATGCCACAAACAAAAGAACAATTAGCCGATGCAGGCTTTTTTTATACTGGGAAAGGTGACCAAACCTTGTGTTACCACTGTGGAGGTGGTTTAAAAGATTGGGAACCAGAAGATGACCCTTGGGAGCAACACGCAAAGTTGTTTTCTAAATGCTGTTATTTATTAATCGTACAAGGGCAAGATTATGTAAATAAAATAACAGGCCAGCTTATATCTGCACCTTCTAAAGAAGTAAGTACACAAATCTATATCCTTAATTGCATATTTTATGCCATGTGCATAATAAGTAATTAATAACTGCATTACATACTTATGGATATTGTATTTATTTCAGGAAACAATGCAGATGAATCTACCCAGTTTTATTAAGAAAGTACAATCTGCGAGTGTAGAAGTAGAAAGGAAAGAAGAGACAAAAAGCAATCCAGGATCAAGTTCTCAAAATAATGATATTTGGGGTATTGCCAGCAATACAGAACCCATAAAAAGAAGTTTAGAATCCGAGCCAGCAGAAAATCCATCAAATATAAAAACACAAAATACCAAACCTACTGATGATGCAAGAATGTGCAAAATCTGTTATAACGGAGAATTAGGAGTGGTATTTTTACCATGTGGACATATAGTTGCTTGTGTAAAATGTGCTCCTGGCATGATGATTTGTGCAGTATGCAGAGAACCTGTTACAATGACTGTACGAGCCTTCATCACATAGTATTCAATTGAATGTATAGAGTGTATAAAAAGTAAGTGTAAAAACCACCATAGCATGATTCTACATCTTTGTATCAGTGAAAATTTGTAAAAAGAAGTTCGTACAAAAATGGCTATGACTTTGAATTTTAAGGTCAGACATATTTTTATTACCTTATATTCTACTCATCACGAGGATAAAAAACTTTAATCCTTTGCGGACTACCACCGCATATATGCGTTCTGCGTAAACCATCAATTTGGTCGAGTAACTCATACGTACGTTTGGCGAAAACAGCTGATAGAGCTGAAAGACTCATATATGCGTATATATAAAAGACTGATATGTGTGTCATTTTACTTATCCAGTGGAAATTCTGTGCGTGTACATATGGCTAGAATTTGACATCTTGGAGTGCTATGAACGAAAATCGCGTCTAAGCAGAAATATGCGCTGGCAATTTTAAATGACTATCGCGGCAACAGCTTGGCCTCGTCCGCAAAGGGTTAAGGAACCATGGATCGCAACTCAACCGTTCTCTTGGAAGAAAATGTTAAAGTTCCATTAATTTTTGAACTTACTTTATTTATAATGTGCTTACATTCTGCGATTAGATGCAGGTAAAATAGCATCTATCGTTGCGCATAAATAACCCATATCCACGATTATATATCCTATATTTGTTCTTCCTTCCTTTCTTTCTTTCTTCCTTTCTTCTTTTTTTCTATTTAAACCGCCCCCAACTCGTATTTCTACATTTCGACCAAGTTTCTCCTCGAGATTACGTATTGACTTTGTATGATAAAACCACATTGAATCGGATTTTTTAATTGTTCAGCGGAGGTAATTTGTTCATTGGAACTATAAACATTTTCATTTCCTACCGTTTCAACTATTGCATGTAGATTTCTGTGAATATAGATTCTGGCATTTTGTTCATTGAGAATGATATTACGTGAGAAACAGTTTTCATTTGTAAATAACATATGTTTCAAAAGCGTAGATCACGTTACGACTTATATAGCATCCAACGGGAAAAATTTCGTCGAGTGGCATAATTATTTGAAGTTCTTGAGTGAATTTTATAAGGTTGAAACCCTTCTTATTATATTCATTGCAATATCGTATGATTGATTTCTTCTCGACGAGCTATTTTGTGTAAATTTATTAATGGATAAACACGAGCAAAAGCTACCCATTTTATGGCCCTAAGTTTTGGTGCAGCTAAACTTAATAATCTTTCAAGAAATGATCCTATAAAGGTTCTAGTTGCACTAACTATAACGACATCATTTAGTTTTATTTTAAAACTATTGGATTGTCCGAAAAGTTTCTTTCGTTTTATGAGGGAATAATAAACGCACAACGTTTTATCGAATTACGTACGATCTACTAAACTAAAAAAAACGAATTTTTTATAAAATAAATTTTTGTAAATTATATGTACATAATTTAAGCATATTAAGATATAGATAATAAAGTAAAGAATAATAAAACATATGTATTATAATCAAATAGTGTAATAATTCTTATTTAAAAATATATATATCAAAAATTATGATATAACTGTAGAAAATTTACTTCCTCACCGATTTCGACGATTTCTCGATATGTTGTAGAAATCAACATTTTCAGAAACTTTTCCTGAACATGTAACTATTAGTCAGTCATTGTTAACGAAATATTTGTAAAAAAAACTATGTAGATATCACTACAGTGAATTGTGTCTGGAATTGTACGTCCGTAACAGCATACGCGTTAGTATTGGTTACCTATTTTGTGTATATATAATAATATATGAATAAAGAGCAGAGGTATGGGATTGGAACATGGAAGAATCGCTGGATAGGGTAAAAAGAGGGTACGTAAAATGGATCTTAGGTTTAGACAGGACAACACCAAACTACATACTGACAGAAGAATGCAAGATAGAGGAAATCAAGGTAAAAGCGTTAAAAAGAGCAGTAAGGTACGAGGAAAGAACTCTAGAATCGGAAAAGGAGCTGGTAAAAGAGTGTATAAAGGAGAGAGAGAGGAACTGGGGAAATAGACAGGAAGGGAAAAGAGCAAGAAAGAGAAAGAAGGAACTAGAAGAGGTGAGAAACGGAGAGACACAAAGGGAAGCAGGAGGGGAGCAAGTAAGTTGGACTGGAGACCAAATTGTAGAAGAAAGAAGGAAGAGAGAAACAGAAGAGAGGAGGAAAAAGATAAGGGAATCCAAGTACAACAGGTACTACAGGAACATAACCAAAGATGAGATGCCAAAGTACTTGGAAGGGAGGATGAAGTGGAAGGACAGAATAATCATAGCCAGATTCAGGTGTGGAAACGAGACCAAAGCGAAAGAACATTGGAAAGAGGAGGAAGAAAGAAGGTGCAGATTATGTGGATGGGAAGAAGAGGACCTGAGACATGTACTAGAAGAATGTGAAATAACAGGAGGAGCAAAGGAAATGGAAAAAATATTGAATGGGACTGGGGAAGGACTAATGGACCTGAGA